>NC_081561.1:92456850-92609197 GCF_022355385.1 Mustela nigripes
CCCTGGGATCGAGTCCCACATTGGGCTCTCTGCTCAGCAGGGAGCCTGCTTCCCTTCCTCTCTCTCTGCCTGCCTCTCTGCCTACTTGTGATCTCTCTCTGTCAAGTAAATAAATAAAATCTTTAAAAAAAAATAATGAATGTGGGATTTACAGTATCCCTCTGTAGCATCTTTTAATAAATTTCATTTTGTTCTTTCTTATCCTTCTAGGGTAAAATATGACTGTTAGCATTAATTCACTATTTAGTTGATCTTCAATTTTTTAAACCCCCAAAAGAGACATTTTCCATGTAGTAAATTCACCAAAATATCTGGTCAGTTGTGTATTTTAACTACAAAGCCTATAACTTAATTTGAGAACCCAAAAAGAATGCCGAATTCCTAGAATACTTAGCTGAAAACTTTGATAAGCACCACAGGAGTATGGTAGAGACACATATTTTGAGTAATAATTTCAGGAAGAACTGGAGAGGGGTTAAATCAGCCTCCTCTCATTCTAATACACTACATTAGTTTGCTAGGGCTGCCATAACAGAGTACCACAATCTAGGTAGTTTAAAAAACAGAAACTTATTTTCTTACAGTTCTGGACACTAGAAGTCTCATATCAACATGTCGGCAGGGTTGGTTTCTTCTGAGGCCTCTCTCCTTGGCTTATAGGTGTCTGTCTTCTCTCTGTGTCTTCACATGGTCTTTCTTCTGTGTGTTTGTGTCCTAATCTTATAAAAACATCAGTCCTTTTGGATTGGTGCCCACCCCATGGCCTCGTTTTATGTTAATTACCTCTCTAAAGACCCAATCTTCAAACACAGTCACATTCTGAAGTACTAAGTGGTTAAAACTTCAACACATGAATTTTAGGAAGATCTAACTCATAACATGTAACACCTACATCTGCTGTTTTCACTGGACAGCCGAGGGGAATAGTGCCACTTCGTTGTGAAGGAAGCAGAATGTGAAATGTTGTGATTCATATTCTAGGGAATCAAATGTTGGCATATTTCCACTTTCCATCATCAAATGTGAACACATGGGAAATGCTACACTAAGGTACTGTTTCTTATTTAGAAAAAGAGTTTCTTGAAATTTTCCATTTTAAAGGAATAAAAGCTTTCAGGATTTATTTCTCTTCCATGCCAAAGAAATACAGTGAAGACCATGCTGGGTCAGAATGGTGTAAACCTTCAGTCTACTTTTCTGTCTGAGAGAGGAATTTCATGAATTAACCTCAAAAAACACAGTTAATCATACAATGGCAGTCTCAGATGGCCAGAGTTCATTGCCCAAATTTCTCTAACAACTATAATTTATCCACTAATGTGAACAAGAGTTATTAACTCTTTTTAAGTTTTTAGTTTTCTTTAAGAATATGATGGAACTATAAGCTACATGATCTAATGTGCTAGAACGTATTTGGACCCTAAGAAGTCTCTGAACCTTGGAAATGAGAACCATGATCTGACCTTTCCATTCATTCAGCTATTTTGATATTTGCTCATTAACCATATATTTTTGACTGCCTTACTTTATGTAATGTTACAGCCAAAGCGGGTATTTTCAGCTCTTGAAGTATATTCAAGCAGCTCTTGAATTAATGAGTGATTCACACATGTGAGATCATAGAATTCTAGAAGGAAAAGGACTTTGAGGACCTTCCATTGTCCATTCTTCCCTCTTCATTTTACTCTTTGTTTTACTGATCAATTAATTGACCCAGGGAGATAAAAGAATTTATCCATAGCCACCTATTGCATATTAGTGGTAGATAGGGAACTAATACCCAGGTTTTTTGATAATCACTTGTTTATTTCTACCATATTGCCATATCTAAGAAAAAGAGTACTTTATGTTATATTAAATTTACTATTTATTTTCAAGTTTTAACATGTATCCAGTTCTTAATATTTGGGGTTTTTTTAAAAAAAAATCCATTTTCTTCTGTTATGAATGATGAGAATCCAAATTTTTGGTTCTGGTTGCTTTGTACCTTGGCAGCCGCTCAACTTTTGGCATCTCAATTTCTCATCTGAAAAATTGAGATAAAAATATCTGCTCTGCTTGCCATACATAAGATATTTGTGAAGGGCAAATGAGCTAATATATGTAGAAAGAACTTTCTAAACTGTAAAGATAAAATTTATTCCATTTATGAGTTCACAGCCTCACTCAGTCTTCATCTTTCCAGGTTAAAAAGTCTTAACTTCACGATCTTCCTTCTAAATTTAATAGAAATAAAAAATGTTTAAATCATGATTTAAAGCAATAGTCTGGGACACTTGATTTAAATATTTTTGTCCCTCCAGAAAATATTAACCTCATTTGCTGCAGTGTTAAGTCATTTTTCCACTGTGCCAAGATGGATATAATTTTATAAGATACATATCTTTCCAGTTAAACTAATTTCAGGAGTTACTTATGAAGACTACCAGGGAATCAAATACTTAAATATTGGGTTATATCACTCACTAATAAATTTCTTTACGTCCCTCTTCTTTTTCAAATCCAGATATCTTATTTAACATTAAAGACCTATCATCCGGTCCCAGATGATATAACTTGGACAACTTTATCAACTGTTTAGCCTTGATGCAAGCCTTTCCTGTACCTGAATGCATTGTGTCTCTGATGTTCCCACTCCTGCTTCTGTCCCCCTGCCTAGGCTTTTCCTGTGATAATCTACATTCTCCTAGGGACGGTCCAGCCATGTCATACCTTCAATGTCTGATTTGAGTCTTATCTTCTCTATCAAACGTTATGAGACTAATAACTACTCAGACTAATTGTCAGTCAGAAATAACAAGTCAGCCACAACTTTTTTGTACTTATTTCCATGCACAAAGGATGCTTTCCTATTTTCTTGTGTATTTCCCACTGTTTTCTTGTCTCTCTTCTCTAGCTGTATGTGACCCTATCATGGGTGGGAATTATGTCTTAAACTTTTCTGCTGGGCCTCATGGTACACAGAACAACACTGAGATCACAGGAAATCTTCATAACTATTAAATGATGTGTTGAATGGATGACTGACATTTTCAGTAGCCTTCCTGATGACGTTCCTTTCTTGTGTCATCACTGTAGTCTGGAGGTCATCCTCTAATACATAGCATTTTGATTTTTATTCTCTTAAGGGATTCCTTTGTCCTTGGCCACATTCATGTACTGGTGTACTCACCAGCCTTTTTCCTCTGCAGATCTATTGTCTGATTATCCAGAGAATAAAATTTCCAAATTTTTGGAGGGAAGAAAACAGATGTAGTATATTTTGAAGTGTTAATTAGGAAACACCTAAAAAAAAATGTGAACTGGAAACACAGTTTATAATATGGCTCTGTTTAAGGTTAATTTGGAAGTATTTCTATAATGGCAAGAAACTGGAATGAGTATGTTAACTTGGATTTCTGCTTATAATGGCTATATCTGTTTGAAAATTTAAGTATTAGTTATTTCATAGGTCACTTCTGAATGCTGTACACATGCCTATGAAGGGTTTAGTAAGTTTATTGGATATGATTTAATATAGGTTATAATAAACTGTAGACTATTGAGGAACTGTTTTGAAAATATATTTCACTGATCTCTCAGCATGTTTTTCTTTTTTACTTATACTTTACCTGTCATGGTTTATACACAGAAACTTACGCAAGTATTTATAATTTGAGAATAGACGGTATCAATTAGTATTCATAGTAGGAATATCAATAAGAACAAGATTTAAATACAGTTTGACAATAAGACCACCTAAAATTAAAATTAAATGATATAAATATTTATCTGTTTTTTAGATAGCATGAATTACTAAATTGTATATAATGATAAAGTTACATAGACATTTAGTTAATAGGTATTGAGTATACTTTACTTGTGTATTAAAAACATAGCTTCAGAAAAATTAATGTTAAAAACCTAAACTGAAAGCAAATCCTGAATATGAAATAATAAAGATGATAAAGACTTTTTTTCTGGATTGTGTGTTATTCCATAGCAAGGATCATGTTACCAATTTTTGTCATTTCTGCATTTCCCATTCTTCAGCCCCAGGCTCTGTTATATTGGTATATTTCGTAGGCAACTCAGAAACTCTTTGATAAATGATAAGAATAAGGACAACTCTATGCTTTTAAAGTTAAAAATTTTCTTCTAGTCAACTTACGGTTTCTCATTGGCATAGTACAAAGCTATTTCCTAGTGTTGATTAATTAATACATTTTGTATTTAATTATAATTTGAGACTTCTCCAAATAGGGATGTCATACCTGTCTTTTTAGGATCACCGACCATTATAATTACAGTAGTAATTTTAAAAAACTGAGTTGACAGAGACTAAAATCAATGAAGACAACAAGTTTTTAAATATCTAGCAAGTTATTAGCCCTTGGTATACTTGATTTTCTAGTTTTTGTACATTTGATTTTATTATACATTTCTTGCTCTATTAAGCAACGTACATGTTATATATTAGCTATACATTTTAAATCTTGCATTTGTAATCATTAACAGATTTTAATTCATACTGTTTCTAAAAATATCTTTTTAGCTTTGTAATTATCATTTTACTTTCATTTTTACTTGTTCTTCCTAGTTCCTGTGCTCCATGTAAGTGACTTTGGGCTATATACTCTGGGTCAAGCATGCTGTTAAACCATGTCATGAAATTATCGTATGAGTTTAAAATTAATTTTTAAAAGGGAATAGAAAAGTTGCCTCTTTAAGATGCAATCATTTTCTAATAGTTTACCTGAAGAAAATAGGTATTCAGAGATCATTAGTGTCCTGTATACAGCTTTAAATGCATCTAACACATTGGGATTCTTATAATTACAGGGGTCGAACTGGAAAAATAAGAGTGCAGAGTCTGAAGATTGGATTGATGTCTCTCTCCAAAGGTCTCTTAGAAGAAAAATACAGATGTATGTAAGACCTTTCCTGTACAGTAGTGTTTTTTAGTAATAATAATAATAACAATTGATTGGAGGCTTCTTTTATATGATTTGCTTGTAATAACAGTTTCCATTCTTTTTGACCCTTACTACACATGTCTCAGGCTAGACAAAGGGTGTCAGTGAGAAGTGACATGGATTTGTGTGAAATGAGGTAGGGTGCTTGTTGGAGTGAAAACCAACTGCACTTGTATCTCATTTGAGTCTTAGAAGAATCACCTCAGAACGTAGGCATCGCGACTTCTGTTTTCCAGCTGAAAAAAATGAATTCTGAGATGGATTAAAAATCTAGTCAGTGGCTGCAGACACAATAAATTATGAGGGTAGACTTAGATCATAGATTGTTCTGCATGTAAAGCCAAAGTTTCTATCTCTCTGTACTTCCAGTGCTTGAAAAAAAAATTAAGATGGACTAAAACCTTCGTACTACTCTTTATGCTAGAACCTTGTGTACTTTTTTTTTTTTTGAAGATTTTATTTATTTATTTGATAGACCGGGATCACAAGCAGGCAGGGAAGCAGACAGAGAGGAGGAAGCAGGGTCCCCGCTGAGCGAAGAGCCCGACGTGGGGCTCTGGGATCCCAGGACCCTGGGATCATGACCTGAGCTGAAGGCCACTGAGCCACCCAGGTGCCACTACCTTGTATACTTCTAAATACCAAAACAAAAACGAAAACAAAAACACCCCCCCCCCCCCAAAAAAAAACTAGATGGGGCTAGAACTCTGACAGACATTGGCAAATAATTATATTTTATCAAGTGAGAAAATTTAAAAATTTGTTTTTATTCACCAAATAAATCTGTGGTATCCTTTTAGCTGTCAGTTAATGAGGAGCAGGCGTGTTGGCATTTTGAAAGGGATGGGCTCTGGAGCCAAGGTTACCTGTCTTCAAGTCTCAGCTTTGCTACTTAGTGGCTGAGGGACTGACTTTGTGCTGGTTACCTGATCCCATGGAAGACTGCCAGCTAAGAGGTGATATGACTCCCATTTCACATTTCAGAAAGCTGAAATGGAATGGATTTCCTTCAACTGAAGAATGACACTAACAGTCCTTGCTTTGAAAACAAATAGAGATAATACAGGAAAAGTACCTAGAAATCACAGCTCTTCAACCAATGGTAACTCTCGCTGGTGTGGCTCCAAACTCTTAACTATTGGAAAGTTTTTCTGATTTAATTTTGTCCATAAAGTGTGGGTGACTTGATCTGCCATGCATATCCCTGATGATTCTTCACTGAATCTATTCATACATTCTGGAGGGATATTTCATGGAAGTTGAGGTAACCCAAAATAAGATGATGTTTGATCACGGGTCCTATAAACTAGGTTAAGTTTAGCATCTTCCGTGAACATATACATGTTTTTTCAAAACCTTTTGTTTTCTGGGATGTCTGTGAGGTGATTTGCCTGTGAATTTCAGGTCTAGATTGTGATGGCTTGTTTTTCTTAAATGGTTTGACAAGGATGTCAGTAAAAAGAGATGTGGGATTTGTGTGGAAAAAAAAGCTGATTGTGGTAAGATCAGGAGGTGAGGTACCTTGATGGAGTCAGAACCTAGTAAATCATGCAGGGGAAAAAAAAAAAGTTTTGCAGAAGGCTTTTGTTAGGTGGTCCTTTATTTATTCAAAACTTTAATCATCTTCAGAATTGTAATTGTTGAAAGATAATCCTTTCCAAAGCTAAAAAGGTTGTTTTTTTATAATGTGTGGGGGAGGAAAATGTTAATGATAACATCACTGTAGCACTATAAGAAAAGGACTTTTTAAAAAATTATTCATAGTTCGGGGTTTTTGTGTGCTCCTGGAAGAATTAAGGGTTCCTTAAAAGTAACAATTATTTCACGGTGCTCATCATTCTCTGAAACAAATGTGAATTCAATCTCAAGGTTTATCATGAATCTTAAAATGTAAGCATGATCTGCTTTCCTAGATCAATGATTCCTCCTCCCTTTCTTTACAAGCTGATTATCAGAGAGTAACCTGAGACCAAAAGAAAGAGTTACAACACAGTGACTGTAGATATAGAGCAAAAACCAGATTCTACACAATACAGTATATAAAGATTTCTTTTATCTGTACACATACCTTCAAACGTATTTCTGAAATGTATAATCTTTCAGATGAGGGACATTATTTCAGCGTTCTGATACACACCCATCATACAGTGGAAATTCTTTCTACAAATGTCATCAAATGTAGTCCTCTGAATTGTTTCACATTAAACTTTCAGGTTTAGAAAGTAATGGCAAAGAAAGTAGAGGCCCTGCAATAAAAATTTCTGATATTTACCTTAATCCATGAAGTATGCCATTTTAGTACTTAGTTAAATAAGACATCTCTTGGGTTAAAATCTTTAAATCTTTCCTGCAAATGTTGCGACTCTGGAAATGTTCTGGGGTTTGGTTTTATTTCTTATTGTGAGGTCCTCAGCAACTCTGATTTTAGTTTTGATTTCCCCAGTGATATCAGAACACTTCCTCATTATTATTTCCTTTGTTAGATAATACTGAAGACAATTTGCTCTCCAAACTCAGTGTCAGAAGTGGCATTCTGGGTCAGCTGGTACCATCTGCACATTGATTTTGCAATGGCTAATGTCCGTGTCTTCACCCTGGGGACATCTCTCTCACTCTTCGTGCCTTCTTGAGAATATCCCTCGATTAGGTTCTAACAACCCCTGGACCTTCTTGCCTATAGCCGAATGGCTTTCTTCCTCATTGACAAAGATCCTTCAGAATGGCCGTTTGCCTTTCTTCTGTGCCGATTTGTTAGAACTTGAGTTTTAGATTGTGACTTGTCCCTACCTCCTGATAGACCTTTTTGTTTCTGACTATTATATGAAAATATGAACTTCTATCAGAATCTGGAAGTATGTTAAAGTGTTAAAGAATATTTTCTTTTGTGTTTTGCGTGTAGTTTTACCTTAACTGTGGATTAGTAGTATAGTTGGCTTCCTCAAAAGAGGAAAGTTTGGCATGATTGATGTCACTGAAATGTGTACTTTTCTATGTAAAGCATTATTACCTAGGAGGTCACTTCCTAGGAATGGGTTTAGAATGAGCATCCTAAGAGTCCTGGATAAATATTCTGTGCCTTCGATAGTGTTATTTTTAACAAGGGAAGAGGGGTAGGGACATGAGCAAAATGAGTGAAGGGGAGAGGGGAGATGCAGGTTTCTGGTTATGGAATGAGTAAATCAGTAATACAAGGTTCAGCAGAGCTTATATAGTCAGTCGTATTGTAACAGCATTGTATGGTGATAGATGGTTAATGTATAGAAATGTTGCATAGCACAATGCATAGAAATGTATAGCACAAATGCATAGCACAATGTATAGAAATGTTGAATCACTATGCCGTACACCTGCAACTAATGTAACATTGTATCAACTGTACTCACATTTTTTAAAAGGGAAGAAAAAAAAAGAAAAAGAAACAAATGGAACTCTAACCAAATCCAAGTGAACAAATGATCGTGAAAATTAAATTTATCTAACTTGGATTTGCTTCTTCTATGTATGCTTATAGTTAAAGTTACATTTTGTTATAATTACTATGTCACTATCACTGAGCTTGGTTCAGTTGTTTGAAAATTCACTCTTGGCACTATTAGATGTAGCATTATTTTCCTTAAAAAGAAACCAAAATGAGGGGGGTGCCTGGGTGGCTCAGTGGGTTAAGCCTCTGCCTTTGGCTTGGGTTGTGATCCCAGGGTCCTGGGATCGAGGAACACATTGGGCTGTCTGCTCAGCAGGGAGCCTGCTTCCCTCTCTCTCTCTGCCTGCCTCTCTGCCCACTTGTGATCTCTCTCTGTCAAATAAATAAATAAAATCTTGAAAAAAAACCCCAAAATTATAAACTTTGATCTGATATCCATTAACCAGATATTGTTTGAAAATGGTTTTCAAGATCAAATAAATATTTACTCCCCTTTGTTCTGTTCTTATAAAACTTCACATGAAAAGCATTGAAAATTTGTGTGATTTTTTAAATTTATTAGAACTTGGAAATTCCTTTCCAAAAAGTATTCATTTCTATAAGAAACTGGATTATTTTGACATGAAATTTCTCCCTAGATAACTAATGTGATTCATGTCCACATGATTTTTTTTTTTTTTTTTTTTTTTTGTCTACATCATTCAACTGGCAAAACCAAGGGTATGGTTTACATAAAAGCATAGTCTCAGCAGATGGAAATTAACCTTGTGGTTCTCCTTCTTGTAGATCTCTTTAAGGAAGTGGCAGGGCCCACAGAAATGTGTGACCAGAGGCAGCTTGGCCTGTTACTTCATGACGCCATCCAGATTCCCCGGCAGCTGGGGGAAGTAGCAGCGTTCGGGGGCAGTAATATCGAACCCAGTGTTCGCAGCTGCTTCCAACAGGTAAACGTGAAGGATCGCTGACTTGTAGAATGTGTCAGGAGGAGTGTGGAGGATGTTCTGAGAATTGGAATGGGGAACCAAATGGTAGGAGACATTGGGTACTATTCCAGTACATTTTTATTTCTTCAAGCAAATTTGGCTCAGGGAACAGCAGCCTCCTCCAGGAGACTTACTACTTGTCAGTGGGTAAAACCCCACATCTTATTTATGTTTTTAATTCTGTTATGTTAGTCACCATACAGTGCATCATTAGTTTTTGATGTAATGTTCCATGTTTCGTTGTTTGTGTATAACACTCAGTGCTCCATGCAATACGTACCCTCCTTAATACCCATCACCGGGCTCCCCCATCCCCTTGCCCCCCTCCCCTCCAAAACCGTCAGTTTGTTTCCCGAGTCCACAGTCTCTCATGAAAACCCCACATCACTGAAATGCGCTTTTACGTTGCTGTGGTTTGGCCGCCTTTGCTGTCTGCTTTCCAGCTGCAGTTTGCCTTCCTTTACTCCTGCCCCAGCCCCTTTGGGCATGTGCCCTCTGTTTAGAATAGTCTTTCTCCTACCCTTTACCTACAAGCTCTATTCTCATTGCCGATCCTTATTCTTTCTTTTGATCTTTGCTTAAATCTCACCATTCTCTGGAAATCCTTCTCTGAGCCCTTCGGGTGAGGTTGTGTGCTCCCACTGTCTGTCTTCTCCTGAAGCTCCTCTCTCTTCCTGTGATGCTTATGAAAGTGGAACAACATATGGAGTCACCTAATCGATTCATTAGTGTTGTTTCTTCTGTACAAACCCCAAAACTCTTTTTAATGCTTGCTGTATATAACAGTATATAACAGTATCTGTTACTGTATATAACAGTAACTTTCCAGAAAAGTTACTGCTGGCGTTACACGTTATGCATAAAGGAAAAGGCTACAGATATTTTGCCAGAGCATTTTCAGTGATTTATTATTGCTGAGGAAAAAAAAATGCTCATGCCATCTCTTTAAGGAGAATTGATGTTATGAGTTATTACATTTTGTAATGGCCCTTTTACGTGTTTTAGAGATACAAAAAAAAAAACCAAATGAGCATTCTAAATATGATTCTCCCATGTACTGGCTCATAGGGTGACCTTGACAAAAGTGGGAGAAGGATGTTGTTACAAATTTAACTTTGCACATGTGAAAATTAGTCAGTATTAGGTTCTAAAGAGAGACTAAGATATTTAATGCAATTAATCACAATAAATTTGGAAATGTTGCCAAGTATACTCACAGTAATTTGTTCCCAGTGTGATGTTATAACAGGTGGAGCAGGACTCAGAAGTAACAGTTTTTATTTAGCAACTATCATAACCTTCAAGTTTGGGAAGTTACCACTGAGTCTTCACTTTCTCAAATTTATACTATCTTAGGTGAATGAGTTTTATAGGCTTAAAATATTTATGTGAGAATAGTACCTAGAATCATATGGTTTGGGGTTTTTTTTGTTTTTGTTTTTGTTTTTAATCTGAGTCTATTACGGTATTGGATTTTTTTTCTTCTTCCTATAGGATAATTTCTGCTTTTTCTAATTTTAAATTCTAAAATTTTCTCTCCATGAAGAACCTTAAATATTTTGTGATTTTAACTCACCTGGAAAGAGTTCTAGAACTTTCACTTTGTAGAGATTTTCAGAAGATTATAAAGCAACACCTGCTGCAATTTAAATGAAGAGCTTTTCTTCACTTTGAATACATGTGTTTCTTTACCAGAATAACAATAAGCCAGAGATAAGTGTGAAAGAGTTTATAGACTGGATGCGTCTGGAGCCACAGTCCATGGTTTGGCTGCCTGTTTTACATCGAGTGGCAGCGGCCGAGACTGCAAAGCATCAGGCTAAATGTAACATCTGTAAGGAATGTCCCATTGTTGGGTTCAGGTGAGATGATCTGTTGCCAGTGGTGGCAGGAGACTGTTTTCTGTTCTGTTGTTGCAATTTCAGCATATATTCATCATCCCTTCCCCCTGATTCCCACTGGGGGGTCGTGTCCCCCATAAATGGGATGCTTAGCATGTTCCATCTATCTGAAAATGACATTCCCTCTCCATGAAGCTTATTTTATTACTACTATCGTTATTTATACCACTCTGCTCCAGAAGCAGAGATTTTTCTGAATTTCTATTTACATAGATCCCAGAAATGTTCATGCATGATAATTGACTCATTATACATATATGGCTCTGATGGAATTGGGTGATGTTGCAAGGCCTCTGGGGTCAAACTTAGTAAGCAGAAAGTGACATTTAATTAGTGAGAAGTAACCTGATCACTTTGTGCTACTTCTGCCCAAGACTGTTGTTAAGTTGATTAACCCTGCTGTTCCCCTCACTAGAGGAAGCTTTATATCAGGGAATTTTGAAATCCATTTCTTATTGGTGGTGTAATTGCTTCTTAAAAATTTGATGTGTCAAACTAATAAACATGACTCTACTTCCTGGCCATTTGCATTCACTTTCACACATTACAGAAAATCTTTGGATGTGGATATTTGTCTTCTGACAATATTGTAATCGATGGGAGCATGCTTTAGAGACTTGAACTCCAAATTTATTTTTTACACTTGGAGGTGGGCTCATTAATTTCCTTTGTGAAATCCAAGATTCTCTTGGTCCTCATTTGGAGCTAAGATACTAAGAAAATTCCACATTTTGTGGCCAAGCCTACCTTTTATTTCCATCATGATTTGGATGAATGGCATTCCTTACCACAAATGAATGATTTGGACTAAATAATAGGCATACAAGCTAATCAATTTTCTTTTCTTCTCTCTAGGTATAGAAGCCTAAAGCATTTTAACTATGATGTCTGCCAGAGTTGCTTTTTTTCGGGTCGAACAGCAAAAGGTCACAAATTACATTACCCAATGGTGGAATATTGTATACCTGTGAGTGCTGGGCCACTTCTTGTTTGTTTGCTTGCTTGTTTTTATTTGTTTGTTTGGGAGGGAGGGAACAGAGGGAGAGGGAGAAATTTAAGCAGGCTCCATGCCCAGTGGGGAGCCTGACCCCGGGGCTCGATCTCATGACCCTGAGAACATGACCTGAGCCAAAATCAAGAGTTGGATGCTTAACCAACTGAGCCACCAAGGCACCCTTCTTGTTTATTTTTTAAATGACATATAGCTTTTGAATTAACGAAAGTCAAATTTATTCAGTATATTTAGAGAAATTATTTTTATTATTTTATTTATTTATTATTTTATTATTTTTACAGAAAAAATCACTTTTAGATGGCTTAACTAGATTTTTTGGTGTGTTTTTGTTTTCTTTTAAACAAATACATCTATGTTGAATTCATTAACATTATGCTTTTTTCAGAAAAAATTATGGATTGCATTTTGTTTACTTCTGTGTTTTGATTTTAAACTTACCTTTCTTAGTAGCAAACTCTCTCTAGGAGCTCATACTGGCCTGCTTTGAAAATGATACTATGTGTGAGAAATCATATCTCTTTTAGACACATTTAAAATATATTTTCATAATTAAATATATTTAATAGCAAAAAAGTAGAAAACAGAGAAAGTAAAAAATTCATAATTCTAGCTCCTGAATCCAATTAAAATAAATCACATCTCTTATTTTCTTCAGATTAGATTTATTCTTATATTTATGCTATTTTGATCCTGCTCTAATCACTGAACATGAGGTATAGAAAATGCTCTCCCCATTATCACACCTTGTAATTTTTCTAGTTACAGAATATTTAATTGAGTGAATTAAATTTATCTTGCCACTCCCTCAAATTTATCTGGATACTTATATTTATTTTAAATTTTCTAGTATTATAAACAACACTCATCTTTGTGAAAATAGGTCTTTCTCCGTCCTGCATAAATTACATTTCTGTGGAATAAAACACTGGAAGTAAATGACCTTGGTCAATGAATCTGAGTATTTTTATGGCCCAAATCTTCAGGTCAACTTATTTCCAAAAGATGTTTATACCACTTTACATTATTACCACATTTGACTAATACCCCCATTTTATTATAGCTTCACTGCATTGGATACTCATTCTTGTTGTTCCTTTGATTTAAAGCTATTTTTTCTGAAGTTATCTTCATTTGCTGTCAAGAGCTATTTTTAGCTCCTTCCAAATAGTGAACCAAAATTTATTCATAGAACTGTACATTTTCTTTAGGTTTAGGCAATTGAGTGACTTTTTGGATTGACGGAAAAACAGCAATTTTTATAAGACATATACATATAAATCTCACAATCTTGGTTGTCTTAACTAAATAGGTACCCCATATACTGAAAGAGGAAATCTCTAGAAAATGCTGAGGAATTATGATAGATGTAGTGTGCCTGTAGTGCATAATAAATTTAATGAGGAAAAAATCCTCCAAGAAAATTTATGAAGCACCACTTATTACTCTGATTAACATATTTATTCACTCAACAAATATATATTGAGCACTTACCTTGTGTTAGACACTGTTCTCAGCTCTAATTCATCAGTGTACTACCAGGATAGACAAGATTACTGTCCCTCCTGCTACTTTTCATTTAGGAGGAGGGAATGTGTGACAAGGAACAAGGAAACAAATAAATGAGATCATTACAGATTATAGTAGGTGCCTTTTAGAAATAAATGGGTAACAAGATAGAAGATTAGAGGAAGAACTTTCGATAAAGAAATCAGGGAAAAATCGGCTAGAGAAGTTAACATTTGAGTTGAGATTGAAGGATGAGAAAGAAGCAGGTGTGTGAAGAACTAGTAGAAACATATTTTAGAGAAGAAAGAGTAGACACAGAAGTCTAGAGATGGGGAAGAGGTTGGTGTGGTTGGAGCACAGAAAAAAATGAAGCCTGTTCCACAAGGAGAGGGCAGTAGGTAGCACCAGCTCTGTCATTTGAAGTACCCAGAGTATCGTGAAGAGGTGGGACCCCTTGTTCGAAATGTCTTATAACTTCTAAGATGACAACAGCAGTGCATTAAGCCAAACTTAGGGAGCTTGTGAGTGTGGGATCCCTGCAGCTGCACAGGTCTCATATCCATGCAGATGGGAAAGAAAGAGGTGGGAATGGTAGGGGAACAGAAGGAAATGGGTGAACTTCTCTGTCCACAAAAGGGAGAGTGATAGGAGATGAGGAAAGAGAAAGGCAGTATCAGATTGTGCAGAATGCTGCTGGCCATTATAAGGAACTGGGGAGAAGTATAGTGTTAATATTTGCATGAGTAGAAGTAGGCATTTAGGGGAGGAGGAGTCAAGATGGCGGATAAGTAGCAGGCTGAGACTTAAAGGCATCCAGCTCGGCAAAGAAGTAGTCAAACTATCACTCTTTGCAGATCATATGATACTCTATGTGGAAAACCCAAAAGACTCCACTCCAAAACTGCTAGAACTTGTATAGGAATTCAGTAAAGTGTCAGGATATAAAATCAATGCACAGAAATCAGTTGCATTTCTCTACACCACCAACAAGACAGAAGAAAGAGAAATTGAGGAGTCAATCCCATTTATAATTGCACCCAAAACTATAAGATACCTAGGAATAAACCTAACCAAAGAGGCTAAGAATCTATACCCAGAAAACTATAAAGTATTCATGAAAGAAATTGAGGAAGACACAAAGAAATGGAAAAGTGTTCCCTGCTCCTGGATTAGAAGAATAAATATTGGGAAAACGTCTATGCTACCTAAAGCAATCTGCACATTTAATGAAATTCCTATCAAAATACCATCCATCTTTTTCAAAGAAATGGAACAAATAATTCTAAAATTTATATGGAACCAGAAAAGACCTCGAATAGCCAAAGGAATATTGAAAAAGAAAGCCAAAGTTTGTGGCATCACAATTCTGGACTTCAAGCTCTATTACAAAGCTGTCATCATCAAGACAGCATGGTACTGGCACAAAACCAGACACATAGATCAATGGAACAGAATAGAGAGCCCAGAAATAGACCCTCAACTCTATGGTCAACTAATCTTCGACAAAGCAGGAAAGAATGTCCAATGGAAAAAAAGACAGCCTCTTCAATAAATGGTGTTGGGAAAATTGGACAGCCACATGCAGAAAAATGAAATTGGACCATTTCCTTACACCACACATGAAAATAGACTCAAAATGGATGAAGGACCTCAATGTGAGAAAGGAATCCATCAAAATCCTTGAGGAGAACACAGGCAGCAACCTCTTTGACCTCAGCCGCAGCAACATCTTCCTAGGAACATCGCCAAAGGCAACAGAAGCAAGGGCAAAAATGAACTATTGGGATTTCATCAAGATCAAAAGCTTTTTTGCACAGCAAAGAAACAGTCAACAAAACCAAAAGACAACTGACAGAATGGGAGAAGATATTTGCAAACGACATATCAGATAAAGGGTAGTGTCCAAAATCTATAAAGAACTTAGCAAAATCAACACCCAAAGAACAAATAATCCAATCAAGAAATGGGCAGAAGACACAAACAGACATTTCTGCAAAGAAGACATCCAGATGGCCAACAGACACATGAAAAAGTGCTCCATATCACTCGGCATCAGGGAAATACAAATCAAAAGAACAATGAGATATCACCTCACACCAGTCAGAATGGCTAAAATTAACAAGTCAGGAAATGACAGATGCTGGCGAGGATGCGGAAAAAGGGGAACCCTCCTACAATGCTGGTGGGAATGCAAGCTGGTGCAACCACTCTGGAAAACAACATGGAGGTTCCTCAAAATGTTGAAAATAGAACTGCCCTATGACCCAGCAATTGCACTACTGGGTATTTACCCTAAAGATACAAACGTAGTGATCCGAAGGGGCACATGCCCCCGAATGTTTATAGCAGCAATGACTACAATAGCCAAACTATGGAAAGAACCTAGATGTCCGTCAACAGATGAATGGATAAAGAAGATGTGGTATATATACACAATGGAATACTATGCAGCCATCAAAATAAATGAAATCTTGCCGTTTGCGATGACGTGGATGGAACTAGAGGGTATCATGCTTAGCAAAATAAGTCAATCAGAGAAAGAACTATCATATGATCTCCCTGATATGAGGAAGTGGAGATGCAACATGAGGAGGTTAAGGGAGTAGGAGAAGAATAAATGAAACAAGATGGGATTGGGAGGGAGACAAACCATAAAACAAAACAAACTGAGGGTTGCTGGGGGGAGGGGGTTTGAGAGAAGGGGGTTGGGTTATGGACATTGGGGAGGGTATGAGCTAAGGTGAGAGCTGTGAAGTGTGCAAGCCTGGCGATTCATAGACCTGTACCCCTGGGGATAAGAATATATTACACGTTTATAAAAAATAAAAATAAAAAAAAAGAAGTAGGCATTTAGGAAACTGATTATAAAAATGTCACAAAATGGGAAAAATGACAAACTAAATATATTTTAAAGATTTCATACATGAATGAAAATGATGACATGTTTAAAGATGTATAAAATTACTATTTGTCTTGGTCTTAAATACAATTCCTAATGATTTTGCAAAATACCCCATAATTTGAAATCCGCATCTCTTCAACAATAGTCATTGAGCATTTGGGAATGCTTGCAAGTTTCTGATACACCAATGCATTTCACTGATGCATAAAAACTTTCATTTTTAAAATGACATCTGCAGGTTACCCAAAGCTCTTCTTGTTATGTAGATTTTTGTGAACTCGTTTTCATGCCCGAGATCATGACTTCTCTTTTGGAAGGGATGGCTTCCTTTTCATAGATGTGTTTTGCGGGGGGTCTATTGCCCCTTTCTGGAATTTATATAGTGGTCTTAATTAACAACCTTCTCATAAACCATCTTAGGACGGGTTATTTTCTGCATTTGATCCCACAGCTTTTGATGAAGTAACTAGAAATATATGTAAATTAAATTTTTGAACAGTATACTCGAACAGTAATGAATTAATACATTAATGGTTGTCCAATTTTCTTTCTTTTCATCTGCATTCTTTGGATCTTTGCTCTCCTCTTTACACTTCTTCTGTCTTTAACCTAACATTCCCTAAACTCATTTGATGTCTGCCTTGGAAAAGGAACTCGAACATGAATTTTTCAATGCAAAGATAATAAGCACCACTTGCATTTAAATGGATCAAACTTTTCCGTGCAGATCTTGATGTTGGCATTTCTCATAGAGCATCTCCATTTGTGGTGGAGCTGGTGCTCTAGTTATATTACTGACTTCATTTCTTTCCCCTTCAAGTTCCTTCTTCCTGAATCTAAATGTTTCTATAGTTAAAGGTTTTCTGAAGTCTTATTTAAAACGCTCAAAGCTCCAGAAATATTTCTTCAAACATATCATCTGGCTGTGACAATGTTTGTCTTCAGATGTAAGCGGACTAATGGTGTGTGAATTCTCTATTATAAATTATAAAGACATTTTATGAAATTGACAGTAAAACACTTATATACAGAAGTGAAGTAGAATTCTTCTTCTCTCGAAAATGACTTTTTTAAACTCATATTTTCTTCCACCATTCTATAATCCAACTTTGTACATTTAAGGAGTTTAAGGACAATGATTAGGCTCAGTAAGAGTTCATCTAAACAGCAGCATGACATAGATTACATTATATCTCTGTCTCTACTCTCTCTCTCTCCATCCCTCCAAGTCCCATTTCTGCACAAAACCAGCTCAGTGTATGTGTGTGTAAAATTTACAGTGTGTGTAACATTTCCCCAACGTCCTCCAGCTTCCCCTCCCAGGATGCCTCATCCTGCGCGCTCTACCTGTAGCCTCTGTTTCACCAATTAGTACTCGATGTTGTAATATCTTCTGTTGTTTTCCGTGTGTTTTCCTCCTCCACTCTCTTTTTCACTCCTTTTTTCTTACTACGCTTAGTTAAAGCTGGCTCATAAAAGCTAAGTGAGTTCGTATCTGACATTATAAATACTAATTATAGAATATTAAAGCTGGAAAGATCTAAGAAATCATCTAATTCATTCTCATTTTAAAGAGAAAACTAAATCTTAGAAAAAGGTGATTTGATCAGAGTTGGTGGCCTGGATTAAGTGATTCTGCTCCCTTAGGGAATTATACATAATTTGGCACATTAACAAACTGTGTCCTGTATGCTTGCTGGAGTGTTATGTTTGTTGGGTATCCAATTATATAGGCATTTTGCTGGGGATTAGAGTTACAGTGAAAATATAAAGAAGGAAAGCAAAGTCCTCTATGTAGAGAAATGTAAGACTATGTACTTTTTTTAAATGACTAAGTTTATGGATCAAGATAATAGTCAGCAACAAATCAGACAACAACAAATCTTGTTACCTGTGCCCTGCATGTTTGAATTCAGTTTATTATTTATTTTAAAAATACTGACATTTTAAATTAAAGATGTGAAGATTTTCATTTTCTTTTTTTTTTGAATAAAAGTTTGTGATCATTTAATTTCACAATGAAAATGATCCTAATTTTATCTTTATGAAACAGTGTCTATATTCTCTGCTGCAAATAACCAAAATTTAATTCATATTAGACACATTTTTGTATGTTGTTATATAAAAAGGATATTCCCTTTAAGAAAAAAAAGCTCCTTTTTTTAAATGTTCAATTAGTCGACATATCTCATCAGTTTCAGATGTAGCATTTAGTAATTCATCAGTTGTGTAGAAGATAGCCCTTTAAACTCAAGAGAAAGGATGGTGAGTTTCATATATGATTTATAAGAGTTTATGCCATTGCTGCTAGTGAGAGAGAGTTAGATAGGGTTAAATATTAGGGAGAATGGAAACTGTTTGGAATTGCTACTGGGGGCAAGTGTGAGTCGACAAGAGATGAATAAATTGATCGCTACATTGCAACAGGAGTGCAGCTGAGGTTAATTGGCAAAGATTTGCACTGACTGCATCATTGCTCAGTCACTGTGGAATTAAGAGACGGTAGATAGAGTTGAAGGCCAAGGGAATGAATGATACAAAGGTGTTAATGATACTGGGACTGCTTTGGGCTGTCCCCATACTGAAAAAAATCCCTAAAGGGGTTGAAGAGCTAGTGATTAAGATCATGCGGGTAAGAAAGGTTTGTTCATATTAAAGAAGTAAGGCCAAGGCTCAGGACTTCTTTTCCAGGTTAGAAATTTGGGACCAAATAATGTTTTGAGTGCTGACGTGGTTGGAGGTTTGGACATACCCCATTATGTGGCTAATGTGGAACATAAAAGGTTTGTTTTTTTGTTTTTGTCTTTGTTTTAATTTTATTGTATTTTTTCAGTGTTCCAACTATGAAAGGTTTTGAAGTGAGGTGGCGCTTAGAAGACCATCAGTATGTCTCTAGAAGGTGACAGGTGGTAGCTGCTTCTGGCCATGTATGGTCAAAGGGGAATGGATGGGCACATTAGTTTTAGTTGCTGAGAAGGCTGAGGCTAAGAGCAAAATGCTGTAAACCTCCTTTATTGTTGGCCTTTGTCGGGGAGAGATTCTACCGCCCATCATGGAGAAGATGATAGGGGACATGTGTTATCCCAGGAGCATCAGGATTTGCTGAAGGAGAAGGGTTCAAGTTGCAGATATGAACAAGATGTAGTAGAGTGTGTTTATGAGTCCAAGAACCCAGAGTCCACCAAGTTGAGGGAAGGAAGGTAACTAAGCAGAGGCTGTGTGCACCTGGTCAGGGACAGTGATCCAGACCAGAAAAGGAGAAATGGGGACAAGAATAGGGCACATGCTTGTTCACAAATACAGGCAGAAGGAACCAAAGTATGAGCCAGAATAAGAAGGTGGTTTGAGAGATGTGTTAGCTCAGGCAGAAGAGAGGGGATGTTTGCAAAATTCTATTGCTAGAAAAGTCAGCAATGTCAGCTATTTCCAGCATTCAAATTAGTGGGGTAGAATCATAACCAAATTCTCTGCTTATGTGCAAGGTTTGGATAGGACTAGTTTGTACAGATAGTTTCATTGAGATTTTGGTAAGAAGTTTGGAAGACCAGAAACACATACCATATATGGAAAGCAGCTTATTACTTTAACAACATTTAAAACACATTTGTATTGCATTTTTTAAGCAAGTGCATGTTACTTTTAAAGCAATAGATTCAAGCATATTCCTGCCAATATTGATTAAATATACGGGGAAATAAACCAAAGCTTTGTATTTTTAGTGTTTCTAGAAACTGTAGAAAAATCAATTTTCTACTAAGAAAAAACCAGAAAAAAGTTTTCTTTTGATAGTTAAACATGAACTCACATTTTTTCTTTGCAAACTATATGTGGTTAGCAAAAAACAAACAAGGACAGAGGGGGAGAAGCTAGAATTGGTTGTTCTGTCCACCTACCTCCATCCTGCCAGCATCAATGTATCTGTACGACTATGAAAATCATGAACCAGAAAATGCTGGTTCATTCTTTGGAAAGCTTTCCATCGCGTTAGCGTCGTTTGTTTTTTGGCAGTCTTGCTTCATCAGATGAGACTGGGGACGTTTGCCAGCAAGCTGAATGTGCAGCATCATTGCTCCTTCTCTGACCTCAGCATCCTGAAGTGGCTTTTCAGTTCTTGCTCCCCTTATCCTGTCCTCTCAGTAAGTGGAGTGCATTTAGAGTGTGTCATTAGCTCTAAAGTTGAGGTTTGGACAACATCCATTTTCCTTTGCAAAGCCTTCTTACCCTACTTACTCTTGACCCCTTGGTGATTCGGTTGATGCCTATTTTTTAGTTTCATATTTTTCCATTACAACTTGAAAGGCTCCAAGCTTGTCTTCCTGATTTCCTCCTCTTCATGGAGTAGAGTGTAATCTAAATTTCAGCTTTCTGAGAACAGTGAAACTGAAATCAATCCTGAGAAGTTGTTTTTGCAATTTAAAAAATGTTGGAAAATCTTTTAGGATAAGTCCTGTGATAATGATGGACTCCTTAGAAGTATGCGTATACCATTTGGGATTATTGACTTTTATGTTTAAGAAATAAATCTTGCTAATGATGATGATGCTGTTCAACAGTGATTTTGCACTTGTGCATAATCCAAAGGGTAGTGTTTAATTATTCTACTCATGTGCCAAATGGCTGTGTTGTTAGTTATATAAGCTTGGCTTTTCCTCTTTGTACTTCCTTATTTTACTGTGTCCAAAAGTTACTCATTTTTGTAGCTAATCGTTAAAGCTCTAATGATAGTACTCTTTGTTAAAGAATTAGATAATATTGCCATCCCTAGTTATGAGCTGGCCAAGGAATTCGGGGAGGATTTTAGATTAATATGGTTTTGCTTATTTATTTGTAGTTGCTTCGTGTTTTGCTTAAACTGCTAAGTATTTAGAAGTTGGATGTTTTGGCCTCTAGCTTATTTGACATCATTGTTCATAGTCCTTTTTATATTTTGCTTTGTGGATCTTTCTTGTTACGGGAGGAGTTTTTTAAGCTGAAGTAGTAAAGCAATTTATTCAAGGATCTACTTGACTATAATACTGTGAGGATTAGCATTTCTAAATTCTAGATTGTTTTGTACCTTAGCCTTGTTACCCCTTGTAATTCACATTAGTGAGAAGGAAAAGACTCTCAGTCATATATCCATGTTTTTGAAGTTCAATAGTACATAGGTGTCAGCATTCATAATAAGAATATATAGCTTAAAACATGAACAGGGATATGTAGAATAATACATCTAGATTTATATGTAGATATACAAACACAAGTAAAGTTTAGATTAAATTGGTTCTATGTGATTTCTCTGTTTGTCTTCAGTCAAGGAATAAAATGAAGGAAATTTTAAAATACTCCCAACTTTGGTTGGCAAAATAGAACTCGATTGAAAAATCATCTGACACCAGCTTACATGGGAGTTTCTAAGGTTTTGGTAGAGAGTTGCATGCATAGAGTTACCCCAGGGTAGCTTTTGTAATTTAGAAACATGTTTTTATATTTCATGCATTTATTTGTGTAAGTTGGTGGGGTGCAAGTTGAGAACTATTATTTGTTATTGTCTAAATAAGCTTTCATCATCTCTGTTCTGCTTAATAGAAGCATACTGGAGGGAAGTATATTTTGAATATTCACATGCCCACTTGTCTGTGTAGGTTTAGTTTTAAAATGTTTTTCACAGTGACTCACCTTCATTAGCTTTCCAAAAATGACAATTTGAAAGACAGTCCTTGTTTGGACATGTGAGTTCTTATGTACTTGTTAAAAATCAAGCCAGAAGGATTTGGGGGAGATGGTGGCCTAGTTTTTCAATATCTTTTGTCTTTGTCATTTTCTTCCCATTTCTAAATTATTTACATAATAAGAGAGAAACTAGACAAAAACAAACAAACAAACAAAAAAAAAACCCAAAACTCTCTAGGCAACATTTACAATAAAACTAGGCAATAAGAAATCCCCCCAAAAATTGGGGCGCCTGGGTGGCTCAGTGGGTTGGAGCCTCTGCTTTCGGCTCAGGTCATGATCCCAGGGTCCTGGGATCGAGCCCCGCATCGGGCTCTCTGCTCCGCGAGAAGCCTGCTTCCTCCTCTCTCTGCCTGCCTCTCTGCTTACCTGTGATTTCTCTCTGTCAAATAAATAAATAAAATCTTTTAAAAATAAAAAAAATAAAAAAAAAGAAATCCCCCCAAATAAATCTGGGTGCCTATAAGCCACCACCAGCCATTAAAACCTGCATGAAGATATCTTTTTCTATAAAATGAAGGAAGAAGAAGCAAGGTGCCTGAGAAATGGAGAACCTCTAAACAGCAGGTATTCAGTGCAGAACTCAAAGGGCTGGTTTGGAAACAGAGCTTTGAACCTGGGAGGAGCCCAGAGGTTTGGTCGGAAGGTGCTGCGGTGCTCCGGGCTTCTGGAGTCCATAGACCTGACTTCCTAGGGCTTCCTTCCAGGAAAAGAGCCGCAGGCTGTATAAACTGCTAGGAATGACACAGACATAGCAGCTCAAAGCAACGGAGATGAAAAAGAGAAATGGTTTAGTCCAAAATAGGACAAGGGAAAGGACCAGAAAATCCCCAGACTCAAGTGCCCTATTCTTTAATACCCCAGAAGAAGGAGCCCTGTGAAGTTGGAGAAACCATGGGTGCCTGGGTGGCTCAGTCATTAAGCGTCTGCCTTTGGCTCAGGTCATGATCCCAGGTTCTTAGGATCAAGTCCTGCATAGGGCTCCTGGCTTAGCAGGAATCCTGCTTCTCCCTCTCCCACTCTGCCTGCCCCTGCTTCTGTTCCTCTCTCGCTGTGTCTCACTCTGTCAAAAATAATAATAATAATAATAATAACTAAAATCTTAAAAAAAAAAAAAAATTAGAGAAGCTTTCCTGAACCTGTGTGAAGCTTCCCTGAATTAGGAAAATAAGTTTCATGACAATGACAAAATTGAGGAGCAGGAAGTATTAAGATCAAATCTCATATAAAGCAATTATAAGCAAAAGATGTAGGAACCAAATAATATAAGTATAGTAAAGTTTACCAAAAATATGTGCTCCTTGAACATGTCAAAACTATAACCTATTATTTTAAAATAAGCTTAAGAAAATGAACTAACCCTTGAAAGAAAACATATACCAGAACTGGAAAATTTTGGAGAGGGTGAGGTGACAGAACTCAGGAAAGAAATAGAAATAAAAGAAAAAAACTCATTTCAAAATTAAGACTAATTTTAGTCTTAATAAACAGAACAGGTAACTATCTTGAGAGAAATAGAAGGTGAATAGGGGACAAACTTTAAAAGTAAAAATAAAATGAAGAAAGCAATTTACAAATCTAAGAGAAAATACAAAATATTGAAGACAGGGGAAAAAATTACAAGGATGAATAATAGGAATGCAGAATAGGAAACCCAGAGTAAGAACAAGCACTAAAAATGAAAAATCAAGGAAAACCTTCCTCTCCACCAAAAAAAGAAAAGATGGAACTATATACTGAGAGTATATCACATGCCTGAAAACATTGATTCAGAATGCCCAATACTATAATATGCTCTGATAAAATTACTGGACTTTAAAGTCAAAGAAAAAAATCTTCCAGTCTTTTAAACAGAAGGAATACATGACTTAAAAAAGAAAGAAAATTAAATAATCAACAGCAAAGCTTTTTTGTTTCATTTCACGTTTTCAAAAAATTCTTTTTATTTTGGGGATTATTAGAGGGTATATTTAAAATTTTTTTTCAAGATTCACATGCGCCACACCCAGTGCTCCACGCAATACGTGCCCTCCTTAATACCCACCACAGGATCACCCAACCCCCGACCCCTTTGCCCTCCAAAAGCCTCAGTTTGTTTCTCAGAGTCCACAGTCTCTCATGCTTCATCACTCCCTCTGATTTTCCCCAACTCACTTCTCTCCATCGTCCAATGTCCTCCGTGTTATTCCTTATGCTCCAAGAGAAAATGGAAGAACATTCTTAAGAAACTGAAAGGAAGAGAACATGTGAGCCAAGGATTTTATATTGAGAAAAAAACAGCCTTCTACTATTTAGTAAGGACTCAGGAAAATTATCACTAACAAACAAGAATGTTGGTCCTGTGAGTACTTCTTGAAGATTTACTTAGAGACCAGGCTTCAGACAAACAAAATAACTGGAGAAATAACATCCTAAGGACAGGTGGAGATCATTAATTATATTGTTACCTGTAGAACTTAAACTAAGTGGGGTTAACTGGAAGAGGCTCCTACTGGCCAAAGATAGAACAATTTGATCTTCAATAACGATAATAGTTGCAATAGACCAAAAACCCATCAAATATGGTAAAAATCTACAAGTTCATAATGATTCATGAAAATAATAATAATTTTTAAAAAAGGTCATCTTTGGAGGATGGTAGGAAACCAATATGTTGCTGGGAAAATCGGTCAATAAAAGGGAAAAATCAAACATGTTATCCTGCCTTCCTGAATGAACTATATTACTGAGTGGCTGAAGAATAGACATGGGGACATGCCTTCATATAATATTTCAACTAATAAATGAAAATGGATGATAGAAGGTCGCCATTTTGAAACCCCCACTGGGTGGATATAGGCATTTAGCATGACATCTGTGAGGATCACAGAAGAGTGATAACCAGATATCATGTGCCTACCAAACACTACTGATAGTCTTGCCAGATCACACTTGAAGCTGATGTATTCTCTCCATCCAGCCGCTGGTTTGCAGGATATCCAAGGCCGTGAGGAATGTGCTGAACCGCACCAAAAATATACAGTCAGCAAAGTTCAGCTACATCACATTGCCTGTGTTTTCCAACATAAACTCTAAGGAAATGGCTATGGAGGAGAAATTTGTAGATATTAAATGTGAATTAAAATATATCAGATTTTTTGAAATGAGCAACTACCGTATCTAGGGATAGACTTTGGGGTGAAAAATGCATTTTTTACACACAAGGTAGTTGTTGCTTATAAAAATGAAGATAATGGTTATTATGGAAAGAGAGGGGTGGAATGAGGCATGTGGAAGGGGTTTCTGGAATGTCTCGCAAAGTTCAGTTTCCTGATTGGATGGTATTTGCCTTATATATTCATCAAGCATTTGTTGTACATAGTTTTATATATCTGTGTTTTGTTTTACTATAAAAAGAATTAGAAAATAAATCAGTCCAGTCACAAACAATTTAAGGGTGGAAATGCCTAGGTGGCCAAAAAGCAGGCGATTTTAATATTTCTCTTTTTTTCTTTCATGGGTAATTTTTTTCTAATTCTACTTACACGAAACATGTCTTAGACCTGCAATTTAAAAGTCATAAGATGACATTTCAATATGAATTTGGTAAAAAATCAGCCACAGGGTCGCTTAATGTAGTAATAGGTATTTTAGTCGATGACTATAAAGCTCTTAGCTCTTACAGAACTTAGAACTGTTGTTTTTCTCGGAGAAGGGATATAGTGCTGGTAGAGTGAAAAGACCCAGGTTTGCAAGAGTAGCTTTCTCCTAACTGACTTGTAGCTTTGAAAGCTTTGGTGTCAGCTTTCGGAGGGGTCAAAAAAGTAACACTAATCTTACCACCCTTGATGGTAAAATGAGAATGAAGGAAAGCTATTTATAAGGTGCAGAGTTCTATGCCATTATATTCCCCTTGTCTCTTATAATGAGCTCTTCAAAATCTTTTGTTCTCCTTCTTTCTTTCTTACAGCAATAAACGAAAGCCTTAGTCTTTCAAGAAAGACATGGATAACTTAGAATGTCGGATAATTTGTGTAGTAATGAGTATTTCTTTCAATTTCATCCTCAGATCATAATATCAATAGTTATTTGCTTAAAAAAGAAAAAGAACAAAGTATTATACCTAGCTTGAAGATAGAGCTGCATTTGATTATATTCATTATGCTAGGTGGGTGGTCTTTGCTTTTTACCAAACTGTTGCTCTAGTGCTTTGAAAGAGAGAGATATTAGATACTGTCATTAGATAGCAAATTAGACCAAATATGTAAAAATATCTTTTACCTTTTTTTTGGGTCAGAAAATAGGTGTGATTCATTTTCTTGGCTCGCTTTCAACTAAAGAATTACATTTTGCTAACCAGAATGTAACACCTAGTTTTTGTGGGGTGAATTACTTTCTATTTTTTTTTTTTTTAATGTTACATAAAGCTTATGGCATTAGTGAATTCACTGCCTTTGGATTGTAAGTTTTGTTAGAAGTTTTTATTCCCCTTGATATGAAAATTCATAAGGAAATAAAAATAATGCAATTTCTGCATGAGAATGCACTTTTTTTTCAGTACTAAATTTGAACGTTATCACAATTAACTTCAGCCCCTGCTGTAACTTTTTGGGAGGCAGGTTGGTGCTCTTTATTTGTTTTTTATATTTTTGTTTTGTGGGAGATGGGGTTTTTTGGTTGTTGGTTGGTTGGTGGGTTTTCCTTTGTTCTTCCACGTCTTCAGTGTCTTTACCTAAAGAACGTTTGATGCAGAATTAGAGGTGTACTTCCAATGATGTGCATTTTTTTTTCCCCAAGCAGAAGTTCATGTTGAAACCTAAATAGAGATAAGCTAGAAGAACATTATACTAAGTGAAAGAAGCCAGTCCCCAAAGACCACATATCACCTGATTCCATTGATAAGAAATGTCCAGAATGGGCAAATCCATAGAAACAGAAAGATTAGTGTTGCCAGGAGCTGAGGGGTGGCGACAGGGTTAGGGCAGGGTAGGAGTGATTGCAAATGGGTACAGGGTTTCTTTTTTGAGCTGATGGTTGCAGCTGATAGTAAGTATCCTGGTACCTTACCCTCCTGGCCTTCCCCCCACCCACCCCATCCAGGGCCACCTGATGGAAAGCCTGGATATGGCTTGAAAACCACTGAGCTCAATGGTAGAACGTTTTTATTGCCAGAGGAAGGTGGGCCAAGTAATGTATATTAACATATCTCATTGTATATTAACAAGGTTTAAGAGCAGACAGAAAAACAAATTGAGTCATAAATGCTTTTCTTTGTATTGGGGTCTATTTTTTTTTTTTTTTTTTTTTTTTTTTTTTTTCTTTCATGGAAAGCTTCTTCCCTTCTTTTCTTCTTTATCAAAACATGCACGGAGAATGCATCTATCAATGTAATGATCTGCAGTTGTGGTACCCATTGCTAGAGGTCCAAGTGTCCTTTATAAGGTGAAAGGTCCTTTGGCTTTAGCCTCAGTCCCAGACATTCCTTCTGTAAAAGTTTCCTTCTTTATTCCCAAGTGTTATTCTACTTCTTTCTCCTGTTCCATCTGGTTAGTACCCCCCAAACCATTGTCTATCTTAGCAACACTTTTCCTCTGCAGAGTGCCTTGGATTCTTTTTCTTTTCATGAATAGCTTATTTTCTGTCCTCCTTCTTTGTCTTTGGAAGGATCTGTACCTAAACAGCGACAGACATTATATAGTTTGTTCTGTGTTATTCTGGAAAGATTGGACACTGTGGGTCTGATGGCAAGACCTAGTGACGATGTGGGTGGTGGTCCTTGCTATACTGTTTTTTTTTTTAAGTAAAATGAAAATTGTTGAACTTACATTATAAATAACTTGGGCTCATTCCTCTCTGCTCTGCAAGCTTAAAGAATGAAAAGTTCTCTTAATTTTCTACTAGAAGCAGACACATTTAGGTAGAAAGAGAGCAGATGGAAAGCTACAAAACCACATAAGGGCTGACTCAGAATTTAGTTGTTTTAAAAAATAGTTATATTTTTTAAGCTTCTGTTTGCAAAACAAGTTTGTATGAGTCCTGGGCATGCTTGTCATAGAGACGGACTAAGGAGGGTGCAAGGAGAGGGGGGGCCAGGCAGCAAGTGAGCAGTGTAGTTAGTACTGGGTTTGTTAGTACAGAAGAGTTCTCTGGTTTTGTTTTGTTAAGTGATAGGAGTGAGGCCTCTCCAGGTTTAGGGTGAATAGCCAACTAGGAGTCAGAAAAACAAGACTTTAATTTAGCTCCCTGCAGGTAACATAAATATCTTAAATGCCTTTTCACAAGGACCGAAGTTGGTGTCTGTGTAACATACTGTAAATAAAAACTAGAGTTGGTGATGGAGAGTAAGACGCTGAGGCTTTGGGAACAATTCATGGGATGGGAAGAGGGGTTGGGGTGGGGGTGGATTTCAGCTCACTTCACCCCAAATGATTATTAGCTAATCATCCTGAAATGGTTAAGGAAAGAGTAACATTTCATATTGCATCACGAATTTAGTCCATGTCCAATAATGATATGTTTGTATGCTTGGGAAAGACAGACTGACAGTATTCCTGACAATATTGTGGCCCTATTCCTTCTCTCTTATTTATTGCTTCCTCCTTTTCCAGACTCCAACAGAGGCTGGCTTGTGGGAAGTCAGTAGGCGCTAGATAGCTCAGCCTCATTTATTCACCGTAGTTAAAACCATATTATATCCAAAATCCTTCATCATCACTAAACACACTTAAGAGCAAGTCACAACTCTTTTATTAGTAGGAATCAGCCAATAGCATTGCCAAAACTGATTTTACTTTTTGGCCCAATTTTTTAAATATTGGAGAAATGAGCTAGTTATGAAAATAAAAAAAAATATGAACCAATTGCTGGATATATTTAATGAGGAGTCCTGGTTGTCTCGTGATTTTGTGACATGCTTTGTTGTTCTAGAAATACATAAAGCTACTGAAACTGTTCTCATTCATATCTGTTTGAAATTTATTATAGCTAGTATCTCCTCCCATTTTAATGAAAGAAGTATAATTTTTTCAACTTTCTAGACAACATCTGGGGAAGACGTACGAGACTTCACAAAGGTGCTGAAGAATAAGTTCAGATCAAAGAAATACTTTGCCAAACATCCTCGGCTTGGCTACCTTCCTGTCCAGACAGTTCTTGAAGGTGACAACTTAGAGACGTAAGTTTAATTTTAATATTAAAACGTTCATGTACTCTTTTCTCTGATGTCTCTTATTATGTTAGTGATACAAGAGAAATGATCCGATACCAAAAAGAATTTGTGTTTTGGTAAAATGTTTCATTTTTTAAAATTTTTACTCTCTTTTTTAATTTAAATTCAATTAGCCAAGGTCTAGGACATCGTTAGTTTTTGATATAATGTTCAGTGATTCATCAGGTCAGTATAACACCAGGTGCTCATTAGCTCATGTGCAAAGTGTTTCATTTTAAAAGAGGTAAATTAATATCCACCACCAGGCTCAGAGTCCACAGTCTCTCATGCTTCGTCTCCCCCACTGATTCTCCCCGCTTCACTTTTCCTTTCCTTCTCCTGATGTCCTCCATGTTATTCCTTATGCTCCACAAGTAAGTGAAACCATATGATAATTGACTTTTTCCGCACTGGGTGTAGTGCATAAACAATGAGTCTTGGAACACTGAAAAAATTTTAAAAAATTAAAAAACAGAGAGGTATATTGACCTTGGAATCAGTCTTCACATGAATTTTTGCTGTTTCCTTTTGACAATGCCACCGCTAAAATTTTAGATTTAATTTTGCATGTTTTCCTCCACTTTAAAAATATGTATTATTATGTGTTCATCCTTTGCCTTGGTCATTTCTTTTCCTCTTAAAAATAATTGAAGTGCATTGTGTTATGTACTGTTTCATGATTTTATTCATTTTCCATTTTTCCTCCCGTGGGGATATTTTGCTATTTCACATAGTGTGTTTTATACTTATTTTACATATTTTTATAGTAAATTTATTAATAATATTGGATCTCTTGCTTCATATATACCTGCCCTAAAATCTCGTCAAAGTCTTGTATTTCTAATTTTTTCTCTCTTGAGCATGAAGGCAGCAAAATGAGATAGCTATATAGGTACATAAATGGATAAAATTTCTTAAAAGTAGGTACTTTGAGTTTATAAGCATAAATGAAACAAAGTTTCAATGTAGCAAAATTACTATGGCATTGTAAAGAAAAGAAAAATAACAACTTATAACCAGAAGTGAAAAGAAAAAGAATTTTTAAAGAAAGCCAGAAGAAATGCAAGAAGTAATTTTAAATTGTGAAACAATGATATATCAGGATCAAAATAGATCTGATTTTAAATCTTTGAATCACTTTTAAGAAATCTTAGCATAAATACACCTGCTGAGGTAATTTTCTTGTGCTTGAATCTTGGGAAAAGTTAATGTTTATTGCTAATCATTAGCAAAGTACCTAGTCATAAAAATAGTGATATTCTAGTTACAGAAAGCTGCCCTCTCAAATGACTCTAGAAAAGGTTAGAGGTGTGAAGTGTGAAGTTTTCTACATTCTTCTGTAAAGAAACTTGTAGTGAGAAGTGCAAAAAGTGTGTTGAGTGCAATTTTTGTGAAATCAGTCTTTCTTTAACCTTCAAAACTCTTAGTTCATTTTATGGAGTGTATGAGAGATACACAGAGAGCAGTCATAGTCTAGTATAATGACAGTCCATGACTCAAAGATATTAAAGTGGAGGGATACACTACTTAGCCTGGGTGGGTTTTTTTTCCATATAAAGCTTTGTAGACCATTGGCTTTGCTGAGTTTGTGTACAAATATAGATTGTTGTTTTTTGTTGATTTGTGGAGCTTCTAAGAAGTGGGAGAGAGACCATAACCAAAGCACATAGATATTTGATCCTTCTATACATAATGTTATGGGTGCATGACTATATATGTTGATGGATCCCAAAATACTACATATTTAAAGCATCTAGAAAAATTCCAACTTTTTGATAACTTTGCTTGATATCAAACTGCGTACAATGAAAATACTATGCCTCCCCGTTATTTTTTCCACAGTATATTTTTATTGGAGCAATTTCAGTTTAAAGAGAGCAATTCATATACTTAAAATCCATAAGGAAAAGTAGATTTTTGGTTCTCTCTTTGTTTTGTGGGTATATTTCTGTCCTTTTCTTCCAAAGGTCATATGATTTTATATTCTTATTTGTTTTACCATCTAATATATAGTTTAACTGTGCTGAACACTCCATGATAAACGCACAGTTTTACTTCCCTTGGTATCAGATCTAATTAACCTTTGGAGTAGCTGCCTGAAGCATAGAATTATCACATAGTGCTTTTATTTACAGGACAATTTGATAGGCTTGAACTAGTGATGCACCTTTCAGTCTTAGGATAAACCATTGGCATTTGTGTCATTTCAAATATCTACATCCTTCATATGAGTCATGCATCTAGATCTATCTTTTATACTCCTTTTAAGTATTTTTGATAATTTGCCTTTTCATGTCAAAATAACCATTGATATCAGTCATTCTATTCTGAGTGACGTAGTTAAAGTCACTCAGACAAAAAAAGAGCAGAAAAGCATACTAAATAAAAATTTTGTGCTGTAATTTTTGGCTGTAATTCTAAAAATGCTTCATTTCACCTATCATCAATTTACCAGCATTTTCAGGGAAAGGAAAATAAGAGAAAGGAAGCAGTATAAGATTAAATAGGATGTCACAAGATGTTTTTTGAAAAAGATTTATGAGATACGGGATAGAGTAGGCATGTTTTCTTCTTTTTTTAATTCTAGAACACATTCTTGAAGTTGGTATAGTTCATTTTTCTGCTGAACCCTTTCTAGTACAGGGCCACTTAATTTTCTCATGTGACAATTTATGTGAAGGGGTAGTAAAGTTTGATTTCGTTTATTCTCCTATTTGTGGGAGAACATTGGAGAAAAACCAGTCAAGTGGTAAATGTGTTGAAGTTATTTATGAAGCTGATTAGAATTTTCTTTTGCGTCTTTCTCTTTCATCCCTGCAAAATGTAGTATCTTACCCCTATCCAGTAATTATACATGCATACATAGAGGGGATTTAGGAGAAAAAGGAGTTATTTCTAAAAGGAGGTAAGCAAACCCATGCTTACATTTTATTCAATTAATTTGGTAACTATATGCATAAGAGTTTTCAAAAAATAAATCCAAATAAAGGAGTATAACTTGATTGAAGAGTTGCCATTGAAAATAAACCGAAGAAACAAGCTAAGATAATAGCAAAAGTCATTTGAGAATTATCAGAGGTTACTATTGGATACAAGGTAGGTTGGTTTCCTTAGAAGTTAAAGAAGTAGAATTAGACACTTCTGCCCTGTATTGGTTAAAGTGAAACAGATGAGTTTTATGGTCCTTTCCAATTCTTACTGGAGCAAGAACCAACTCATGGACTGGGAGGAAGTGAGGAAGTGAGTCTCAGCTGAACTGAGACCTGGAAGAGTCATAGGGCCAGACATGCACCATTTGGTGTGGGAGGAGGGGAGGGGGAGTTTCTAGGCAAGGGAAGTGTTTTCAAAAGCCCAAGGACAAGATCATTTGGGGAATTGGTGTAGGAAGCTGGGGATAGTGGCATGAAATGAGAGTGGACAGAGAAGCAGGACCCACACAATGAAGGGCCTTGTAAGTGGTGCCAAGATGTTCGGATTTTATCCTGAAAACAGTCAGGAACCATTGAAGGTTTCTATGTGAAAGCACACTGGGACCACACCTACCCTGTCACAAACAGATTGAAGAAGGCAAAACACTGGAAGCCTAAGGCAATGAAAGAATCATTAAAATTTCAAGGAAAGTCTGGATTATATTTCATATAATATTAAGTTTATTTAGTAGAGTCTAATTCATTGCATATTAGTGTGTAATTAACCCAAACAACCCAGTGAGCCCCTACTCTGGAAAGCAGGGATAGGCTACATTATTAACTGTGTCTTATTTTGAACCCCCTTTAACTATAGACTCTACCTGAGCAGTGGAGATATTGCCTTGTTTTTATCTCCCAGAATTAAATGAGAAAATTTATCACTTAACCTTTTTTTTTTTTCTGAAAGTCAAAATACTTTGAGGTCAATGAGGCCTAAAGTTTGATTTTTTTTCATCTTTATTTCTTTTCTTAGAATTCTCTGTTCTCAATATATAAAACACTTTTGAGAACTATTTCGGTTCAGCTTTCTACCTCTGCCACTCTTATCTTAGTTCAATGAATCACTTTTGTGTTAACTGAATTAACTTCACAAGAACCAGTCATGCAGTTTCACAAAGCTTTTCCAAGTTCAATTAAGATAAAAAATACATATTTTTCTTGTGTTTAAAGTTTGCCGCAGATGTGGTAGTACACTTAAATTTTAGAAATGCTTTCTCTGAATAACTATTATTTTTTGGAAAGTTTATAGCACATCATTCACTTGACATTTAACAACTATATCTCAGAGATAAGGAAAAGTAATGATGAAAAAATGATTGAATGATACTGTGTTGTTTCATTGTTGTTATAACTAGCTTATGTGCATGATTAAGTCTGTTTACAAATAGACTGGCTCAATGCCTATTTTTGAAAGTAGGTCCTTATAGTTGTAGTTTTTCAGCCCAATAAGATGCCCTCCATCTCCTTTTAATCTTTGCTATTACGACATTAACTTGCGCTGCCCAGTAGGAGTTAATGAGATCATTAACTTTTTCTTAAGTTTCTATGTATAATAGAAATAGCAGAATCAATTCAATCTAGAATAATTTAAACTTTCCTTCTTCTTTATTTCAATCAACTTGAGCTTATGCAGGAGACTTTAATTATTTAATTAAATAAAGAACTAATTTTCTTTAGACTTTTAAATTTCCCCATTCATCACACCTCCCCTTACTCTCCTCAAAACAACAACAACAACAAAACAAAAACAAAAAAGCCTAGGGTTTTTCATTCTGTTCAGTTGTTTTTGAAAGATATTTCATGGAGATGTGGGGATTTCTAGGCAGTTTTTGAGATTGGAGTGCCCCCAGGGCTGGGAGTGGTACTAAAGGATCCAGGTCCAGATAGAGACAGAACACATTTCCTTATCATTTTCACAGATTGAACTTCCAGAAACAATTTTGTTTAAAGAAAGCGTGTCATCATCTAGTTGCTTTCACCTTAATGGATATTATGTGAAATTTGGGGTGGGTGTAGGGGAGAGGATCTAGGTGTAACAACTTCTTTCAGTGCCTCTGGGAGGCTGAAGTACTTTGTGCCCAGTTGGATTTGAATGCTTACATTAAAAACTGAACAAAGAATCAGGAAAATCTCATTTTATTGCAAATCTGCCATCAATATATGATGTAGTCTTTGGAATTTCTGACCAAGTTTCTTCTCCAGGAAAAACATAATCGGGTTGCATCATCTCTCAGTATATCATGGAGTATTATCTTTTCAATTATTCCATGTTTTTGAGCTATCGTAGAGCATTTTGTTTCTTTTTTTCTTTTCCAATGAGGCTATTTCAAGATGCGCTTGCTGTCCTGTAACAAATATGCTGTAATATCTGTGAAAAGCCCCCGTGGCACTTGAAGGCACAGCATTTTGTCTAAGATAAACAGGGACTTGTGCTATTTTTGATTTCCCCAGGGTCCACCTCAGGGCAACCAAACGTGAGAGTGGAAGACAGTTGAGAATGTCTTCTCCTCCAGCTTCCCACTGCTTTTGTCTGCAATGTCTCTCAAGTGCTAGTTCTGTGACTTCTGTTTCCCTCTCCCCCTCTGCAGTCCTGTCACACTGATCAGCATGTGGCCGGAGCACTATGAGTGAGTATTCACAGCTCTGTCCCCTGGAGTCATACCGGTACTCTGATTGGTGTCATTAGCTTGGGCTGATTACAGAACTCTTGCACTGGAAGAATGGTCTGCCTCCTGGGTAACAATCCTCATGGTTTGTTTGCATGGCAAATTCACTGTTTAACTAAGCTAACAGTCCTAATGGTTACGTCTATCAATATTTAGGCATAAAACCGTTTCTTTGCTTTTTCTTTTATAGCCCCTCACAATCTCCTCAGCTGTTTCATGATGACACCCATTCCAGAATCGAACAGTATGCCACACGGTAAGAAGCCTTGACAGGAGCCCTCCCCTGTGCTGCCCCCCAGAATGTATCTATTTCTGTATGAATCCTCTGTTGTCTGTGTGCCTTGATTTAAGAGATGTTTTGCAAGAGTCGTGGCTCCATTATATTTGGAATCTGGGTTCTCATCTTTCCATGTTGTGATTTGTGCTTTACCAAACACCTGCTGTACAGTCAGGGAAGAGTGAATCGCTGTGGCGCGTGATTATGGAGCTCATGAGAATCCAAATGCTAGACAAGCAGGATTTCGATACTGTAACCTATTTCAGTGAATGAGCATAGAAACTGAAAGTATTCTTAGGAGATTGTGCACACATGAATTACAATATATAATTAAATGTATGTTAATGCATTATAATAGAGGTTTATTTTAGAGTCCCTGAATAATACAGAGTATAGGCTGGTCTTGCTGGCATGCACAAACTTTCAGAAAAGAAGTGCATAGGCAGTGTCTCTTGGGCTAGCAACTAGCTCTTCCTAAAATGGTTAGTTCAAGCAATGTATAAATAGTAATACTTGAACTGCATCTTGGCCAGATAGAATTTCTGGGAAAAGGTAGGCTTATACTAATGGAAAAGCATACTTCAAAGCACTGAGCTGGGAATGAACATGGCTTGTTTAAAGGAGTAAGGAGTGAGGAATGAAGGAATAGAAGCTGAGATCTGGTTTGAAGCCCCACTTGCTAAGGAGTTGGGTTATATCTTAGGTAAAGGGGGGTCTTGGTGAGTTCTTAGACATGAGAGGAGCATAATCAGATTTATGAGAATGGAGACCCATTGTAGGCCTGGGAGATAAGTTAGGAGCCTAGGTGAATTAAGGGTCTATATAGCATGGTCAAAGATGAAGGCCTACAAGTCTGAAGGCAGTGGTGATTGAGAGGTAGCTCAACATTCAATGTTGTTTTAAATTCCCAATCTTACTAGATTTGGGCCTTTTCTTTTTTTTTAAGTTTTTTTTTTTTTTTTTTTAATTTATTTATTTGACAGGCAGAGAGGCGGGCAGAGAGAGAGAGGAGGAAGCAAGCTCCCTGCTGAGCAGAGAGCCTGATGCGGGGCTCAATCCCAGGACTCTAGGATCATGACCTGAGCTGAAGGCAGAGGCTTTAACCCACTGAGCCACCTGGGCGCCCCTGGGCCTTTTCTTATTTTGTCAGGATTATGACTGTTTGAGAATGCCAGAGAGAGTACCTCAGTTGACCATGCCATCTGGGGCCATGTGACGGAACCTCTTTATTTTCATTTTTCAGGCTGGCCCAGATGGAAAGGACTAATGGATCTTTCCTCACTGATAGCAGCTCTACCACAGGAAGTGTGTAAGTAGATCATGAAATTAGCACTGCTGGGGAAGGCCAGGTCTTGTCATGGCTGTCGGAAATAATCTTCATTGATTATGGCTCTGAATTTGATCCCAATCAAAATTGATAAGTGTGGTTACAGAAATGTCTAGACAGATTTTACGCTTTCAAGCCATGATAATATAAATTGGATATGTTTCTTTAGTTTCATATAAGTTAATGAAAAAATCCTGTATTTGTCAACTAATTTGCCTCAGAAAGATCAGACTGTTCTATTTATAAATATGTTTATAGATATTCATTCCATTTGTCAGATATTTCTTTTTGACAAATGTATTTCCACAGAAGACATGCCCTTCTATAAAATCCTCTTCCGTCTATTGGCTCACTTTTTCCCCATAATCCCTGCCATTTAACAACTATAACCCACACAAGCTTGGACCTATAACTTCCCACTCTTTGCTGAAAAGTCTTATTTCCTCTGCCAATATTTTATTATATTAGCAATTAGGAAAAGTCTCATTGACTTTACAAAGATAATTAAAAACTTTCTAGGCAAATATTTTATCTCTGATTGTCCTACCATTATGTGTCGTCTTGCTTTGAAACTTCTTCCCTCCCCCTTTAGAATTTTTAATTTTGCATGATGTCTAAAACGTTTCAGTAATGTCAAGTTTACTTGTTATGTAATTTCACTGTTGTTTGCATCTGGTGGAAAGCTGTAAGGCTTCCAGAAGAGTTACAGAATATAGTACTCAGGTGTTTTATACTAAAAAAAAAAGTGACAGAGAGAGCCAAGTTGTAGTACCTTACCCACTCTAATATAGAATAAGTCCCTATCAGTGTTTTATATCCTTTATTTTAAGATTATTTATGTATTTATTTGACAGAGAGAGAGAGAGAGATCACAAGTAGGCAGAGACAGGCAGAGAGAGTGGGGGAAGCATGCTCCCTGCTGAGCAGAGCCCGATGTGGGGCCCGATCCCAGGGCCCTGAGATCATGACCTGATCCGAAGGCAGGGGCTTAACCCACTGAGCCACCCAGGCGCCCCTCTATCAATGTTTTAAAAACTGTTTTACTATCATTAAGCTTATAAATAATGTCAGGAGGTTTTTCAATTTTAAATTTCAAACATTATCCTGTTAGTACTTTACAAGAATACAGTAGTGATTTATACATTATTATTCATGTACTATGAATATGAAACAATTCCCAAACCAAGATAATAGCATATTTATAATGTTTGTTTCTATTTAGCTACCAGTATATATTTTATATAAAGTAGTTAGATACCTTGAGTAGCCCCTAAATGATTCCCACAAGGTTGATAATAGTCAAAGAATTATATGGAATACAAAATAATCATTAAAACCAAAATAATTAAAATCAAATTTAAATTCTTTAAAAAGGTGTTGGTCATGTCCTGTGAACAGAGTGAAGGTAATGCTCAAATTTAGCACATCCTGTCCTCAACTTAGAATAAACAGTATTTTAAAATTTAATACTGTTGTTTGAGAAAAAGAAAAAAATAATCAGATGACTAACAGCTGAATACATTTTAATATACTATCATATAGCTACATTAACTCATTCATCTTGTCCAACAAATATTTCTTATATATCTACCATCCGTGGTATGTTAGAGCCAGTGTAAGAGACTGCTGTACATTTTCAAGAAGTTGTTTAAGCTGTTTGTTAAACAGAACCATTATAGAAATTAATTCATATACACTTACAATTAACTAAATTAGATTCAAATGAAAACAAAAGTCATACTCAAACGCCGCCATGCCCTCGTTACTCTACTTCGTTTTACTATTATCTGTGTTCTTGGAGTAATTTATTGTATTTGTCAGATGGTGTACAACTGTGTATCTTTTCCAAACTCTACATTTCAGTAAAGTCATTAGTTTGAAATTGGCCTTGATGAAAGTATTTAAACCTTAGAAATGGCAAAAGCTACATTTCAGGACCAATTTATTCCTTGGTTTTTTTGGAAAACTCCTTAAATGTTTATCAGTGTGCCACTGGCACATACCCAGTGGGGTCAAAGTCCACAGATGTAACTACTATCCCCATGAATTTTACCGGCTCAAGGGAAGAACCATTGATAAGTGTTTGTAGAGGAAGAACATTGGGTGGGCATTTTTTTTTTTTTAAGATATATTTATTTGAGGAGGAGAGAGAGAGAGAGAGAGAGTGTGTGTGTGTGTGTGTGAGTGTGTGTGTAAACAGGGGGAAAGGCAAAGGGAGAGAGAGAATCTCAAGCAGACTCCCCACTAAACACAGAGCCCAATGCTCATGACCCTAAGATCCTGACCTGAGCTGAAACCAAGAGTCCCATGCTCAAATGACTGAACCACCCTGGCCCCCCGGGAGGGCATTTTTGAGAGACAGATCAAGACCCCCAAAGAACTTCACATCCTAATTCCTGAAAGCTATTCATGGGTCTCTTTATATGTCAAAAGGGACTTTGCACATGTGATTAAGTTAAAGATCTTGAGTTGGGGAGCTTATCCTAGGTTATTTTAAGTGCACCCCATGTCATCCCATGAGATCTTATAAGAGTGGGGGAGAGTCAGTTAGAGAAAGATACAGCCAGAGAAGCAGAGGTCAACTACAGAGAGATGTGCAGATACCACGTTGCCAGCTTTACAAATACAGGGATGCAGGTGACCTCTGATACTGGAAAAAGCAAGGAAAGAAATTCACCCTTAAATGTAATATTCAATTAAATTAATAGCATCAGAACGTATCTGTCAGCCACTAAAGAGAAACCGTTTTCCAGTCACTGGTGCGTTCAGATTTTCTCAGGACTATGTTAATAAACCTTATTTTGATAAAGCCAATCCTGGAAGTCCTTTGCTCTGTCACAGTTTGAATTACTGAGTATTCTGGGTTTTTTTTCCCATGACCGTGGCAGTGATTCTTCCATTCCAGTGAGATTGCGAACGAGGACTCTGAGTCCTTGAAGCCCTGTACGGGATGGGGAACCCACCGGTTAGATTTGGAGTGGTCAACTTGGCTCACTTCACTGTATAACACTTACTCATATAAGCATTTCCATTTTAGCCAGGACTGCTGACTTGACACTGTGAATAGGTATTCCACAGACTGCAATAAATACCTTTCCTCCCAGTGGATAGAGTCTTACCAGGAGCGTGCTTCTTACCTCTTTCAGGCTGATGGTACTCCACAGGGTTTGTGATGGAAAGGTTAGGAACCAAGCCCCACTCTTTATTCCTCCGGCTGTCCTTATTTGTTTCCACATCTAATAAATTAGCATCTTGGATCACAAGACACAGGAAGAAATCTTCACTGCTTTGAACAGGATGCTGTGCTCTTCATTCTCTGCTTTCAGCTTTCTTGCTTCCTACAGGACCTTACTGTAGTAGCAGTAAGTACATAACGTACTCCAACCCTGGCCTTTCCCTAGAAATTTCCTAAAGCTACAGCACTGACAGGGTCATGACACAATCCTGAGACAGTAGAGGACAGTTTCCAATCACTAGGGTCATCCGTTTCGGAGCGAGGGTTGGTGCCTTCTCAAGGAAGCGTTGGCTCTTCTGCTTCGCTCATAGGTCCATCCTGAGGCATCAGCATCAGAAGATTAGCAATTTGTATTGTTGTTGGGAAAAACTGAAAGCTAACTCAGAGTGCCTTAAGCCAAATAAATAAATAAATAAAAAGTAATAACAAACTTCTCTATTACATTTTGGAATTTTTCTCACTCCTGAATTCTCATCCTTTTCTTTAGGTCCTTTGAGCGGAGGTTTTGTTATTCCAATAGGTCATAAAAATGTCATTAGTACTCTTGAATAACAACAGGGGTGATACAAAACAGCCACCACTGCCCCTCTGTGAATATTCTGTTGCTCTAAGCTCTTCATCTGTCCTTGCTTCTTTAATCCTCTGAGACCCCTTGAGATGCTACTCTTGTTCCTGTGACCACCATCTTACAGATGAGTACATTGAGACACTGAGAGGGTAAGGAGCTTGCTCAGGGTCTCACTCGTCAGTAAGTCGTGGGATTCAAACCCAGGCAGCCACAGGTGCTCCTGACCATCGCTGACCACCTCACTGTTACGCCTATGTGGAAAGGGAAGGCTTCCCAGATGGGAGCCCCGCAGTGGGGGTGGGGATGGTGGTGGTCAGAGCTTCTGCAGTCCTCCTTGAGGTCATCACTTTCCCTGTCCCAATCCTGCCCAGTCTCCATCCACACTTCGGCTTCACAGCTCAGACCTAGTTAGAAGATATTTTAGCTCCGTACCTCCAAGACTGATCTCCTAAATGTGGTTTGGGATGATCTCAACTGTAGGTGATAAAAGAAATCCTAATACTTTCAGGTGTGAATTTTGAGATTTGAACTTGTGATTTTAAATTATCCACGGTCTTTGTAGTCATTAGTATCTTCAAAAGCAGCCATCCTGCCCTGCAGTTTGGGCCTTTCCCTGTCCCTCAGATTGGGCTATGGAACCAAGTCCCTGGCTCTCGATAGCATTCATCCTGTGAAGCTGGTGAATTTGTTGTTGCATTCCCATGCCTCACGGGCAGCTGCCTCCCCAACCCAGACATGAATCAGTCCCAAGGCTCTTCCCCCACATAGACCCAATTCCCGGTGCTCCCTTTCCTCCTAAAAGTCTGCCTTTGGACAAATTAAAAATCCAATAATTTTGAGGATAATAATTTTCTTTGAAGGAGGAATTGCACACCCATGACTCAAACCAAAACAGGACCCAGGATAGTCCTGGGGAATCTCAGGAACCCAAGGGCAGATCCTTAGACCATTGCCATTAGGGTGTCTCCCTCCATCTGCTACCTGTCCTTGAGTGACACTGTCTTATATACAAAGATCAAACTGGGGTCTGACTTGCAGTGACATTGCTGTTTGTACCTCTGAAGCCTAGAACAGAAGAATCCTTGAGAGGAGGGAAATTATTGTTATTTTTGTTTACGTCTTGCCTACTTTCAAAAGGTCATTGAATGACTCATAGTCCTTTTGTCATCTGATACATACTAATTTCGTAATCTAGATGGTGTTTACCATATGCAACTTAAATATATAATTATACTCCATTTAATGGTATTTCAGTGGTGCAGACTTATGTTTTTGCAACCTTTTCTGTTTTAGCACTGTTGACATGTAAAAGCCCTTATCTGGTACCTCACATACTATCTGTCTTTCAAGGGTATGCTCTTGGTTTTTACTATGTATAATTAAGAACTTGAATGTATTTACTTTTATATTTAACTCTTAGGACTAATAATCTGTGAGAAATACTTAAGGCTGAAATTATATGTTATACATAAATGGTTTTTTTTTTTTTGCTTTTGTTTTTGTTTTAGAAATTGCCTTAAATCCCTTTTGGATACCGCAATGAAAGGATATAATGATAGTGGTGATGATGGTGATTACAGTAATAATTTAAACCCTATCAACTCCCTAGAAGAAATGAAGTTATGTCAATGTTTATAACATAATTTATCTCAGATCTAATTTTGACTTGTTTGTGTATAAATTTGTTTCACAGACACTAGTCCCCAAATCTTGAAAACAGAACACTAGTAGGTGCTAATATTGAGCACTGAGTCTAGCCCCTGAGTCAGACGCTTGCGGGGACGAGTGTTCTAAGGGACTCAGGGGTCTGACGGTATCTGTGACAGGGCAGGAGCTCTGGGCTAGGATCCACCCCCGCCCCAGATAGCTACAGGCTTTGAGTTTTCTTTTGACTCTTCCTGTTCTTTTTTTATACTTTTTAAACTTTTACTTTTAGTCCTTAATTTCCTTTAAAGTGAATTGTTCATAGGATTCATACGGTGGCTTTTTAAACCAAAGTGAAAATCCGTTTACTTCTTATTTATTGAAATACCTGAGGTTAACATCTACTTTTGTTCTGTTTTGCATTATCCTTGCTTGTTCTTTCGTTCGTTCTTCTGCTTCATGGACAGAATGCTTCGCTGGACATTTGCATGGTCCGGCTGGTCACAGGAATGGCTGGGTTAGGGCTCTAGACCTTGCTCCTTAGCATTTTGACATCAGATATTAGAGTAGTAGGCTAAACCTTTTGCTTCTCTTGCAAGAGTTACTGTTTTGTTTTGACTTCTAGTTGATTGCTTGAGACGCTTTATCCTTAAAATAGAGAAATCTCATGGGGTTTTTTCTTTTATTATTATTATTATTTTTTTTTTTTTGGATACTCAGACTTTTTAGTTTCTATACCTTTTTTTTCAGCTTGAGGAATAGTTACAAAATACTGCATTATACCCTTACTTTGCTATTCCTTTATTTTATGCCCACTATATCTTTATGCCTTGTATTTTTCCTCTCCATATTTTAGATCTCTACTTTTTATCCTCTCTTGCTATTACTTCTATCTTAACTTGAACTGGATAAAGTGCCTGCAGACACTGGCCGTGATAAGGATCGCTGACCTAGCGTGTTGCCATCCTTAGCAGCTAATTGGTGTCCCCGCGTGCTGATGCGTTAGCCTGATCGCCTGCCTCTGTCCTTCATAATGGTTAGGGTTAGTGGGGCACCTGGGTGGCTCAGTCGTTAAACATCACTCTTAATTTCAGCTCAGGTCTTGATCTCAGGGTCGTGAGTTCAAACTCCATGCTGGGCTCCACACTGGGCATGGAATGAATGAATGAATGAGTGAGTGAATGAATGAATGAATTAAGTTTAGGGTATTGGCCATATAGTTCCCATCAGGAAAATGCCCACCCCTAACCCACACCCTTTCTAGTCTGACTGAGCGACATAGGCAGCCCAAGGGCTTTTAAATGCTGCTGCTCTGCCCTGTCTTCTACCTATTCCCTCCTCATATCCTCATCCTTCCACAGTTAGGAATAAGCATGCAGTTCTTCTAGAGGCTCCTTGATTTATTTTTCAGTGACACTGCATTTTCTCCAGAAAGGTCATCAAAGGGTGATTTCTAGCTTATTTCAGTCTTTATCCCATCCATGTTCCTTATTTCCGGTTTCACACTGGGTGGTGATGGTTCTACCCCTTCCCCGTTGAATTTGATAGAGGGATGGTGAGGTTCAATATCAACGTTATATTGTGCTCCTAACCAACATGCATGACCTTTATTTTTGTCAAATGTATGTCCACACATACTCCATGTATAAACTTAGAGAGAGGGAGAGGTTACCAATAAAGAAACAAAAGAAATCAATCAGTAGTTCATCTGAACCTTTGCTTTGGCTGTTCTGCTGGGATACAAGTCATTTTTCTCCTTTGCTTCATCATATCACTCTGCCATCAGGGCTCAGGACACCCCTTTTCTATAAGTTCACTAACTCTCAGGTGCAAGTTCAAGTCCCCTTTTCATTGCAGTAAACTGTGATCACACAGGGTTGCATTTTCAGGTTGGACTCAGAGGAATCAAAGATCCTACCTCGAGAACTGGGTGTTTCCTGGCAGCTGCCAGGCACCAGTCTGAGGTCCCAGAGGGCCTCCGCCGCTCCCCAGACTCTCTGGGACTGCAGTCGAGTGTGCTCTGACCCCAGTGCCACAGACGAGGGCTCTAAGGGACATTTGCAGGCACATCACTGTCAGACGGGCTGGTGCAGTCATGACAGAGCTCTGTTTTATACCCTCAGCGCTACTTACTTGTTGTTTTCCTGAAGCCCTATCCTATACATCCATAGATTACGGGATTTGCTTACCAGACACAATGAGAACAGCCCAGGTCCAATCTGCTGAAGTACTCACTCCATAGCTAGAGACTCCAGCTGGCAGGAACCAGGGAGCCAGTCCTTTGCGTGATTCCAGGGAGATCTGACTGGGTGCCCCCATAAAGGAAGAGAGGGGCTCCCAGGCCCTTCCTTCTCAAGAATGTACCAGTTTTGTCTATCTCGTTATGCTTCTGTCTCTGGCAACCGTTAGATTCTACCACGTGATTCATGTGTCTAATTCATTAGATGAGTAGTTAGAAAAGTAGGAGAGTCTAGGTTTAAGGACCCGTAGTTTCTTGTTTTAATGCAGAATGATTGATCCTAGTGAAGATATGCTGATAATATCAAGTAAAATATCTGTGGATATTTATAAATATCTACAGTTAAAATTTTTGCTATGTTATTTAAATGAAAGGGTAGGAGGATTATATTCTACCATTCTGTGGGTTACAACGCATTGGAAGATGGCTTTCAGCCAAACACTAAAGCCAGTGAAATCAATTTAGGCCTTAGTCCATGTGGGCTGCCATAATACAACTATAGGCTGGCCAGCTTAGAAATGACATTTATTTATCACAGTTTGGGAGTCTGGGAAGTTCAAGATCAGAGTCCTAGCAGATTTGAAATCTGGTTAGAGCCCTCTTCCTGTTTCATAGATGGCGCTCTTCTCACTGTGTGTGTCCTCATGTGGCAGAGATGGGAAGCCAGCTCTCTGGACTCTGTTCTAAGGTCACCCATCCTGTCCATGAAGCTCCACCCCCATGACCTAATCACCTCCTAAAGGCCCCGCCTCCTAGTGCCATCACACTGGGAGTTAGGCTTCCATCTAGGAGTTTTGGGGATCTACAAACAGTCTAGAGCAGTTTTTTAAAATTAAATATTTTAATCTACTCATTTAGTATTCAATTGCTAATTTTGCCTAAGGTATCTCTTCTATTAACTACATAAGTGGTAGACCTTCTTTGGTACCTCTGCTGAATAGAATCTCTTCTGAGGTTTTGTGATATATACAGGTTAGTCTAAGGCAAAGCATAAAGTTGTTGGTATGTGTAGTACACATACCTTTTAGATAAATACCTTTCTAGCACTTCATGTTTTTATTTTTACCCTTTTAAAAGATTTTATTTATTTGACGGGGAGAGAGAGTGTACAAGTAGGGGGAGCGGCAGGCAGAGGGAGAGGGAGAAGCAGACTCCCCACTGAGCAGGGGGCCCAACTCGGGACTCGATCCCAGGACCCTGGAATCATGACCTGAGCGGAAGGCAGATTTTCACTGACTGAGCCACCCAGGCGTCCCCTTCCTAGAGTTCCGAAGGGAGGTCAGAGGGACATGGAGCCCAGCTGCCATCCCTATCATCGTTGTTTCTACTTCCCTTACAACCAGAGACGTCCACCTCCAGATGTGTGCCACAGCCTGTGTGCATTTTGTCTCCCTAGGGAGGATGAGCATGCCCTCATCCAACAGTACTGTCAGACGCTCGGAGGGGAGTCCCCGGTCAGCCAGCCCCAGAGCCCTGCTCAGATCTTGAAGTCGGTAGAACGGGAAGAACGTGGAGAACTGGAACGGATCATTGCCGACTTGGAGGAAGAACAAAGGTGCGTCTGACCTGGGAGAGGAAGCTGTGTCCCCCTGGGCAAACTTCTAAAAGGAAAGTCTTGAATGATACTTTCAGTATGATCCCTACCCATTCTCTTTTCAGAAGCGTGTTCTAAGAAACCCAGGTGGAGTCCAAGTTTTAGGGTAGGCTAACAAGCTAGGGCACTGGCTAAAGATCACTCACAGGAGGGTTCCCAGAGGGGTGACGTCTGTTAGAACACCTGCTTAAAGCTAAGAGTGTTGTTCCTGCTTACTCATCTCACTGTTCATAGATGTTTTTACCTAAGAAGAAAGAAGGAGCTGGAGTGAAATCTGGAGCTCGTGGGCAGTTTCAGGGAGAAGACGATGCACGCGGTGGTGATTCCAGTTTTTGCTTTTCTGCACTAGAAACTTGCAGGTGGAGTATGAGCAGCTGAAGGAGCAGCACCTGAGAAGGGGGCTCCCCGTTGGGTCGCCTCCAGACTCTGTCGTGTCTCCTCACCACACATCTGAGGACTCCGAACTCATAGCAGAAGCAAAACTCCTCCGGCAGCACAAAGGGCGGCTGGAGGCTAGGATGCAGATTTTAGAAGATCACAATAAGCAGCTTGAATCTCAACTCCACCGCCTTCGCCAGCTGCTGGAGCAGGTAGAGTGTGTGGGACTCGGGGCTGTGCCCACACCCGCTCCCCTCCCAGCCTGTCAGTCTCCGGGGGGAGTGGGGTGGTCCCAGTGTCCGCAGAGAGGCTCACTTGCTGCCTCTCACCTCCATGCTTAATTCCACTCTTCCAAAGGAAGCATCCCATCCGCCACTGCTCCAGAAATGTGTTTGCCCCACTTAAGATGGGATTTCCCATTCTTCTACCACACGGAAATCTGTTTCAGCTCTGAATCCTTTAAGGGAAGAGACCCTGTAACATACATGTGGGAATGCTGTAAGGGGAAGGAAGCCATTGGAGCTCTTTATGCCAAAGCCTTTTTTCCAGGGAACTATTTTTATGAAATTCAGTAGCAGATGCTTATTAATGTGCAGCTATTGTTTCCTAACATCAGGCCATAGTTTATGGCAGTGGTTTGCCCACTTTCTTGACAATAAGAAATACAACTTACATTATGATGAATGCATACCTGTATGATGAATACAGCATAGTAATTGCCATTATAAAAAAATTCCCTTATTTTCTATTTTTTTAACTTCCTTCCTCCCTTCCTCCTTCCCTTCCTTCCTTCTTCCCTTCCTCTCTTCCTCTCTTCTTTCCTGTGTTTCTCTGTACCTCCTCCCATTTTTCATCTCTTTCTCTTTCCTTTTTTTGTGCTGGTTGGCACCTACCAAATTAATTTTATAGCTTATCAGTGGATATTAGCCCACAGTTTTGAAAAATACTCTTCTTTGGATCTATAAGAAGCATCAACACAGCTTTTGCCTTCTTGGTGTTTGCAGTCTTATTAGGGACCAAAGCAAGATTGTACAATATTATAAGATAGTATCGCACATAAAGACACAGTACTATAGAAGATTAAGTACTTGATTACATCTAGCAGTTAAAGAATAGAAGTCACGAATTAGTGACTTAGTCACGAATTAGTCAGGAAGATGTCTGGGTAGCAGGTGCATATTGGGTAGAATCCCCACAGATGGGGCTAGACTTTCTTTTTCTTGAAGTATCCTTGACATCAACATTCATGTCATCATTCTCTGACCTATGTAGTGTGGGGTCCCAGGCAGTGACTAGGCAGTGCTTTTCTCCAGAAAGGATTTCTCCAACCAAAGGCAGAAGCAACTTTTCCTCCAGTGATCTTCTCAAATGTCAGAAAACCATCTTGTCACAGTTGCTGTCAGTATCTTTTAACTTGTCAGAATCATCCCAAACAGTGTGATTTCTGCATTACCTACACAGCAGGCCAGAGATCTCACCTTTAAACCATATACTTTTCTGTGTGACTTTCGCTATTTCAGGATTTGCATCAGACTGTTTTAGGGAAGGCTCACTTTGGGTCTCCAAACTGTGCATCATTAGAAAACAATAGTTTCCCTAGAGTGCCCCAAAGCCGGGCTTTCCCTAAGCCTTCTGGAATGTTTGAGTCTTCTCCGGTGCCACATTATAAGCACTATGAATTTGAAGTTTCTCTGTGGTGCCTGTGTGAGGGATGAATTTTCTCTTAAAATCTCTGATTTAAAATATGAAGTGTTATTATTAACCTAGTGCAGCGATAGAATCTTTGCAGAGGGAAGCTATGCTCAAAACCTTTATTTGCCATAGCCCGTTGGAGAGCTAACGGCTCTTCTGTTTCCATTACTCCCCTCCCCTCCCCCGACTCTCTCCATCCCATTAGACAGAGCTGCCTAATGGCTCATGTGCCTTCAGAATTGCACAGTAATGCTTTTAGAGATAGCCGATATCTAAATGGCTCTGTATATCCCAGACTGTGGACCTCTTATCTCTTCTTAATGATTTAGTATGAATGCCAAAAGTAGATGGAAAATTCACCTGACAGTAAAAACTGGCAAAACCACCAGACTTCAACTAATACAAATTTAATGGAGAAATCGGCATCAAAAACATTGTAATTTCTGCGTTCCCTGTAAGATGGATGACTCTTTCTAATTTGAGCACATACTTGTCAATGTATCCAGGACCATTTCAAAGCTTTGTGCAGAGAGGGTTTACAACGTGTTTACTATGTGTCAGATTCTGTTCTAATAATCTCAGTGGAAATCCTAACTGATCACCCTCCTCACAAATTCCTTTGATACCAGCATTCTTTTTACCATCCCCAGTTTATAAATAAAGAATTCAAGGCCTCGAAGGTTATAAAATTTGCTTAGAATCAGGTAGGTTCTGAGTGGCCGAATTTCAAGCATGGGAATCCAAAGTTGTGTCCTTATGTCTCCAGTGTGGCCTTAAATATTGATTTCAGTAAAGAAGTGAGCTGATTTTGAAATTGGATGCATTTACTGTATGAGAAACGGCACTCCTTTTTTAAAGATGAATGAACCCTTTTAAATTCACTTGGTTGAGCATCATGGAGAGAAAAATGGAGGGACAAAGCTGACATTGATAAATAAATCTCACGTTACAACCAGCTGAGCTCTTCTTGGAGCCCCAGTCGAAGGGGACAGACCACTCAGCACTCAGGGGAAGTAGTGGTGAGCCCACTAAACTGATGAAAACAGGTATTCTAAATGTCTGTGGCTGAAGAACTTGACGTGATTCAATCATCCATGGAAGTCAGAAACAGAAATGTTTTCCTTAGCAATTGTTTGAGTCCTTCCTCTGCTTTAACCTTTGAATGTGATTGCAGCCTGAATCTGATCCCCGAATCAACGGCGTCTCCCCCTGGGCTTCGCCTCAGCAGGCTGCCCTGAGCTACTCGCTGGATCCCGACCCTGGCCCTCAGTTCCACCAAGCAGGTTGGTGTCTCCGAGACCTGGCTAACTACCCCCCCCACCCCCCGCTGCTCTGAGTGTCACCGCTTGCTTAAGTTTTATTTATTTTTTTTATTTTTCTAAAAGATTTTATTTATTTATTTGACAGAGAAGAGAGAAAGAGGGAGCACAAGCAGGGGGAGTGGCAGGCAGTGGCAGAGGGAACTGCAGGCTCCCCACTGAGTAGAGAGCCCAATATGGGGCTCCATCCTGGGACCCTGAGATCATGACCTGAACTAAAGGCAGATGATTCACCCACTTGAGCCACCCAGATGCCCCTGTCTTTCATTTTATTAAATAGTGTGCTTACTCACCAGTGTCTTAGAGCATAAAGGAGTTTCATATTCCCTTTGTGCTCAGCTGCATATAAAGACATTTTAACAACATGAAAAAAGTAAACATCTTAGAATAATCATCTATAATGTATTTGCTTCTATAATGTGTAGTAGTGGATTGAATTTTGGCAAAAGATGAAAAAAAGTGCTCTTTCCTTTTGGTATGAGCAACAATTTACTTTTTGCTTTGCCTGCAGAATGATTTTTTTAAAAAATATATTTTCCATCTCTAAAATTTATATTTGTACATATTCAGGATATCATCCTAAAGTATATTATACCAAGAAGGTTTTTCTCTGCCCAAGTCTGGAAACTGAATGCTCTGCTTTTTCCATGCTAGTCCTTATAGACATTGCCACCTCCCCTGCCCCCATCATTGCCAAGGTCTCACCCAGCCTGTCATTAGTCACAAAGGGGCATGGCGCTGCTGCTAGAAGGACTCTGTCAGCTGGCATTCAGGAATGACATTTTGTTATTGATGAAATTTAAGTTCTAAAGTTTTACTGAGGACCACATATTTTAACCAAATTAATTTGTATTTAAGATATCTTTTGCTATATTAGTCAGAGGGAAACCTAAAATATTAATGTTATTTTAATTGTTTTAAATAAGTGACTTATTTTGCTATTTATTGGTTGTAGAATGAAAGACATCAAAGTAACAAGTATCTTCTAAAACACCTCTAGATTTGTGTCAGTGTAAGCCAGCCCATGCCAGAGTCTCCAAGAATAAAGAAGGAAGGAAAAAGAAACTGACAGAATTTTTTTATATGAAAAAAAAAGTGTAAAATAATGTCATTCCATCTAATATATTAAAATAATATAACCACATTACTTTTCACTCATAAATGTTCTCCTGGCACATGGAAGCTTCCAACAGAAATATCTAATACCTCTTATTGATATGAAATTATATTACCAACAAATTAATACAAAAATGGTTTATTGCCTAAAATTGTTGATTTAAGGAGAATGATTTTCACTTTGCTATATAGAGGCCAGGTTTCGTGTTTTCTGCCCATGTTGGGTTTTGGTGGAAGGCCTGACATTGTTCTTTTTCTCCACTGTCGCAGCGGCGGAGGACCTGCTGGCTCCCCCACAGGACACTGGCACGGACCTCACGGAGTTTATGGAGCAGATCAACAGTACTTTTCCATCTTGCTGCCGTGAGTATGAAGGGCCCTAACACCGTCAGGATGCTGTTCCCGTCCATGTCTTTATTCCTGCTTGGGGCCCTCTGTGTTCTTTGGCAGTATAGCAAAAACCAGTAGGAGAAACAGGACTGAATATTATTTAGAAAGAAATCAAGCATTCTACATGTTGACAAAGGAAATGAAGCACAGGCTGGACACTGTCACGTCCCTGGACTGCAGGGAGGATCCTGCTCTCGAAGCGCTTTCATTGTGCCTGACGGATGATACCGCGAAGGCAAACAAGACAAACCCCTTTGTGAAGTTTCCGTCTAGTGCAAACTCTCATAACAAACGTGTTATCACTTCAAAAAAGAGCTTTTAGCGGCACACCAAACAAGGCATGAAAATAACCTTTTCTGATGTAATTCTCTTTTTTTCTTTAAAAAAGATTTTATTTTTAAGTCATCTCTATACCCTGTGTGGGGCCCGAACCCACAACCCTGAGGTCAAGAGTCCCGTGTTCCCCCGACTAAGCCAGCCAGGCACCTGCACTCTCTTTGCTTCAGACATTATTCTCTGATGTCATCAGATTCAGTTCTGGAAGGGGATTATTTTCAGATTTTTTTTCTCTCTCTTACTTTCTTTCTCTGGTTTCTTTCCTCATGGAATAAAATAGTCAGTGCATAAAGGCCAAATAATTGAAGACATCGCAGATTATAACCCTGTGACTTATCCATATGAACAACCAAGAGCTAGAAAACAATCAAATGAAAGCAGCCCAAATCCCAGAGGAAATTACATAATGTTCTTCTTTATTGATTTTTTTACCAAACTTTTTTACTTCAACCTCTTGCCACCTCCCCATGAGCTTTCCCCAGAATCACTTGTGCTCTTTCCAATAGAGGCCACTTACTTGCATGTGTGCATATTGCTTGATACTCAGTTTATTTTAAATAATCTCTTAAAGAAATAGGAATGTTTTACTTATGATTTTTAGGGTGATTTCCTCTAAAATTGATTTTTAAACCTAGGCAGCCACTAAGTTAGGATTTTAGCATGTACATACACTACCGTATATATTATATGACATGGTATATATGTGTATTATATATGTATATGTGTGTGTATATGTGTGTGTGTGTGTGTATAGTAGTATATCTATAAAACAGCTCCTTACATCACCCTTTTTCATCCTGTCCTCAAAAGATACCATCCTAAGTGATGAAAAAAGGCATTACCAGGAAGGTAGTTAAATAAGATATATTGACTTCATTAAAAAAATATGCTTCAACTTATACAATTCTACAGTTTATAAAAATGCCATCATTAGCAGAAAGCGGAAATAGCTATTTGAAATATAGTCTTCCCTGAATTTTCAGAAGTATTTGCCTAAAGCACATAGTGCAGTTTCCGTAAACACGTAAATACATTTATATTTGGGAGTTGTCATTTTCCATTTACTGTCTGTGACTATACTTCTCAAAGTTTCATGAACTGTATTTACTATATGTCTGTCCCCACACTCACTCCCCAAAAAACATGTGCGCGCGCACACACACACACACACACAACTTTTTTGGCCCTCTAGACTCTCGCAGAGGCTTAAGAGAGCCATTTGAAGCCTGTATGCCATCAGATTGTTGCTTCTATTCTAGGCTAAGAGCCACAGTAGATGAGCACATTATGTCATTCACATTAAGGTTGGATTTTCTAGAGATTTTAATTCAGGGTTGTATGTTACTTAATGGCTAGACAAGAACTCATTATAGTCACTGTGAAACCTAGAATTTAAAGATTAAATTTCTAAATGAAACTGCTTTTTAGTTCAGCTTAAATCCAAATACATTAATAATTAGTGAAGAACAAATTCTATCAACCAAAGCCTGTTTAGAAGTTTGCATTTAAATGTTATGATGGACATGTTCAATCTGAAAGTCATTTGTCAAAGAGTTAGGGTGGGAAGTATGTTGAATTAAATGCTCTACAGTGACTATGGAGGTATAGTTTCCATATTCACATTTTTATATTAAAAATGCATGATGTGTCGATTTTTAAAGTTTGTCATAAAGCAATGACTCTTAAATCTTTTCTGTAGTGTATTCTTATATCTAGATAGTATAAAAGACTAATCTGTCTTATTTTGGAAGAGAATGTAATTAAATATAAATGATAATCATAAGAATAAAACAAAAATAAAGAAAAAAGGAGATAAATATGTTCATCTCACTTTATGGCTTCCCTTAAAGGTACATATAAAATTCCTATTGGTTGGAATCTCATTAATGATTAATAGATATCATTGGTTCCTGAGACAGACGTATCCCTTCAGTGGGACCTACATGACAGGTTAAATTCCTACTTTGCCTGGTACCCTTGCCACCCGTGCCCTAAGATTCTTTCATGGGACAGTGGCCCCATGTTCTCCTAGTCTTACATTCGTACATCCACAGATTTTTCACATTAGTTATAATTTTCCATGCACAAGCATTACTAGTCAAATGTTATTCTGAAGATTTCAAGTATATCCCATGCAAGAAATGATGTATGGTGTCTTTTATAATCCTCTGAATTTCATACCTTATTGTTTTTGGTTTCTGAGATTCTGTTATTTGGCTTTAGTCTGCTCTTGTTCATATTTATATTCTATGTTTTGCTTTGGTAATATAAAAATCTCCATGATAAGAACAGCTTTCCCTAGAAATAAGGGATGAATTTACTTATTTATAAAATTGATACATATTTTAATTGCATCTAAAGTTATTATTAAGCCTTTTAAAAATTGATGCAAAGTAGAAATAGCACCTGATTTAGACTTTGTGCCCAATACATGTTTCTGAATTGAATGAATGAATGAATGATTACCTTTTTCTAACCAGGAAGGTTTAATTGGTAAAGTTTACCCTAGATACTACATAGACGTTTTATAGGATTCATTTACTTTGTTGCCCCTTTTAAGTTGCTCAGCTAGCAAATCTTTTAATAAACCTTTGCATTCCCAAAGCTTCCTGACCACCTTTGGAGGATTTTTCAGCAAATCAGATTGGCACTCTCCCAATGCCAAACCCATCCCTTGAGCCCCTGTTACTAATGAGAACTTTAAAACTGCTTGTCACCAGCATACAATGAATTGATCTGCATGTTAATCTTGACTTCTGATCCTTTGTGGATTAAAAATTAGCATGGTCACAAGTGAATTTACACTTGTGGCAATCCTGGAATTAAAACGAAGCTGTATTCATAAATCCTAATTGCATGAATTGCCTACTTAAACATAGCATTTCTCCCCTCCTGGGTCTGTATACTGTAATGCATAACACGTTAGAATTTGTGTCTCAAGTTAATATCCCGGTTGCTCCTGATCGCATCCTTGAATTATTGCCTTTTAAAGTCTTCTTTTAATTATTTACATTACGTTTCAGAGCAGAAAGGAAGGCATTTCCATCTTTTCTTGACAAGGCGTTAATGAAAGGAATTTCATTGTGGTGCCCATTAACTAATGTACATACTAAAATTTTCACTGGCTGCTCTAACATTTCTTTTTGTGTAAATTCTCAGTTTTTCCATTTATGTCATCCAAATATACAAGATATACAAAATATACAAATATATATATACAAATATACAAAATATACAAGGACTGAATATTTTTGGCTGACAGATCATTAAATGCTTTTAAAATTATCTATGGGCATATTTTCACTGTGAATTGCCCATATTTATTAAACTTGAGTGATGTTCATCACAAACTCAAAACCTACTAAAATGCAAGGGTTTCCTGGCTTCTTTTAGAAATAGATGTGTGTGGTTTGCTCAGGAGAATAATCAGAGCCTTTTATTTGATATAAAGTTATAGGGTGAGGGGTGCCTCGGTGGCTCATTTGGTTAAGTGTCCAATTCCTGATCTCAGCTTGGGTCCTGATCTCAGGGTTGTGAGTTCAAGGCACACCCAGTGTAAAGCCTACTTAAAACAAAACAAAATAAAATAAAATAAAATAAAATAAAATAAAATAAAATAAAATAAAATAAAATAAATAGTTATAGGGTTCATGATGCTGATTTGGAGCAAGAGGGATTTGATTTCTGGTTGGGGTTGGATGCTATGCAGAAGAGAAGTGTGGGTGTCTGTATTGTATTTAATTCTAATGCAATGGAGTGTTCCCTCAGTGTGGTTCAGTGGGAAGGACATCCACTCTCCTGTTTTCCTGCTGTAACTTACGTATCTGGTAGGACGAGGCTGGATTTTAGCCTCATTCTTCCCTCAGGTATGGAGGGGGCTCACACTTTCCCTCCAGGCATCATAAAGTTGCCCTTTTTTGTTTACTCTGTTTTTCTCACAAAGTACCCACTGTGTGGTCATGGGTTTTTCCCTCACTCTCTCTTCTTCTTCTTTTTTTTTTCCCCTCAGCACAAAAAAATCGAGAGATGGAAGGAGTGCAACATGGTAGATGATTAGGGATGTTTCTTATTTGACCCAGAACAGATGTTACCCTCCTGGAGGGGGCAGAACACACCCCCTCAACCCAGCGGCCTCTGCCCACCCTTACAGTGCCCACAGGCCAACTGCATTTGCTGTGTTTTCTAGAACCAGGAAGGAATGGAGTGGCCCAGATGCAAAGGCAAATTTGTCACCATAGTTCACCTTCTCCAACTGGGCCCTCCAAGCACAGTGATTAGCCTTAGGGCCCACTAGACTACCAGAGGGTGAGGCCAGCCCTCTGTTTGAGCAAACTCATTGCCACGAGTTTTCTAGGCCTTTGGGGCCAAGGTGAGCCAAGGGTGGCAGAACCTGAAGACACATGCCCTTCATTTCCCTCATCACGTGTTGGTCAGGATTTATGCTGTTCAACAAAATATGTAGAACTTGCTCTGTTCAGAGACGTAAACCAAATGCATGGCCTGATTTCAATGGGAAATATTGAGATTTTTATTTTCAAAACCAATTAGCTACTGATGTTTTGGTATGTGCTTATTTGAGAGAGCCAGCATATGTTTTGCATATTTTGGTAGAACTTTAATATCTTAAAGGACATGGAATGTGAGAAACTAGGGAAAAGAAACTAGTCTTTGTTAAAACACATAGCCACAAAGGAAAAAAAAAAAAAAAAAGAAAGAAAGAAAGAAAAGGAAAAGAAACGAAAAACCAAAACCTGTTTCTTATGGACCCAGCACGCTTCCTGCTGTGCTACTCTGCTTTCTCATTTTCTTATTAGCACCCATTTAACAGCTGGGAGCTGGGAACACTCTCCAGTTTTGCATGCCTCTGGGCAGGGAACCAGCAAGGCCACCAGAGCTCCTTCAACTGATTTCTTTTGTTTTCTCTTTCAGCCAATCTCCCCAGCAGGCCACAGGTAAGTGTTAATGGGGTTGATTGGCTTGGGGCTTGTTGATTATAACAAGTAAGTTGATTACTGGAGTAAGCAGATGAGCTGCTCTTGATTTTAGTGCTATACTTTGTTCCCCAAGTAAATTAGTAAACTTGCTTGACATTTCAATGTTAGTTAATTCTGTCAGTCTGGGGAGGGGAAACCCCTCTCAGGTTAGTTCTTCCAGATGCCCCAAAATACCAAGTGCCTGATCCTTTGTGTTCTAAAAGCTTTTTACTGGCCTCATATGAATTGTGCAAAATCACCCTGGATAGATCTGGCTGACCAGTGCCCTCCCAGATTTGCAGTATCACAGAACATGGACTTAAAAATCATGACTGCAGTGGTACACAAAATGATTTTGGTACTTTGAGGGGCAGGTGTTTTGTTTTTTCCTTTAAGTGTGTTGAAAAGGAGAAGGGAGGAATTTACTGAGAAAGGTCAGCAGCTCTACCTTGATACCTGGCGGTATCAGGGCTCTTAGTGCTCAGGAGCCACAAGACCACAGCACATCTTTGGAGAACATTTTCTTTCCTGAGCTTGTATATGAATCTTGAACCTCCTGATTGTGTCACTGTCTTAATGGCAAGAGGGGCTGGGGTCTTCACGGGAATCACAGACAGGTGGTCTGTAGAACCTGGAGGGAAGAAAAGGAAATCTCATGCCAGTTAGCAGATGTGAGGTATGAGCTCAGGAGATGTGAGGGGAGAGCTTGGTGAGGAAGATTATGCTGATTGCTTGTGTCATCTCAGTGAATCAGAAGCCAGGGCTTCAGCAGGGCTGAGGATGGGAGGAAGTGTCCAAGGCGTGAGGAGATCCTAGAGGATGTGCCCTAGCTGCTTGGAGATCAAGAGATCATGGACAGGGAAGTAGTGTGAGTGCAAGGCAGTGTTCAGCATGACTTCTGGTGCCTGCCTGTGAACTTAATGTGAGGCCATCTGCAAGGCTGTGTGTTGTCTCCTGGCCACATTCAAGTTCATAAGCACAGGTACCAGAGTAGGCTGAGTGTTGCATTTTACCAGAGTTGAAGTCATGGTTTGGCCCAGAGAGTGCAACAGTTCAAGGGAAGAGGCAGAGACATGCTGATAATGATTGGACCAGACATCTAAACTTGTAGGAAAAGAAGTGAAGACATGTTAGGTGCAGGAGACAGAAAAAAAAGGCAGGAGGAACAATGAATTGTGGTAGCAAAGGGTGGATGGCGTTGGGGTCCTAATGGAAGTAGGTGAGAAAGTAGGGGTAGTTGTCAGAAGGCAGGATGATTGAAATTGAAGTGTTGGGGGGGGGGGGGTTGAGGTATTGGTGATAGTGATGGTATTTGGAAGTTTGCATAGCTGACAGGGCTGGAGGACAGGTTCACTGGAGGAGAGGAGCTCGAGGAACTGAGAGGCCAGGGTTTAAGAAGAACATCTGTGTGGATATTGAAATCATGGAGATTTAAACATAGTTTTAGCTTGGTGGCGGTGAACCGTTCTTCAAAAAAGTAAGGGAACATGAGCCAAGGGCTCAGAAGATGACTGTATCGTGGGGTGGTAGAGTCTGATGGTGTGAGACTCAAAGTTGGGTGGGAAGAGAGAGGAAAAGGCCTGAATAAACGTAATGTGGATTTAGAAAGCAGTTATCTAATCCATGAAGAGTAGAGGAGATAAAAAATGGCCATATGTGAGGAGGTTTGGGAGGAAGCGTGTCTTCAAGGAAGATCTGGGTATTGATGAGAGCAACCAACTGGAGGACACATTCAGAGAAGAATCAAAGGATGTGAATTTTAATGATGATGGATCCAGCTGTTTGACATTCCCTTTAAAAGATTGTTGCCACTCCCCTGAGCGTGGCCCAGATTTATATCTTCTCAGGGCTATGTACATTGGCCCAGGTCCATTAACTGGAGCCACCGCTCACCCTGAGACTATAAGTCCTGTCTTTCATTCCTCTTGTCTGGACCCCAGCATGGATTGGGGACCAGTTGGAATTGTCAAGGGTATCCCCTTAGCCATAGACCTCCCACAGTCCCCCAGGGAGAGACTGGACCCTTGAACCAGCCTCATCCACTCACCCTTGGTACCTCCAGCAAGAAAAAGCCAAGTCCTCTCGATTTTAACCTGGTTTCCAGCCTGGGCACAAGACAAGTTTTCCAAAACATCCTCTCTGGTTGGCTGCAATGATAAAAAGCAGATTAGATGCCTTCTGCATGGAAGAGAAAGACCTCCTCCCGGGGAGCGAAAGTCACAAGGGAATAGAGGGTTCTGTTCAAACACAGCAGAATGGGATTTGACTTGTTCTGAAAGAAGCACTTTGATTTCTCAGAAGAGATGTGACAGGTCCCTCCTATGTACTGTCTTTGTAAATGTTGCTCTGACAGCACTGTTTCCCTTCCTGCAGGCAATGTGAAGTATCCCTCTAGCCAACTGACATTTCCTGACTGCCAGTGTTGCCCTTTTCAGCAAATGCCAATTCCAAGTTCCATTGAATCAGAACTCCATGGCTCCTTGACACATGCTGTTGAGTGCTGACTGTGTGTTCTACTGAAGGAGTAAAACACTGACTATCCAAAGAGAAAAGGATATTTTGTTTTTATAATAATCATATATTATTGTTTATTGTTTTCTTCTTCCCTTTCTATGCAACTGTAAATTAATGAACAGAGTGGTATTTGGAAATGGTAATACATTTGTCACTGATTTGTATACTGTATACAGCATTGGGAAAATGGGTGGGGGCTTTCTAATATGATACCTTCTTTTTAATAACCATGACAAAAATTGCATAAGAATGAGAAAACAATGTTACATTTTTACATTCCTTCATATTAACCTTGTACAATAACTTCATTTATTTTTTCCTCTCCTTTACCATTACGTTTTGGTTATTTATAATTTATCAGCCACATGACCAAATGGATTTCCTTGTGTCTGTTTCCATGATTTGGCCAAATTACTAAATTCATGTATTTCAATCAAATATTTATGTGTATGATTTAGGCCACATCTCTGTGTATGCCGCTGAACTGCATTTAAACATCATATACTTCACTTCTTTAGTGACCACTTGGATAACCACAGTCAAAGCCCTGTGGGGCCTCCCTGGCATTCCCATTGGGATTTGTTTCCTGCATTTTATTTCCCTGCCCTATGTAAGTAGGTCTTGATTTCTTAATTTATTTCATGTCCCAGTCTATATGATAGAGGAGACTCAAAGCAGGATTCTAATAATCTCAAAGATCATTTCACCAAAGGTTACCCATTTACATAAACATTTTCATTTTGACATAGAAACAAAACATGGGATAACTTTTTTTTCACTGCAAAGTCTTGATTTTCATCATTAAATACACAGCAGACCTTTCCTTCATTGTGCTACCAGGACACATCTTTGTCTTCAGTTCCCTTTGAAGAGAACTTTATTTTTGTTTACATATACTCAAGTCATTTGTAATTCTTGAAATTCCCAGTCATTTTCTTTCTGACAGCAGACACAAATTTAATGCATATTTCATTTTACCTTTCGGGTGAATGATTACATTTTTTTATTACTTTTCATTTGATCAATTTATTTGAAAGGGATGTTTATCAAAAACCTATGTCACTGCTTCCACAGAGGAATGAAATTAATACTTAGATGGTGGTACCCCTGCCTGTACCTTTGAGTACATTCACTTAGGTGTTTCATTCAACTTCTGATTTAACCTTTAATTGATTCAGTTGAAACATGTTATGTAATCACCAAATGTAGAGAAACCAAAACAAACAAACAAACAAACAGTGAAAATAATGTGTTTTGATTCAGCATACATACATTTAAAACATCAGGACATTTTAACTTTGGGTTCTCTTGACCTGGGATTTGGCCAGAAGGAGGCTTAAAGTTAGAAATTGCTATTCTTTTAGAATAGGTTGGGTGGGTTGGGGGGCAAGGGTGTCTATTTGCAGCCTAGATATTTTGAGAAGAAAATTGTTTTATATAAGAGGAAAGCCATGACCACCTTTCTACCTCAGATCCATCTTCATCCATTGTGTTGGAAATAGCTTTATGCTGCTGCAGTCCGCAAAATTTAGAGCTTTTATCAGACCACATCAAACCCAAGAAAATCACCTATTTAAAGAAAAAAAAATTTCCCTGAACTCTGAACTACAAGTTGTAGATTTGGTGTCTTCCTTGTTCTTTCTTTGAAAAAATACGTATTCATTTTTTTCTGCTTGTAATTGTGTGCAACATGTCTTCTCTCTGCTATTAAAGAAAAGCTACAGAAAACACTACATTGTAACCTTCTAAGTAATAATAAAAAAGAAATATATCACAATAACAACAAGGGGAAATAAGTATGTAGTTCTTTTGAAATATGTGGTAAAGAACTAATCATAGACTATCATCTAATCTGGTTACATGTTGTATTTTTCATCCTGAATAAAAGTAATTTTAACACAAGATGACTTTGATATTCTTAAGCTGTGTTCATTGATAGAATCTAAGCTCTCAGTGTACATTTGTGAAAATAAAATATAAAAAGAGCCTGTATACTGATAACCTGCATTTTTTCCTCTATTTTCTCATACCCACTAATACATCGTTTCTCTTGTTCTCATTGTCTCGTTCTTTCTCTGTGTCTCTTCTCTCTTATTTATATGATTCTCAATTTCCTTTACAAATAGAAAGCTCATCAATAGGGAGAAATAATTTTGGATGTTAAGAACATGTACATTAAGCCCTATTGGGCTTCTGTTTTAGTAACTTAGGTACTGTTGGTATTTACTCGGTTACTCTTCCAAATTCACTTTTAGCCTCATGCCCTTAAATAATGTGTTTTTACATGTGCCCTGAATTTTAACCATTCTTATAGTGGGTTTAATCCCTTCCTGAAGCCATCCCATAGGAAATAGTGCTGAGAATTGTATTACTTGATTCTAAAAGTAAAAGCTTTCTATGAAATAGAAAAATCCCCAAATATGTAACTTGGTAAAATAAAATGGATATATTCTAATGAACACATATTTCAAACATCTTGTCTGCCCCAAAGTAACATTCACATTAAATAATCTTAAGGAAACAATTGTTGAGTTCCAGTGACCTATTGAGTAGGTAGTTGAAAACGGAAATGAGAACAGAAGAAAATGTATTTTTTTAAAGGGGTGTATGTATTTGAGAGAAAGAAAGCACATGAGTGGTGCAGGGTGGCGGGAAGAAGTAGAGAGGTAGAGAGAATCTCAAGCTCTCTTCCCCTTGCGTGGGGAGCCTGAAGCAGAGCTTGATCTCAATACCCTGAGATCACCACCTGAGCTGAAACCAAGAATCAGACGCCCAGCTGACTGGGCCACCCAGGAGCCCCTATATGTACATTTTTAAACAATGTCCATTCAGCTGTTTTAGTCAACCAACTTTTTCAGAGGCTTTTCTGAATTCATTAGTTGAAAATTTAATGTAAATACAGTAAAACACCACTGACACCACACCACCCAGTACTATAGGTAGAATCTAAAAACTTCATTGCCATACAAAATCAGCTAGTGTTCTGGTGAAGTTAATTAAGCGATTGGAGTGAGCCTCGATGGAGGCCAAGAGCCAGTCGCATCCGTGCTATGTCCACTTCCTGGGGTAGGAGTTTTCTGTTGGCATGATAATCGGTATGGCAACCATAAAACCTCAATGAGAAGGATTTAATTTGTCTTTAATTTATGGGATGTGAGGAGGCAGGACTCCTCTGCTCACACCTGGACTTGCCCAGATATCTTGGGTTGACTGGCTATTGAGGGACGTGGGGTGGCCAGACTGGATGGTAGCAGCAAACTGGCTGGGTTCTTGCACTCACTAGGGAGTTAACTGGGTATGTTCTCCTACACTGACCCATGCTGGGGGAGCAAATGTAGGGCTTTGCTAAGAACTGGCACACCACCATTTGTACCAAATCCTGTTTGTCAAAGCAAATGGCAAGGCTAGGTATGGATACTCAATCCTACCTCTTTTATGAGAGCAGCTGTGAAGTCTCTGAGGGTGTGGCTACAGAGAGGGACCACCAGGTTTCCTGGTATGAACTTCGAGGAGGTAAAGCAGGACACTTAGGCCAAAATACCAATATGTCCATTTCCTTGGGCATTATGTCCACTCTCTCATTGGAATGAGAAGGGGTGTGGACATTTTACAAGGCATTTTTTGAAAACAAAGATCAAGATCAGCCCTTCCTCCCTAGGCTACCAATCCAATTTCAGAGATTGACACAAGTAGGAAAACTTAGCATGTTCTCTGCCCAAAACGTTGGAGTGGGAGAAGACCTCAGGACTGATACTAAAATGAGAAAAATAAAAAATAAACATAAATAAAGCAGAAAAAGGCTAGATGAAAAATGGAACAGAAGGGATATTATTTTAAACTTCTTAGGTTTGTTCAAACTGAGTTGCTAATGTTTAGTTGGAAGGACACACAATATAAGAGGGTCTTAGCTTTGACCAAATGAGTACGTCCCTGTGATATTATGTCCCTGCCAAGCATTTGTTTAGAAACATGCAATTTATTTACCCTTTCTATAAAGTTAACCAACCTGGCACTAATCTCTCATTTTGAAGGTATTCCAATTTGTGGCATAGTTTCATATTTTTGAATATTTGCAGTGTATGCTCTGCTCAGATAGTCTTTTATAGACAGCTTATTTTTTTGGTACTCTTTTGAGTTTTGTATGTGGGTAATTACAAAAAATTAATTGACAGTTTGCCCTCAGCCTAGCTCTGTCCTCTTCTAGAAAGCACAAACTTTGAATCTGTAATTAAATGAGATGAGTTCCCAGGCTGCCATGGGATGTAATTACAATTAGTTCCTGATATTACTTCTTTTAGCCCACTTTTCAAAAGTATTGTAATACTGATTTTAAGTTTTTACTTCAAATCAATTTTTTAAATTTACATAAAATAAAATGACATTCTAAAACTGTTGGGAAGAATTGAGTTGTTCTAGTGTAAATCTGACGTAAGCCTATCAAAATCTAGAACAGTCTGATTATTATTCCCTGTGAATCTCATGAGCTATGTTTACTGCTTGGCAAATTGCGGACAGCCACACATAGCAGCGGGGATGTGTACGGGCTCGCTTTCGAAAGTTCACCCTGACCCCATCCTCCTGTGTCCTGTTCTCTCCTCACTTCCATGCCCACCAAGCAGGTTTATCTTGTCAGTGATGCCGAAAATAAGGTGTTGCTTCATGTATAACAGAAAACAGCCTGGGGGTGCCTGGCTTGCTCAGTGGGTTAAAGCTTCTGCCTTCAGCTCAGGTCATGATCTCAGGGTCCTGGGATCGAGCCCCACATCAGGCTCTCTGATCAGCAGGGAGCTTGCTCCCCCCCCCCCCCCCCACCGCCCCGCCTGCTTCTCTGCCTACTTGTGATCTCTGCCAGCCAAATAAATAAACAAATAAAACAAACAGACAAACAAACCAAAAAACCCAGAAAGCAGTCTGGATACTATCTTCCCAAAATGTCAATGATGAGTTAATAAAATAAAGAAGGTTAAAAGGAATCTTAGGATAAGACATGGATCAAAATTCTGCCTTGGCTTGTGATTTAGTGGCTCTAACTTCATTGAACACAAAATCTCCACGTGCCTGGGACATGTGAGGAGGGGCCACTCAAGTTGGCAAAGACAGAATGAGGAACTAAATCCAGGCCCCAGGGAGTTCCTAATCTGGTGGTAGCCCCATAATAAGCAAGTAGTTACAAAAATAGTAACGGGAGCTGGAGAGAGGATTCTTAGGTCCCTAAGAGAACATGTAGGGCACTCTGGACCCCACAGGATGTGTATCAGAATATAGAGACAGCTCAAGGGAAAACATGTGAAATTCACCACCACCTACAGAGAAGCACATCTCAGTAACTTCACTGGGATGTTTCAATGTACTTAGTAGCGATGTTAGAGTCCTAAGAAGACATCACAGTGATCACTAAAAATGCTCTGGATGTAGCAGCATTTCCCCAGGAAAAGGATTCCCTGGTTAAATAATTTGGGAAGCACTGCATGCTCTAACGCCTCTTAAAGCTTCACAACACGCACGATCACGTTAAAAGCTTTTATAAATCCTAAAGCAGAGAATCCCACCTATCTGTGCGTTGTTCTGCATTTCTAAAGCATTTCACAACAGAACCCTTTGTGCTCACCTATTCACATCTGGCAGTATACACTTGGATGCTGAATTAATGTTCTAAGTTTTAATCTTGCAACTACATATGGGTGGTGATCCCATGAAATTGAGAGAAGTGTTAAGTGAATAGTAAAACAATTAGTATTAATCCAAGACAATAACCTCCTGTTAAACCAATGTATTCTTATCATTGCAGGGATATACTCAGGCATGGGTAAGAATCAAAAAAGTTTCCCCTCAGCTTAGCTCTATCCTGGGCTCAGAAAACCTATTTCTAGAGGAAAAATGATTTCTATTTCTAAAATCCATGACATCCTAATAAGCCATGCACATACTAAACCAGGCATAAATTACAAAAAGAACAGCATCTAGGCATGGCTAGTTTATCCAAATATTGCTTTCTGAGACCCCATTTTTTGTTTATTTATTTCCTTAACTAATAATGGAATTTCTGGGGCACCTGGGTACCTCAGTTAAGCGTCTGTCTTTGGCTCAGGTCATGATCCCAGGGTCCTGGGATGGAGGCCCACCTCTGGCACCCAGTTCAGCGGGGGAGTCAACTTCTACCTCTCCCTCTGACCCTCCCCCTGCTCATGCTCTCCTGCACACACACACACACACACTCTCTCTCAATTGAATAAGTAAAAATCACTTAAAAATAATGGGAATTTCTGATTTCTGCTAAAACTGACCAAAATGTTATCCAATCACAATGTGGTTATCATGTAATAAGTTATAATAAGTTAACTTAACTTATAAATTAACTATTAAGTTATAAATATCGTTTATTTTCTCTCCTCCAATAGCCTCTTTCTTTTGAGGTCTGGATCTTTTGTGCAGGTAAAAACTCTCATTCTCCCCCCCCCCCCACATATACATACACACACACAGACATATATATATACAAGCAAAACAATGCTCTAGTTTGTCACAACCTATTTGAATTATTTTCCAACTCTATTTCTTTAGTTTATGGAGCAAACAGTCCTCTAAATTGTCACAATCTGTTTGAACGATTCTTTTTTTAATAACAATTTTTTAAAGATTTTATTTATTTAGTTAGAGAGAGAGAGAGCGCAAGAGCACAAGCAGGCAAAGTGGCAGGCAGAGCCAGAGAGAGAAGCAGGCTCTCCATTGAGCAGGGAGCCTGATACGGGACTTGATCCAGGACCCTGGGATCATGACCGAGCCGAAGGCAGTGGCTTAACTAATTGAGCCATCCAGGCATCCCGAATTATTCTTTTTTTAAAAAAAAGATTTAATTTCTTTATTTGAGAGAGAGAGAAAGTGAGAGTGAGCACAAGCAAGGTGGGGGAGGGGCAAAGGGAGAAGGAGAGCACGTTCCTCACTGAGCAGGGAGCCTGATGCAGGGCTCCATCCCAGGATCCTGGGATCATGACCTGAGCTGAAGGCACACGTTTAACCTACTGAGCCACCCAGGTATCCCTATTTTATTTATTTATTTATTTTTATTTAATTTATTTTTTTATAAAAATTTTATTTATTCGACAGAGAGAGACAGTGAGAGAGGAAACACAAGCATGAGGAATGGGAGAGGGAGATGCAGGCTCCCCACTGAGCAGGGAGCCCGATGTAGGGTTCAATCCCAGGACCCTGGGATCATGACCTGAGCCGAAGGCAGATGTTTAACCAACTGAGCCACGCAGCGCCCCCCCATTTGAATTATTCTTTAAATCTATCCATTTAGTGTATTAAGTAAACACATACTGGTTATTAATTTCATTTCCCATATTTTACTGATAATAAGAAGAGGAGTCCTACTAGAAATGTGTACTGTGAATGTGAACAGCTCCTTTTGAGATTAGGCATCAAGCATCAGTGGTTCTGGGTTTTATCTCCCAGGGATAAATTAAGTGGAGTTTCTGAATCAGAACAGTTCAGAGTCAAACCCATGAACAGAGGACTAGAGTATATGCCGCTGCAACTGGTCTAGCCTCAAAGACTAATGAGTTAACTAAGTCACTCTTAATCAGTATCTGAAAGGATAAAGCAGAGCTGCATGATAGAGCATTAAACTGTGGTCCTTGAACCACCTTCAGAACACCAGGAGTCTGATTATGCCCTTCCCAGACCTGCTGAATGAAGCTTTCCAGACCAATGTTAGGATCTGTTATAGAGGCCTGCTGGTTCCCCAAATAACCTGTTGATAAGACCAAGTCGAAGGTTTTTTGTTTATTTGTCTTCGTAAAAGTAGTAAGAGAGAATACTACTTGGCAGAAAATTCTTAGTGTCTCCAAGGGGGAAAGGGCTTATATTATCCAGAACAGGGATAATATAATAATTTAGGATGGGTAGGCAGAGCAAGGTGAATGTTCTGAGGCGTTTCAAAAAATGTGGGGGAATACAGTTGTTTGGTGCTGTCTGCGGAAGAACTGAAGAGTTTGATGTTCACATAACAGGGTTTTTCAGGAAGTTTCTGGAACAAACAATGAAGTCAAAATAAAATCATAATGAAGACAGAGGGACACTGAAACCATGTTAGTGAAGACAATGGAATTCTAAACTCATGACATTGTATACAAAGTTGAGTGGGCATAGATAATCTTTATTCTTTTTTTTTTTTTAAGATTTTTATTTATTTATTTGACAGAGAGAGAGAGGGGAAGCAGGATCCCAACTTGATCCCAGGACCCTGAGATCATGACCTGAGCCGAAGGCAGAGGCTTAACACACTGAGCCACCCAGGTGCCCTGATATTCTTTATTCTTGGCTCTCAGGGTCTTCAGCCTGAGCTGAAAGATATATCATTAACATCTGGAACATGATCAAGCCAAAGCTTTGCCACAATTTGAAGTATCAAAACCAAGTGTCATGTTTCCAGGGTGGTCCTTTCAACCCCCACTGAGTGTCCGTTTTCCTGTTCTTTTTGCCGAATGACCATTCATTAGATCATTAGATGGGACCACAGCTACACACGGATGCAAAACTCTGGACATCACAGATTTGAACTTTGCAAATGTGCTAGACAAATAGCATGACCAGGCTTATAACCAGCATTTTCATTCGCTTTTCAGCCAGGAATCATGAGTACCCAAACTAAACTCAGAGAATAAATGCTATCACCTATCTGCTGAGCCTGCAGAAATAGGAATTACTAGCAAAAGTCTTTAGATTTGTAATTTCTTTGCATTCCTTGTTTCTGTTAATAGTATTTTAGATCCCCAAAAGGTCTACAGAGCTGTAATCACAACATTCTTTCTCTAAAATAGCACCTGTTCCCTTTAGAGGTCGAGATTACATAGCAGCTCTATTCTGAAATGTTAGTTTCCCTGTTTCGGTCTTAAGATCTATCCCATCAACAAGCAAAACTAAGTCTTGGTTTTCTAAAGTAGTTGCTAGCATATCTATGCAAGGACCCAGAGGGTTCAAACAGATGTTTGAAAGTCGTAAGTGCTGCCTTCTTAAAGATAATGGGAAGAGAGGAGCAGGATTCAAAGTATTATAATGATATATAGAAATATGTGAGGCAGAGGAGAATGGGATTTTGTCGGAGGTAAGCCTACTTGCAGAGAAATGTTTATTTTCCATAAGCAGCAAAGAATTTGCCCCAAGAGGGACTCTAGTTTAAAGGATATGCTGAAAAAGGAGTGGACAGAGCCTCCACTAGCTTAGCTGCTGTGGCTAGTGCCCTTAGCAAGGTGAGTAGATTTTGTCACCAAGTCAAGAGAGAAACTGTAGTACACGGTTGGGCTCTGATGATTCACAAAAAGCTGAGTCAGAACACCTAGGCCTTGTTTAAATATCTCATATTATATATAATTAGACAAACGCGTGATAATTAGGTAGGCCCAGAGTGGGAGGTTTTTGAAGAGTTAATTGTAACTCAAGAAAGAAATGTTTGTGCTTAGATTCCCAAAGGGGCTGGTTACTGAGGATTTGGTTGAGTCATACAGTGAGGTAGAGATTCAGAACAGCTAGGAACTGCAGTCAGTGAGATTCTAGAATCCTCTTCATCATCTCTCAGTTCCTGCCCTGGGAAAATTCAGCAAGGCCAAACCTGTTAAGAGAAAGAAATTTACCTCCTCAGGATTAATCTTGTTCTAGATGATGAACTTGACTTTGACAAAATTGTTAGGTTCTCTTTGAAAATCTGATGGTGCTTCTGAGCTGACACAGTAAGTAGAGGGATGGCATCAATCTTAGAGTTCACCCCATCTCAAGAAACAAAAACTTGTCATTCACATATTGGATAAGAGTCAAATCATGAGGAAATTTCCTGAAGTTGTTGGTTGAAGAACTTGTGAAAAGTAGGAGGGAACTTTCATAGTTCTTTAGGCCAGAGCAGTCAGATGTACTGTGGATTCTTCTAGAAGGCAAACAATTATTGATTATTTTGACCCAAAGAGACAGCTAGCATGTGAGTTTAGGTTGACATTTAGATGGGGCAGTCTTTTTTTTTTTTTTTTAAGATTTTATTTATTTATTTGACAGAGAGAGATCACAAGTAGACGGAGAGGCAGGCAGAGAGAGAGATAGAGGGAAGCAGGCTCCCTGCTGAACAGAGAGCCCAATGCGGGACTCGATTCCAGGACCCTGAGATCATGACCTGAGCTGAAGGCAGCAGTTTAACCCACTGAGCCACCCAGGCGCCCCAGACGAGGCGGTCTTAATTCTGATTGGCCCAGCCTCAAGAATGCTATTGATGGAAGCAGACTATTTACCCGCAAGAAGTTTGGTGTTTCCTTCAGATCTGCAATGTGGGCTTGATTTAGATACACAGATATTGGAAGTCACTGTCCAAATTAGCTATGCCATTAGATGAATAGGGGGCCCACAGGTATTTCAAGAAAAGTACTATTAGCATATTTAGTCTGGCAGTTCAATTTGCACAGTAAACTACTCTTCATGAAGTTAGCAGGTGTGCGTGTTCATTAAGAAGGAAAATGTGTTCCTTGGTTAGAGACCCCAGGGCAACAGCTATGGACTGGGACACATGGAGTGTCTGAAGATTATGAGAGACACCCACCACCTGAGTATTCTAATAGTTCTGTTTTAATATAGTCTAATAGTTCACTCCAAAGGCGAGGTTGTATAACTGGTAGGATTTCAGCTGGCTATTGCAGCACCTGTATCAATAAAAAATTTGCAAGTTTTACCTTTATTATTGAAAGAAATTTCTCCTGGTAAGTCTGGTAATGCAGCTCCCCCTCAGAGCACCTTTACTGATTATGCACTACATTTTGTTCCTGTAGATTTTTGGCTAACACAAGAGAATTCTTTTTCCAATGCAATTTTATTTACAGTGATATTTTGTTTATGCTTTTTGTCTTCTTGAAAGGTGGCCTTTTCCCACATAGACTGATTGGGGTGGCATCGTCTAGCTAATTTTTTGTTTTTGTTTCCTGTAAACCCACATCATGGTCCCAAGTCTTATTCTGGTTTTGTTCTAAGCTTTGGTCAAAATATTCAGCAAAGTATTGAAAGCCTGGTAATGAAATTATTAACCATTTTAAGTTTTTGCTGTCATACTAAATTCCCTCTTTCTAGCTTAAGACCATTAACAAAAAGTGAAAAGAAAGCTGGGATCACATCTGCCTCAAGATCTGCTTCTGAATTTTGTCTAAAAGTAGCAAACAGCCTGTTCTCCAAGTACCAGATGAACTCATCCTTGCTTTGCCTATGAGCCTGTATCCTTGCCAATCTATTCTCACCAGGAAATCTTTGGGGATAGCCACCAAAAGACTGTTACCTGGCATGCCCATCTTTTCTAAACCTCTCTAGATCCCTACATAATTAGGGCTCTTTTCAGGTGTTCCTGAGATCTTCCCACCTTGACCTATATTCCTAATTTTCTGCATCCAAGTTTCCACCAATGCATTAACTATTTAGTATAAATCTAGAAGCTTTGGATTATTGGTTTCTAAAGCTCCCCTGCCTTCTTCTGCAAATTTCCTTCTATCTTATAAAGGTTTGGAAATTATTTGAGAATGGCTCTCAGCCCAGAGTGAGACCTGGGCTTAAAACCAAGTGTAAGAGGTTTTTCCTGCTCTGAGTGTGCTTTAATTTTAAGAGTTAATTGAGCTTTGGGGGTTTCCAACCAGCCAGGCAGCAAGGGGAGAGAGCCAGAGAGAGAGAGAGATCTGATGGAAGAGAGTGAAGGTGTGTCATACGGTGGAAGTGGAAGAACAAGATAAAGGTGATGATGTTCATCTTGTGATCTGAGGAAATCCAAAAAGGAGATAACTTTACATTTTTCAAATTCTCTTTTGCTTTGGTTGAAAATTTTCTTTAGGAAACAATTTTGGATCTGAATTTCTTTTAGACATTTCCTTATACCAAACTTGCAGATGGTGGATGTTTGCACTGTTGTTCCCTTTTTGTTTCTAAGGTGTCTCTCCAAAGAACAATGTTGATTCTACTGAAATTCCCCCCAAATGACTACTGTAACTCTAAATTATCCTTGGTGAATTACGTCATTTCAGAAGTAAAGCTCATGACTTGGAGTTGGAGTGTAAAAATGTGAGGACTGGACACCCAGGCAGATGGTGTGCAGATAAATGTGTGGAGGGAGACACACCCATGGGAGTCTGGGAATAGTCAGTCAGTCAAAAGGGTGTTTGGGTACCTCATGGCTCAAACCCCTCAGCCTGATGGCCAGGCCATCTCTGAGTAATCACAGAAGACAGAAACCTTGAAGAGATCTTTCCCAGAACTGGACTCCCATGGACAAAGCAAATCAAGACTGAGGAAAGTTCTCCCAGGTTTGGGAAGTGACCAGGACAGTTTGTGCAAAGGGTAAATACTAATAAGAAAACTTTCAAACTTCATAGTTTCAAGGGCCAGTTTGATGAAGGAATTTATTGGGACTTCTTTGTTATAACCTTTCTCTTTTAAATGTCCACTCAAGATAACAAAGATAGAAAAAAGGAATTGTACTAAATCAGTTTGCACAAAGAATAAAACATTTTTTTTTTTCAAAGCTAAACAGATAAGAAAGCATTCCTAAACTGAGTTTCTTTCTCCTGGAAGTTAAACTGGCATTTTGGGAACTCACCGCCAGAGAAATTTTGATTGGGTAAGTTTGGAGGTGGGGTAAGGTAGGGTGAAGACTGTATTTCTAACAAGTTCTCCTACAGGAGGTGGAGGACACTCAGAGGACCAATGTTTCTAGTCAAGAGCCTTGGGCTGCAACAGTGAGGAAGTCTAAGAGAATGTTGATGGGAACTCCAAGATTGTCAAATTCTGGCTCCCTAAAACAAACAAACAAATAAACCACTAACATAACCTATTGTTAATACAAGGCTAAGCTTATTTTTGTTTGTTTTGAGAGTACTGCTTGACAAAGTCCTAGACAATAATGTATATGAAGTTCTGGAGTCTGGTGGGTCTTTTCAGTGCAGGTGTTTGATTAGGCCTGAATAAATATCATGATATAATAGTTTAGGATTTGTGGATGCCAAACAAAGATTTTATGTTAAGGGCTTTAAAGATCTATGAGGAGTTAACAGATGTCTGATGCTCTCTAGTAAAGAGTTGAAAGCTTTGATGTTCATTTAAATGGTGTTTTGGGATGCTCCTGGAGTAAGCAAATGGGTTATTTGCAACATTTGTCTTCCTGGGCAAGAGATTCTTGGAATAGTGAAACCATATTGACAAAGAACTATAGTGGCCCACTGAAGTTATATTAGTGAGGACAGCCTAATAGCAGAATTCCATAAGCAGTAAGCTGTGCATATATAGGTCTTGGAGATAAATTTTTACACTTAATTTCAGTTACACTCCAAATTGACTGCATATGCAGCTGTCATATTATTGATAAAAATAGACCACAAGCTTAGCAATGTTGATAGTAAAGTCAACCAGTGAGCATATAACTAATAGAGTTGAAATAATACATCTTCGCTATCCCTTCATCTTCTACGTCATAAAAATATTTATTCAAAGTTACATTGTGACTTTTATATTTTGAACTTGAGGGGCCTCATGATAAGGGTTAAGAAGAAGAGGAAGGAATTTATTTTGCAGGGGTGGGGCATGAGGTAGGGAACAAAGGATTGTCTGAGTTCACCAACTCAAACTAAAAACGCAATGCATATGTTTGACTTACTTTTTGGATACAAAGAATTTGGGTGAAGGGGGTAGGAACCGTGCCTTAATATATTTAAGAGAAATCCAGTAATCTTTAATCAAATGAGAAAATGGTTGTCAAATTTATGAGGGGAAAAAAGAGCTATTTTTGATAAAGTAGAATCTTTGGACCAATATTAGATGGTCCTTCTAAGCAACATAATCAGTATATTTAGAGTTACTTTCTTTCAGATGGCGCTACTCCAAGTGTTGTCCCTGGACTGTCAGCATCAGCATTATCAGGGAACTTGTTAGAACCACAAATTCTTGGGCCCACCTCAGACCTACTGACTTAAAACTCTGGCGTTGGGTCTTGCAATCTTGCTGGTTCTGATATATGTTCAGGAGAGTCCCTGGTGTATGGACAGAATCAAATTGCACTGAAACAGATCACTGTGTTTCTTCCAAAAGTTTTGGGCCCCAAAGATTACAGGCACTGAAGAAACCAATCAGAAAGTCAACTGAGGCTGGGAGTTTCTGTTATAGTAATAAATTATACATGTTTTTAGAGATCTCTGAGATCCCACAGAGGTGGAAAACAATTGTTATAATGTTTTTTAAGATGGTAAAATTATGACTCTCATAACATGAAAGACATAAAATGAACACATTTCAAAATTTTTATATAGCTCATTGAATCGGAGGAACTAGAAGTTGAACCCATGCAATGGAATATTTCAGACTGAAGCAAATACAAGTTTAAGACTCTAGATTTGTAATTGAGGTGTATGAGTCCACAAATTTTTGAAGGAGGAAGTGTAGATAGGAAAGAGTGGATATCCAATGCATATAAGGAACTTACAGATCAATAAAAGATATGAAAATTGATGTGGAGATCATTAGAAACTTTAAGAATACCTTTTAGTAGAGGGTATATGCAGATTACAGAGAGCTAATTGAAGAAGGGGGTCATGGGAAATGATCTGTATTAACTCATTTAACAAAAGTAAATGTAAAAGGGAAGGGAAATGTAATACGAACCATGGAGTAGTAATGGAGACACAGGAAGTTCCTTCACAATGGGGTGTCCATTTCAGAGGGTTCTGGTCTGCAAGGACAAAATGCCAAGAAGAAGAAGAAGCTAAACCCAGAACAAGAGAGACTGCATGTGGAATCTTAATATTCTCTTTCAATCAATCTCCACAATATCCATGAAGAGTCTGGAATTTAAGAAAGCTCTTCATCTGCTTACTTTGCAGTTAACAAAGAGGGAAATCTCTGAAATTTCACTTGTGGGACCCAGATCTTCTTTCTGATAGTTGACCTATGTTCATTCTATTAGTAACTGTCTAACTCTGACTCTCAGCCTCTCTTTCACTCTCTCTGTCTCCCTCTCTTTTTCTCTCTCTCACACACAATATACACACACTCAAAGGCAAAGGAGAGTTTAATTCTTTCATGGACAAATCAATTCCACATAGAAGTTACAATGCTCATTCACTGTAATCCTCCCAAGGTGACCCCCATTTACCATTAAATCTTGTGGCAAATAGTAAGGAAAGATGATTTCTAATGCTGAGAAAGTCATTTGCTTTTAAAAATAGAAGTTTTCCTACTGCCAACAGTGAGCGTTCTGTGATCCTTTGAATGGGGGTCTTTCCTACTTAGTCAGCTTTAAAAGTTAATAAGTTCCTAATCAGTACAGGACTTCCATATTTGACCATTTCTTGGTCCAAGGTCACTGTTTTCTCTGTGATTAACAAGAACCAGGTATTTTCTTCAGGGAACCATGGGCTAATTCTTTTGACAACATAATTTCTGAAAAAGTTAATAAAGAACATATGCTGTTACTATAGAATTCTGGCAAATACCTTTAATTATGGTAGCTATGTAGTAAGCAAAGAACTTCTCAGCTTTATGCTTTTATATGTGACTTCCCCAATGTAAAACAGGTCACTAAATCTGGTCACGTTTTAATTGTCTGTGGGCCTTAGAAAGATACAATCACCTCTAAGTATCTTACTCTATCCTTCCCTGACACTTCACTCAAAATTAAAAGAGCAAACCCTGCCTTTATTGTCAGACACTCATGCTAGAGTCCTGACACACATGCCTCTTAATCTCATAAAACCTTGAAGGAGGATGTAGTTTGGTCCCAGCTTACAAATGAGAGAACCTGTTCCTCACAGGTACTTCTCCCACCAGGCAACAGGAGAGCCTGGGCCTTGAGCTTAGACATGCCTTGCTCCAAAGTTGTGCTCTTGCCTCAGAAATCAGCCTCTCAAAAGAGCAAGGTTGCCACAGATAATTCTACATCAATTAGGCTAAAACTCCAAGGGGCAAGGACACCATGATGTAAGGTTTGGGGTGACAACCACTTTAACAGAACTCCACGTTTTTCTTCATGTTCATTATGAGATAGATGTTGGCTCACATAAGACAGTTGGGTGTTTTGAGTTCTCTCCCCAACTCCCTCACACTGGAGACATTTTGGACACAGAGCCCCTTCTTTCCTTTGTTTGACAGGTGTGGAAGTTGAGTTAATTATAGCCTCTAGTTCATGCCACACTATTGCCTGACTTGGGGTCAGATCCCTCTCCTGTTTCTATCTGTCTGATTTTTCCCTTTTATCACCATTATTCACTCCCCCTCTCCTCCCCTTACCACCAAGGCAAATATTTTAATGTGTCTGATGCTATCTTCTTATTTTCTATGTTCTTGAAAATGCTTATTGTGGTTTCTGTGCAAGTGTGTGGATGTTGGGCCTCATAGTGAGGCACAAATCTTGCCCTGAGAACATCATATAGCCAAGAATATGGACCCCATCCCAGCTCCCCCTCTGACCAGCCAAACCCATATCTAAGACTAGCTATCCTCTGTGAGCCTATCCCTCCATCTTGAAGTAAGGATAAGGCTACCTGTCTTGCCTCTTTCTCATGGTTGTAAGAACCAAATGAGGTAATGATTCTAAAGACATTTTTAAGTTATAAAACATGTTAAAGCTATAAAACATTTAAAGCTGTAAAACTCATATACATGGTTTTATCTCAGAAATCATCTGAGCTATGAAAGGTGGTAGCTGTTTTGACAGGGCCACTTTTTGAAGATGTCCCATTTAGAACTTTGATTTCTGAAATGTGTTCCCCCCAAATACGTTACATTGAAGACCTAACTCTCAATGTGATTGTATTTAGACATGGGGCCTCTAAAAAAGTACTAAAGGTTAAACCAGGTCATAAGGGTGAGGCCTTAATCTGATAGTACTGGTGCCTTTATAAGAGGAAGAGACACCAAAGATCTCTCTCTCCCCATGCATGCACAAAGAAGCCATGTGAAGACAGAGTGGATAGGCAGCCATCTACAAGCTAGAAAGAGAGGTCTTACCAGAAACCAACCCTGATGGCACTGTGATCTCAGACTTCTGAGCTCCAGAACTGCATAAAAAGTAATTTCTGTGGTTTAAGTCACTCTGTCTGTGGTATTTTTCCATGCCAATCTGAGCAGATGTATGCATAGGCTCTTCTCAGCAACGTGTGGTTTGGATGCAAAGAGAGCACATTTAAAGGTATATTTCCTAACCCTTGGATGTGTCTCAGACCCTGACAATGACAACATATTCTCTCAATATGAAGTTAATTTGCATTTTACTTAACATAATATGTGATAGCTTGTACTTTTTAAAATTTTTTTAAAGATTTTTTAATTGATTTGACAGACAGAGATCACAAGTAGACAGAGAGGCAGGTACAGAGAGAGAGGGGGAAGCAGGCTCCCTGCTGAGCAGAGAGCCCAATGCGGAACTTGATCCCAGGACCATGAGATCATGACCTGAGCCGAAGGCAGAGGCTTAACCCACTGAGCCACCCAGGTGCCCATAGATTGTATTTTTTTGAGGGGGATCTGGATATAGTATAATTTATTGATAGTACATGATGAGGTAGGACTCCTTAAGCCCCTTCCCTTGTTCAGGGATTCTGGGATGGAAACTGTGGAGGTTGGGAGATTCTCGGGGGTGATGAGTTGGGGCAAGGACTCCCTAGCAGCTGAGGGCTTCTCTCTTCCTTTTGCTCTCACTGGGGCTGGTGGTCCAGAGGGATCTTACTGCTTGGAGGCCATGAGGACCATAAGGTCTACAGCCTACCTGATATAGCCAAGTTCATTGTCATACCAGGAAATGAACTTGAAAAAGAAGCCACTGAGAGATGACCATCACAAGATGACACTTTTAAAAAAAAGATTTTATTTATTTATTTGACAGAGATCACAAGTAAGCAGAGAGGCAGGCAGAGAGAGAGGGAAGCAGGCTCCCCACTGAGCAGAGAGCTGAATGTGGGGCTCCATCCCAGGACCCTGAGATCATGACCTGAGCCGATGGCAGAGGCTTTAATCCACTGAGCCACCCAGGCACCCTACAAGATGACACTTTTGAAAGAGAGCCCCCAAATCAGCCAACTCTGCTTTAAGTGAGAGCTGAGTGGTGAAGCACCCATCATTCTTTCATTAACTAACTTCTTCCCCTCCCCCACACTGCCCTGCATTTTTTAAATCTCTTCTTTAGCAATAGGAAATACAAATGGCATTTCTGGGATGGTCAAGATAATTGATAAACATCTGACACCAGAATTCCCCTTTAGAAGAGAGCTATTTCTGTGTTTGGAAACATTCCCTGGCAGAGTTTGGGGATAACTAGTGACATTTCATGGTCTACTGGAAGACATACAACTGGTCTGTGGAAGTCAAAAGAAGAAATACATTTGTTATTCTGGAAAAGGAGTTAGGAGGGAGGAGAAAGAAGAATGCCATCGGGGCTTAAAGAGAGGATTTGCTGAAAATAGCCTATTGTGGGATAATAGGACCCTTCCCTGAGTCCTTATGCTTCCTATAAGTTAACATCCTAATGCATGGTGTGATGGACTATCTATCATGGACTCAGGTGAAGGTAAGGCTTTTGCCTTGGCAGTGACATAGGTTACTCACCTGGATACAAGGTAGAGACAGAAGGCACCTAAACATCAAGAATTAGGAGCAATCTTGCATGGGCTCTAGGTTCTGACAGGCCTTAAAATTAAGTATGTGAATTAAGTTGTCCTACAAAGACCAAGGTAAACATCCAAACCAGGTGAATTGAAAGAAAGAGCCAAGTTGCCCCAAATTTCTTAAACGTCTGAGTGGAATTTGGAGGAACGTGACCACCAAAGTATCTTCACTGCAACCTAACCTCCTCCTCTTGTGCTCAGCTTCATGCTTCCTCTCGAAGCTTTCCCAGGAAGCTTGAGACTGGAGAAGGAGAGTGAAGAACTAGAGTCAGGTCAGGTTGAAGGGCTGACCATCAGTTGGCCGGTCAAAGTACTTTGGAAGCTCTGACTGGCTTTTGGGGCTAGTGCATCTGCCATTCTGCCCCATGGCTATAGCCACTATGGAGTACCATAACCTTTTGGGACACAGGGGCAGCAAGAGCAGTGTGAGTTGGAAACGACACATCATTTTCCTGGATATTTCAACCCTCCTTCATTTCTTTACGAGCAACAAGTTTTTGAGGCTTGTGCTCCATGTCTTCCTCTGTAGAGCATCTAAAATGGTTGCATCATTTTAAATTTTGGGAAGAATAGAAATAAAAAGGCCTGAGGTGTATAGGACAGTCCGCTTTGCCCCGAGCCACCAACCAGGAGAAGATGTACCTCTCTGACTCCTGACAGGTAAGGGGACAATTTCATTTGTGGTGCCTTCTCTTGGTGGATGGTGCTAACCAGGTTTTAGTCCCTAAAATAAGGAGGGGGGGTGCAAATGGTGTCTCTGTTCAGATGCCTCTCCTTGGCCTCTGAGGTCCTCTCTGCAAGCAAATGAGTGGTTCGGACCTCTTTCTAACAGTAATTACAACCCCTATTAATTTTCCAAAAAAAGGTAGATGTGAAAAAAAAGTGAAAACTTGATGGAATAAGACATGAGGTTGAATAAGAATATCATTTTCCCTCCCCTGCTTCACATTTTTATTCACTGTAATGAACACATTCCCTTGGAGGCACAGACCCAAGGCTCGTTGTGACAGAAATGGATATCAAGCAATTCAGGTTCATTGCCATAGAAGTGTTATGATTCAGTTTCAGTAGACAAGAGGTACTCAGGGAGTCTTTTTGTCTCGTATGCTCTCATACATTCTCAACTCCACTCTTTACTAAATAGTTTTAATCAGAAATTAGAATTTTACATTACAGGGATACAGATGTTCTTTCTCTGCTTCTAGGGCCATTCCCTGGAACAACTTTATCATGGTGTTCACTCACAGCAAGATGGAGTGGTTGCAGGAGACAGAATGCTTCCCTGGAGGAAAATTGACACATTTGGGCTTTATCTTTCCTGCCAGTGCAGACACTGGGGACACAGGTAGAAATCCCTGGATAGATTAATTTGGAGCTATCCAGGAAGAGACTGGCTCCTTTCTAATGATATTGTGGGTTATTTGGAAAGCCCACTTTCATGGTGAATGTGCCACTAGGCTCTCAAACATCTCATGATGTAAAAAAATATATATATATACAAAACCAGAGTGGGACTAAAACTGGAGGCTCTTTGTGATTCACAGGTTCAGTGTTTAAGGTGGGGTAAGGGAGGGCACCAAAGCGTTGGGTGAGGTGGACTTGGAGAAAAAGAAGACAGAGACCGGAGGAAGGCCATCAATGGTCTGCCTGCTCCTAAGCCCTGCTCGCTGAAGCTTTGGAATGCATCTTTTCTTCCCTACCACCTGAGATGGGTAGGACAGAGAACTCCTGGCTGTGTCAAAGCCCAGTTGTTCCAGGAGATAAACAGTTCACAAGGGGAAAAATACATCACAAATACAATATGGATGAAACAACATTAAGTGTTCAGAAATTGGAAAATAAGTGATAAAACACAGCTCTTTTCCTATACTGCTTTTATATATGACTAATTACCAGTTTACCTGGATACAGATGACATGAGACAGCACCAGGAGTCTCACTGTATGATTGATGGTGACAGTTTTTGGAAATGTTCATTCTGGTTGGCCAACAGCAAACACCCATTGCTTTCCTAAAACTCATGGAGTTCAAGGTGAGCCTGGTGTGCTCAGAGGAATCCTTAGTAGAAATCCCTGCTTGTTAGCTGACACAGAAGACAGAGATTTTCAAACGAAGAGACATCTGGTTGAATGTTGCTCATCTGCTTTGATAAATATTCACAGAAAGAGCACTGCCCGGTGTGTGGAGCTAATACCTGCTTGACTCAAACTGTGGGAGACCTCAGCGTCTGACATCTTTAATGAAGTTCAGCATCCTGGCCAAAGAATGAGCCCATGGATTTTCAACAGGGATGGAAATCCAGCCTGCCTGTCAGTGGGTATGGTTAAAAATCAGGAGCTTAAAATAGCCCATGTGGTTCTGAGCCAAGGGGCGAATCCACTTTGGAAGAATCAGGGAAGCTGAACACGTAGGGAACAGTGTAGATATAACAGTGGAGTTCTTGAAGTTGAGTCTGGGCTCTCACATATTTGATGTACATGAATTTCCTAAATGTTGCAGGAAATGACCCCAGGAAGGATTTTTTTTTTTTCCAGTGGTGTAACAAATTCTTTCCTTCTCTGGCATGGGCTTAATTGTGTCCCTTAAAATTCGCATGTTGAAACTCGAATCCCCAAGACCTCAGAGTCTGGGACTGTATTTGGAGACTGGACTTTCAAAGAAGTGAGCGAGTTAAACTGATGTTCTTAGGTGAGGTCCTAATTCAATGTGTTTGGTATCTTTATGGGAAGAGGAAGTGCAGGCACATAAAGAGACACTGGGGATGTGCACTCAGAGAGAAGACCAGGTGAGAGCAGAGGGAGAAGGCAGCCATCTACAAACCAAGGATCGAGGCCTCAGAAGAACCCAACCTTCAGACATCTTGATTCTGGACTTCCAGCCTCCAGAACTGTAAGAAAGTAAATTTGGGATGTTTAAACCATCCAGTGTGTGCTGTTTCCTTATGGCAGCTCTAGTGAACGAAGACATTCTCTTTATTGGGACCTTTGCTTCCTTCCCCTTCTTTGTTCTGGTTTTGGCTCTTCCATATAAAACTCAATTTAAAGAAAAACATGGCAAATTCTTTTGCACAAAGAGGCCAGGAAATGTCCCCTATCTCGGAGCTGTCACACTTATTGAATTTAACATAATCCCTACCAGGAATCCTAGGATGGAAGATCTAAGTGGATAACCGGGCACCAGAGGGGGATATGGGTAGACAGGTGTCCTCTCTGAGTGGTCTCTGGACATCAACCCTCTGACTCTGCTCCTTGCCCTGGAACCTCATGCAAAGGTCAAGATCTGGAAAAGAAACTGACTTTTGTTTCCTGCTGCAATGGGAACCAGGCCTGGCTATGAAGTATCAGGCTCCCTGTTTAAAATCTTCCCTTATCATAGGAAAACTCCAGTGCATCTCCAAATTCTCTGTCATCTTCACTGTAAGCAATCTTCCACTGAAAAGGAGAAATTCAAAACTCCAAGTACAGGTTCCACATGGTAATAGGAACTCAACTCAAACACGTTTAAATGTAGAAGACTTCTTACCTTGAATAATGGCAAGGCCAGGAGTTGGATTGACTTTAGGTTGGTTTAATGGCTCGGCTCTGTCACTAAGGACCCTGCTTGTCCTCTCTTTCTCTGCTTTCCTCCATGTCCACTTTTTTCTCAGACATGCCAGCAACCAGAAGCAAAGGAGAGTATGCCTTCCTCTTACTTTTTCTTGGGGACAAGAACACTCGTCAGGAACCTGCTGGAGGATTTCTCTCCATATCTTGGGTTTTTGCAAATAGGGAAAGCTGCAGGTGGGAATAGATGTCCGGTAGTGACCCTAAATTGCATTTGAAGTGATTATCAGATTGGAGAGGCATGCTCCTAATTCATTTTACCCTTATTACTGTGCTACTCTTTTTTCTTTGTTTCTTTGTTTCTTTGTTTCTTTCTTTCTTTCTTGTTTATGTCTTTCACTATCCACACACTGGCCATTCACTCTTACTGCCTGGTATGAATTCATTCCAGAGAGGTCTCTGTAGTCTACCTGGAAGCACCTTTGTTCTTGACCCTTATACTGCACCTGCCTAGCTTATGACCAGGTTGACCTGAAGTTGGGGTCTACCTCTGGTCCCATCAACAATTGCCTTTTCCCCTTCATCAGGGAGCTGGGGACAGCAGGAAAATTGGCATATTGAATGTGGTTATCAACCTCGCTCTTAAAAATTCCAAGAGCAAATATGTATTTAAATTTTCTCAACTATGGTAACAACAAAAGAGAAAGTATGTTACGGTCCAAATCAAAATTAAATAAAAGCCTAATGTCATTATCTTCTTAAGTAATATGGCATATTTTCTTCAGTGTATAAGAAGGGAGAAACAGAAAAGTTCAGGGGCTATAATTATTTATTTTACTTGTTAGACCTTAATTAGAGTTTTGGGTACTGCAAAATTAAGCCAGATTGGGGTAAGTAAGTATATTAAACAAGTTCCCAGGTCCTTTATTTTCCCTGTTATCTAAGTGCTCTTCTTTCAAATACCATCATAGAGTATAGAATAAGGGAATAATTATGTAGGAATTAAAAAACAAAGTCCTGATACACATGTTGATCCTGTAAAATACTCAGCCACCACGCAGGTGGGCTTACATTCTGTCCAGAGCCAAGACTATAAGATGTAACTTTCTTCTCTCTCTCCTACCGTCCTTCCTTGAAACATCCAAAAAGAAAAGAGGATCTAAGAACATAACTCCATCATTTTTTATATCTGTCATTTCTAAGATATTTGCTAAGGGTCTGCTACTGTGCTGAGCTACCAGAATATCTATCCACTTTGGCAAGATCTCATAACTGAACAGCATAAATACAAGATGAAGGAAATGCCTGCAGAGGAATCTGCATGGATGAGAATGGGGCAAAAGGAGAAAAATGGTCTCTGGGAACTCAGGAGCAGGTGTCGCGGAGGTAGCAGGTGGAAATTTTCAAAGGGGAGAATTTTATTAAACTCAGCACATTTTATTGTTTTATGACTTTCTCTGATTGTTTCATGTCTCTTCTCTCCTGGCAGGCTTATTAACAGAGACAGGCCTTACACACGAATACTGTGTAATAGTAATACTCTGAGAACATAAAAGGCAATCAAGGAATCCTTGTCAAGTTTGCCAATCACGGAATGGCTGTGAACTGCCATAATACAAATTAGAGGGATGATTGCTGTAATAAACAGTTCAATCATGATTATTAGCAGTGATTGTTGTGGCAAAAGACCAATGTTTAATTTTATGTTAAGGGATCAGTCCAAAAAGGATTGTGATAAAGTTTGGATAGGACTAAAGATGAGTGGCTAAAAGAGAGTTAAAGATGTGGGTCCATGTAGATGAACTCAAATGGACAGAGTTCACAGAAGTTTAAGATAAAGTGAAACACAATAAAAAAATGACAGTCATATCATGATGTCTCTGGAGTCAAAGCAGAAATGAAACAGGACCAATAAAGTGAGACGTGGTATGGTCTGATAAGTGTACTCTGTTGAGACCACCTATGCCAGGGAGAATCTGAAGCAAAAGAGTTTAGAAATAAGAGACACCAGGGGCGCCTGGGTGGCTCAGTGGGTTAAGCCGCTGCCTTCGGCTCAGGTCATGATCACAGGGTCCTGGGATCGAGTCCCACATCGGGCTCTCTGCTCAGCAGGGAGCGTGCTTCCTCCTCTCTCTCTCTGCCTGCCTCTCTGCCTACTTGTAATCTCTCTCTGTCAAATAAATGAATAAAATCTTAAAAAAAAAAAAGAAAGAAGAGACACCATGATAACACATGAAAAAAATGTACAACTGTGCCTTCTGTATGGGGAGAACTTAGTAAATGTCAATATTATCAATATTCAACAAAACTGTATCTTAGTAATTGCTAAATTTTCAGACTTCAAATTTTTCTTGGACATATACCCATGTGCTTAGGTAGCTATTTCTTTTTTTTAAATTTAATTTAATTTTTTCAATGTTCCAAGATTCATTGTTTATGCACCACACCCAGTGCTCCTTAATATCCACCACTAGGCTCACCCAACCCCCACCCCTCCAAAACCCTCAGTTTGTTTTCCAGAGTCCACAGTCTCTCATGGTTTGTCTCCCCCTCCGATTTGCCCCAATTCACTTTTCCTTTCCTTCTCCTAAGGTCTTCCCTGTATTCCTTATGTTCCACAAGTAAGTGAAACCATATGATAATTGATTCTCTCTGCTTGAGTTATTTCACTCAGCATAATCTCCTTCAGTCCTGTCCGTGCTGATACAAAAGTTGGGTATTCACCCTTTCTGATGGAGGCATAATACTCTATTGTTTATATGGACCATTAGGTAGCTATTTCTTTTCCTGTTTGCTACTGCACAATCCATGTAATACTGGAATAGACAGCTGTGTGACTTTCTTCTATACCTGCAAACATGCTTGTCACAGCAGCTGCAGATGTCCAAAGAAGACTTGATTAGTAAAAGGCTTTCTTTTTTCTGTGTGAGCACTGTGAAAAGCTTATAACATACTAATTTCAATTTTTAATCAGGTAGAGAAAAACACACCTGACTGAAATAGTAAAGTCCTCTTGCCATTTTTTAGTAATGTTCACTTTGCTTTGTTGACCATCAAGTGCTTTCTTGTCCCTGCTTGCTCACAAGCAGCAGTGGCTGGGCAATAGCCTAGTGTAGTAGATGTTTTACTCTTTAACACTTTCATGCTCAACTATGAATACATTACATATGTAGAAAAACTGGCATGAAGTTGGGTTTGCATTAAAAAAACCAAGAAAATGAAATTTTCTCAGGGCGTCACATCAAAATGGAGTCAAGCTGCCATCTGCTTCTCCCTGATTATGGCTGGCCACTCTGAATGAATTATGGTACCTATTAACTACTTGTGTTTCTTTCTCTCTTGATTTTCCTATATAAAAATGAAAGAAATCTATTTTGAAATTAGAAAGCCGTATTTTTTCATAAATTTGTCCTTCCCTTTTCCTTTCCCATTTCCCATATAAATAGTATTATCTTAAGAAAATTCCAAAGAAAAAGCTGAGAATAATACATTTTAATTGGAGGTTCAAATCTTAGCTAACCAAGAAATCTTTATCTTGGCATCTACTTTAAGATTAAGCAAAGAGTGACATACAGTTTCCTTTGAAGTCCTCCACTGAAATAATAGTGAAGAATTTTAAGCCCAGACAAAATGAAAAGAATGGAAAAGAAGCTAACAGTTGATAAAAATTTAAATATGTTTATGGTGTCTTAGTCACAGTGCTTCAGAGAAACAGAACCCATAGGATATATATGTACATATTAAAATATTTATTTTAAGGAACTGGCTCATGTAATTGTGGGGTCTGACAAGTTTGGAATCTGTAGGGAAAACCAGAAGGCTGGAAATTAGGCAGGAGCTGATGCTGTTGTTTTGAGGCAGAATTTCTTCTTTGGGAAACCTCAGTTTTTCTTTTCTCTTTTCTTTTTTTCCTCAGTTTTTCTTTTAAGTCTTTTAACTGGTTGGGTGAAGTCCATCCACATTCTAGAGAGTAATCTTACTTATTTGAAGTCAACTGATTGTAGGTGTTAGCCACACCTACAAAATACCTTCTCAGTATCACTGAGATCAGTGTTTGATTAAATAACTGGATATGTTAACCTAGCCAAGTTGACTAATAAAGCTAACCACATATGGGGACTGAGGAAATAGGGAGAAGACCTTTGTAGATAGAAATGACTACAGACTGGAGAAGCTGATCATTGTCCCTTTACTTCACACACACACACACACACACACACACACACACACACACACTTATTCCTAAGCACAAAACACTTGGAAAACAGATCCTAGATGATCTCCAATGATCCCCCCTTCACATCTTTGTACGATCCCTTCCCCCACAGTGTGGCAGGACCTATATCCTGTTTTTACTACTTGCCTATGACAAAGTTTGTGGGATGTCACTGCTTTGATTGTGTTACATCATATAAGTTTCTGTTTCTTAAGGTTCATGCTAGAGCTTCTTCTTGAGGGTTTGATAAAGTAAGCAACCATGTTGAGGAAGCCCACATAGAAAGAAATTAGTTAGAGGTAACCTCTCGTTGAAGGTGACCTCTAAATGAATTCTTCTAACAACCTAAGTGTTCTGGGAAGCAAATTTTTCCCCAGTTGAACCACAACTGTTTTTATTCATAGATGACATGATATTTTATAAGGAAAATATTAACTCTCCAAAAAAGCTGCAAGAAATAAAGAGTGAGTTGAGTAAGGTTGCAGGATATAAGATCAATTTACAAAATTCAACTGTATTTCTAAACAAATAACAAAAATTAAACATTGAAATTTAAAAAACAACACCATTCAACATTTCACAAAAAATATAAAATGCTTAGGGATCAAATTAATAGAGGTTGTCTAAGATCTGTGCTTGGAAAATTATAAAAGTTCTGAGAGAAATTAAAGAAGTTCTAAACAGATTAAGAGATACACCATGATTACAAATCAGAAGATGCATTTTTTTCAGATGTGCATTGTCCTTAAATTAATCTGTATTTTCAGAATAACTTTAATCAAGATCAGTACAGATTTTCTGTAGAATTGATAAGCTCATCTTAAAATTAATGTGGAAATCAATGCAAGATATCTAGAATAGTTGAAGTAACTTTGAAAAGGAAAATAGTTAAATGACTTATTTTTAACTCCAAATCTTATATATTTATAATAATGAAGACAGTGTGATATTGCATAATGATAGATCTACAGATTGAGGAACTAGATAGAATCCAGAAATAGAGTCATACATGTGCGGTCAATTGAAAATTCAACAGGCTTTTCAACAGCTCATATGGGACAATTGGATACGTATATTGAAAAAAAAATGAACCCCAAGCTATATTAAAAAAAAAGAACATATAATGAAATACAGCTGTGAATTTAAAACCTCTGAAAGAAAGTTTACAGGGAATATTTGTGACATTGAGTTAGACAATATATTTTTAGACATGACACCAATAATACAATCCATAAAAGAAAATATTAATAATTTAAACTTTATCAAGATTGGGACCTTTTGCTCTTATAAACTTACTGTTAATAGGATAAAAAGACTAGCCACAGAATATAACAAACTATTTGCAAAACACATATCTGATAAATGACTTGTATGTAAACTATATAGAGAACCCCAAGAATGTAGTAATAAGAAAAAATAAACTAAACAAAATCCAATAAAGGTAGGCAAAAGATTTGAAACAACACTTCACCAAAAACACACACACAAACAAAAAAAGGTGTACATATAGGGAACAAGACCATGGGAAGATACTCAATACCACCATTAATCATTAGGACAATGCAAATTGAAATCACAATGAGATATCATTACAAAGCTACCAAATGACTAAAGAGAGACTATACCAAGGGTCCCTGTAGATATGGAGCAGCTGAAACTATTATACACTGTTGGGAATATAAAATGATACAACCATTTTAAAAAAGCAGCTTGGCAGGTTTTTTTTTTTAGCATATTAAATATACATTTACCATATCACCCAGCCATTTCAATCCTAATATTTATCCAAGAGAAATGAAAGCATATATCGCCACACAAAAAATTGTACAATAATTTTAGCAGCTTTATTTATAACAGCCCCATATAAGTTTCCTAGGTCTACCACAACAAATTACTATAAATTACTACAAACTTCCTGGTTTAAACAACAGAAATGCATTGTCTCATGGTTCTGGAGTCCAGACATCTGAAATCAAGGTGTCAGCAGGGCCATACTCCCTCACAAGGCCCTAGAGGAGGAGGCTTTCTTGCCTCTTCCAGGTTCTGGTGACTTCTGGAATTCCATGGCTTGTGGCTGCTTAACTTGGTTCTCTGCTTCTGTCCTCACATGGTTTCTTCCCTGTACTTTCATATGTTTCAAATCTCCTCTCCTCTCCTCTCCCTTCCCCTCCCCTCATCTTCTCTTCTCTTCTCTTTCTCTTCTCTCCTTCCATCTCCTCTCCCCTTCCCTTCCCTTCCCTTCCCTTCCCTTCCCTTCCCTTCCCTTCCCTTCTCTCTTCTCAGGACACCAGTCATTGGATTTAGGATTCACCCTCAGTCAAGGATTATATCCCCAAATCCTTAGCTTAATTCCATCTGCAAAGACCCTATTTCCAAATAAGATCACATTCACATGTACTCGGGATGAGCACCTGGGCATATCCTTTTGGGTGACACAATTTACCTCACTATAGTCCTAAACTAGAAACAACCCAAACTTCCAACAATACAGAATGCATAAACAAGTTGCAGGACATTTTTACAATGGGATACCACTTCATAATAAAAGGGAATAAACTATTGATACATACCATAATGTGGATGAATTTCAAAAATTATAATGCGAATGAAAGAAGTCAGACAAAAGAGGAGGCATACTGTATGATTCAACTTTTTAAAAATTTAGAAATTGGAAACTAATTTATAGTAACAGAAAGCTGATTATTTGTTGCCTATGGAGAGGGACAGGTGGAGTGGAAAAGGAGGAGGCAGGGGTTACAAGGGGACATGAGGAAAGGATATGTTCATTATCTTGATTGAGGTGATGATTTTACAGCATATGTTTGTGCCAAAACTTATCAAATTAGGTGGGTGGTTAATATTTGATCTGCCTCTGAATGCTTCATTTGCTTGAGTTCCCCCTTTCCCACTCCATGTGATTCTGATAAGCCTGACAATCAAAGGAGTGCCCAACTCCTTAACTAGGTAAAGCAAAACAGACACCTTTGTGGAGACTGATTTCGATGCTGGAACAAAGAGACTCCGTGTATGGACCATGAGTTCCTAGAGCAGCTGCAACTTGGAAGGTCACCTCTGCTACATAGGGAGAGGAGTCTTGGTTTAAATTAACCTGCAAAACTACTGGGTATCTACCCTAAAGATACAAACGTAGTGATCCGAAGGGGCATGTGCACCCGAATGTTTATAGCAGCAATGTCTACAATAGCCAGACTATGGAAAGAACCTAGGTGTCCATCAACAGATGAATGGATCAAGAAGATGTGGTATATATACACAATGGAATACTATGCAGCCGTCAAAAGAAATGAAATCTTGCCATTTGTGACGACGTGGATGGAACTAGAGGGTATCATGCTTAGCGAAATAAGTAAATCAGAGAAAGAACTATCATATGATCTCCCTGATATGAGGAAGTGGAGATGCAACATGGGGGGATTAAGGTGGTAGGAGAAGAATAACAGAAACAAGATGGGATTGGGAGGGAAACAAACCATAAGTGGCTCTTAATCTCACAAAACAAACTGAGGGTTGCTGGGGGGAGAGGTTTTAGGAGAGGGGGGTGGGGTTATGGACATTGGGGAGGGTATGTGCTATGGTGAGTGCTGTGAAGTGTGTAAACCTGGCTATTCATAGACCTGTACCTGGGGATAAAAATACATTATATGTCTATTTTTAAAATTAATTAATTAATTAATTAAAAAAATAAATTAACTTGCAAAAGAAAGCAGGGAAAGGGAAAATAAACTCTGATGAAATTGTCTGAATCCCTAGATCCAATCATTACTAAAGCCAGTAATAATCTTAGATAAATGAGCCAAATGATGCTCTTTCAGACTTAAGATAGTCTTAGTTTCTATTACCACAACTGAAAAGATAACTCACAAATTCTGAATCCAGGTTTGTGTCACTCCAGACCCTAAGCTCAAAACCATGGTGCTACTCTACCTCGCTGAGTATCTTAGTGTGCAAGAATCAATCCAGTGGAAATGTTGCCTTGGAAGGTAATACAAAATTAAACAAAGTACAATCCAGATATACCGGGAATGACAGTAGTATTTTCTCTATAATATAGGAAGATAGAGACACCAAATAATTTAGAAATGATTCAGAAATCAGCCAGAAGAATGGAGTTGTATTGTCTCTTGAAGACAATAGAAGAACATAGGGCAGAATTATTCAGAATGGGTATTGTCAGGCTAACCTAATTTCTTTCTCAGAATAAAATGCCTGCCAGATAGATGAATGGTGAGTTTTGCTCTAACAGAACATTAGGCTTCAGACATCCCAGCCTCAGTGTTTGACCCTGGGATAGCTGCATTTTCCCTTGGGACCTCAATTTCCTCATCTGTTAGATGAGGTCATCTCAACCTTTGTATTGTACAATTCCATAATTTATTTTATTTTTTAAATAGGAAGGGAGATAGTTGGCTGATGGGTTGGAGGGATGGGTTCTAGAAAGCCTTCTTTGGAGAGACCTTGTCAAGGTCCTTGAGGGCTAAATTTTCCTCTGGAGCAGTGTCCTTCAGGCTCAGCACTATTAGTATTTTGGCTGGGGGCTGTCCTGAGCATTGTAGGATGTTTAGTAGCATCTCTGGTCCCTACCAATTTGCTGCTACTAGCAACCCATTCCCCTGAGCTGTGACAACCAAAAATTTCTCCAGACATAAACAAATATCCCTTGGGGTCAAAATCATGTCCAGTTGAGAAACTTTTGAGGTTTTGAGAACCTTTTGAATAGATTGCTCAATCTGGGGCTGCTGTCAGGAAGGTAATGAGGCAGGTGGTACCAGCACCTTGGTAAACAGGATCTGAATGGATCTTGAGAACTTAGAGTGGACAGAGGCAAAGAGGCTGGTGCTCAGCCAGGTCCAGTAGAAACAGGCTCACTTCAGTAGAATGGGAAAATGGGCTGGGGGTGAGAGTACAGGTAAGAGCATTTGGATTTCAGGGAGAAAAGGTGCAATAGCATAAGACCAATAGCAAAAGAGTCAGTTGTGACTTGGGGTGTGGAAGAAGTAATTTTTAATGGAAGTCTGGAAGGAAAGCATTCTCCTTCAAACTAGCTATACTTGGTCATGAGACTGTGCTGCATAGGCCTCTGCCTATATAACTGGGGGAGGTGATTAAAGAATCATCATGGAGTAGTTGTGAGGACGGGCTGGTAAGCCTGCAGAAAGGTGGCTCCTATTGGCTATATGGACAGGCGGCTAAGTCCAGTCTGGGGAAGCCAGGGTCCACCTGCTGTGTGGGTTTCTGGTATACTTCCTCTCCACTCCACCGCCCCAGGGGGAAAGTATTCTTTTCCTTTCATTTCTTCTTCTTACTTACTTTGTCAGTTCTCTTTGATCTACTAAAACTTTGTTCCTTTCTCCTGGTCATTTGCTCGCCTTGAAGAGCAGACTTACTGCTGTCATTGAGTCTATAGACTCAATGTTTAATTTGCTCCAGCTCTCTGTTTGGAGTCCTGCTTTTTGCTTGTTGAATGTCACGGGCAGTTTAGTTAAAGGATACTAGGCAGGTTGAGTAGGAACTATATCTTTGATTGAATTCATGTGAAGATTACAAAAGAAGCAAACAGTTGTTGAACCTGCTCCTGCTCTCCCTCACTTTCTCCCTCTCTCTCTCTTTTTGTTTTGAATCTTGGGCTCAATAAAGAGAATCAATAAAGGGTGGGAAAGGTAAGTAAGGACCAAATATAAAATATGTCAAGACTGTGGGAAATTAAGATGCCTAGGGTAGTTTGTCTCCGAGGGACAAAGGCTGTGGTAAATCAACAAGAAACAGCACGGGATCAGGAATTACAGGTGTGGCTGTTAGTGTTGGGAGGTAGAAAGCTTGTTCTTTCTAATCTCCTCCCCATCCTTCTCCTTCCCAGTATGGCCTCTGGGTGCATGAAGAGGCAGGCTTCCAGTGACTTCCTGCCAGCAGAGGGAAGGATTTTATATTATACTTCTTATATTTTATATTATAAAATTATATTTTACATCTTATATTTTACTTCTCTGGTCTCCAAAGCACTGTGTGTTGTCCATAGTCGCCATTCATAGTCTGAAGTTGGAGGCTGCTGTAAGTCATGGTTGCATCTTCCTTGGCTTGACTGGGGCTCTTGGTTTAATGGCTCGTCCCTCAGCTCCCGCTGAGACTATAGGCTTCTGAGCCTCTGTCGTATCTTCTGTTGGCTCCCTTGTTCCAACCAAGACAGGTCTATAGCAGGCCCATTCATGGTCAATTAAGGGTGGTTCTGAGGATCGAATACAGTATAGTGACTATAGTTAATAAGACTGTATTATATATTCAAATTTGCTAAGGGTAGATCTTAAGTGTTCTCAACCTCCCCAAAAGAGGGGGCAGATGTATTCATTTCCTAAAGGATATGCATATCAAATCAGTACATGTGATATACTTTAAAGATATGCAATTTAATCTGTCAGTTATAATCTCAGTAAAGGTGGGGGTAGGGAGGATTTCTGCTACCTGTCCATAAAGTGATGGCAGCCTCCAGATCATCTGTCCAGAATCTAAATGTGAACCAATGTAAAGTCACATGGGCCAACATCATTCCCTTCAGTTTATCTGTACCACCTTTCAGTCTCTTGGCCAAAACCTGGATCAGGGCCATTGGTTCTGTTTCACCCTGTGTTATCCTGCAGGGTGCAACTGTTGAGATTCTCCCCCATCTCGCTGTAATCCTCTCCATGTTCCTTCTTGCCCAGCAGCTATCCTGGTGGGTGAGAAGAGAAGAGAGATGAGCTGGCTTACCAATAAGGGGAATATAATGCCTATGAAAGACACAGTCAGAGATAGGATGTTCTTGATTCTGAGGACTGGCCCACTGGAGAAAAAATAAAAGGAAAATAAAAGGAAAGGGATTATGCTACTCAGATGAGTTGGCTATTGCAGTATTGTTGAAGATTGTAAGCAACTTCCCTTTCTGGAATTTTTAAAATTGGATGTCTCAGATCTATTAAACCTGTCCCCCTTCCTCCCAGACAAGGAAAAATGCTCCTAATTGGTCTCAAGGACCCCATGGCCATTAGATGCATTGACTGTTTCTCAAATTATACATGACTGAATACCTTGCACCTAACCCAGAGCTTGGCACATGGTTGGCTCTTTACAAACATCTCTTGAAGGGAAGAATGAAAGAAGAAATGATAGGTAAATGGTGTTCTACAGAGCTAGACTACAGTTTATTTTGTTTGAAGACCGAGGAACAGAGAAGATGCTCCTCCAAGGTCGCGAGTGAGTCTGTGTCTGTGTACACATTCCCATGGCTAGACAGCAAGATATTAAAATCTGTCAGTGTTTTCATCCTGTCCACCTAGCCGGCTGCTCTGCTCGGCACTGACATCTGTAAACAGGTCATTTGTATTCTTCTGTCACCTGCATTCCTCTGAAGGAACATCCCTCAGGTTCACAGAAATTAGTTATCCCTCAGGCTGGACAGATGATGGATAGGTGGCTTGTTCACAAACCATACTTGGTTTGGAAAGTGCCAGATGCTGTCAATGTTCTTCCTATGCTGTTGGTGCACATGATTAGAGAGCCTGGGGCACACTCAGAGCAGGAGCACAAGAAGCAGACGTTTTTCCCCTAAGGGAGCTGTCTCAAATGACCCAGGACTGCCCTCACATGGGACTGTCTGGGACGTCCTTTCCTTTCCCCACCTTACTCCAAGAGAACCTTGACAGAGTTGGAACCTTGGAGCAAGGAGGTTGCCAGCCTCTTATCTCCACTGTCCCCAATGGGGACTTTTTCTGCATAATGTTTCCATTTACTCTTCCCATTCTCTTTTAAAAGCCTAGCATTCAAAGAAAAAATAATTCTGTTCTAGGTTGTGTTGCAAGGGAGCATCAAGAAATCTACCCACATTTGAATGCCAAAATCTACTTTATTCCTCTGTTTCAATAAAAGCAGGACATTTGTTGATACGTGTTCTTCTGACACCTCCCTCTTCTTTCTTGATTTATCCCACAAAACTCTCTGTGTTCACCATTCCATCAATTAAGATGGAAAAGATACTCACACTCCTACTGCCACTCAGCATCTGTCTTTGAACCACTGGGCAAACATCATCATAGCATTGGGGTATCCTGGGACATAGAAGATTGGCTCAGGGAATGTGGTTACCTCCTAACTTGTAGAGTCCTAGAAAATCATGAGTATTTTATGGAAAAATGTTTGTATTTCATTCTCCATTCTTATCTTTTGTGCCTTAGACAACTCCCCAGAAGACAAACTTCAGCATACTACTTTTAACACTCTAAAGAATATGACATTTTATGTGTCTTGTAGTGTATTATTGATAGAAACATTAGTGAATATTCTTGTTATTGTTTGTTGACACAGAATCCACAATGCCAATGAAAAAGGGGCTCTTCTGGGTGCCTTACATTTCTTAGAAATACATAGTTCCCATTGTTTAAGCATGTAGCTCCTGCTCTTGAACGTGGGCTGAATGATGGATTAGCTTGTTCTGGCACTCATAAGGTTCTGCCACACCTTGGGGGGCTTAAACAACATAAATCTATTTCTCACAGTCTGGAGGCTGGGAAATCTAAGACAAGCTGTCAGCAGGTTTGGTTCTTCTAAGGCCCCTCTGCTTAGCTCTCAGACAGCTGCCTTCTCCTGGTGTCCTTTCCTTCATCTGTGAGAATCCTAGTGTCTTGGTGTGCCCAAATTTCCTCTTTGTAAAAAGACACCAGTCAGATTGGATTAGGACCCACTCTAATGGCCTCATTTTCATTTAATTACCTCTTTAGAGGACTGATATTCAAAAACATTCATATTTTGAGGTACTAGGGGGTTAGGTTTGTGGTGTTTGTGTGTGTGTATGAAAGAGAGACACAAAATTCAGCCCATAAAAAAACACCTAAGTTTTTTTTTTTCCCTGAATATTCTTTTGTGACAGGCACTGTGATAGGCACTTACACTCTTGTTTGAGCCTCACCATGATCCTGAGTGGTAGTATTAGCTGTCCACTAGGTCAGATCCTGTAAGCCAGCCCAACACATCCATAGATTACCCATGTCTATGGATATTTCTGTCTATGGAAATTTCCTGGCCATCAACCTCTGTTGTGAGCTATATTTCTTCTTACTTCATCCCTATAGAACTGCAGCTTCATCTTTCATCCACAATCACAGGCTCAACACATCCAAGCCTTGTACAAGCTGTGTGGCCAGGAGCCTGCAGGCTCCAGCTCCTTCTCTACTGAGCCCATCCCAGTAAGAGTTGCTTTGCAAATGAGAAAATGAAATTAAAGAGATCCAGTGACTTCCCCAAGGTCCAGTGTATGACAGAGCCATGATTTTGACCTCTGGGTCAAGCCCATCCCTGCCTTCTTCACCCATGTAGTCCTCAACCAATGATTTGAATTGTTTGGAACGAGTCACACCTCCCACTTAGAATCCTCAGGACTCTAATCATGTCTTTAAAACATGATAAGTAGCCTTATCAGCCCTACATCTATTAAATCAACTAATTTCTCAATTGGAGGTAGAATAATTTCTTCTTTCTCTGGTGACAAAAAATCCTCACCTCCTTTAAGAAAAATAGGGGAGGAATTTATTTTCATCCTGATACAGTTATAATTCTGTTTGCCAGTGGGGTGCTCTAAGCAACGTGGGGCTCAGTCATTGACATTTCCAAGACTAGGTGAAGGTCAATGCATGTTGTCCTCAGTATCTCTCATTTCCACATGTAACTCAGAGGCTTTTCTTCCTGTATTGCCATAGCCTTCATTTTTTATTTATAATGCTCAAGAAAGATGTTCTGAATATGTCTGAGTAAAAGCAAGATTTAGGGCCTTGTGCATGCTTGTTCACAGCCCATACTGATTCTCTGAGGTTGGCTACAGTTTTATTAAGTATTCACTCAGTCTTGGAAGCTTTTTTCTTTTTCTTTTTTTAATGATGAATTAGAAATTTCTCTTGGATCTAACTTTGATCTCTGTTCTCTGGGATTTCTTGAAAGTTCTTCCTAATTGATGAGGTAGTTGGGAATCAGGTGATGTAAGACTTTATGACAAGGAAAACCTCCCTCTTTGCTTCTGTTTGTCTGCCAGGAAAAAAATGTGCCCTGGGTTCCCTGAAATAACAAAGACATCATGGAAAAAATACTCTGCCCCTACAGTTTTATTAAGTATTCACTCAGTCTTGGAAGCTTGAAGATATTTTGTTAAATTTAGCCCCAACTGTTTCATGTTACTGATGCTTTTTTGAAATGAACTTTGGTATTCTTAAAAATTTCACTTCCCAATTGTTTTTTGATAGTATGTAGAAATACAAAATTTATCCTGTATGCTAGGGCCTTGTTAAATTCACTTATTTGTTCTTTTGTACTTGCAGTTCCTTTATGATTTTTTATTCATATGAGTATGTATCTGTAAAAGAGAAGTTTTATTTCTTTCTTTCCAATCCATATGCATTTTATTTCTTTTTCTTACCTTATTTCTCTAACTAGGCTTTTAAGAACTATGTTGAATTAGAGGGCACCTGGGTGGCTCAGTGAGATAAGCCTCTGCCTTCACCTTGGGTCATGATCTCAGGGTCCTGGGATCGAGCTCTGCATCAGTCTTTCTGCTCAGTGGGGAGCCTGCTTCCACCTCTCTCTGCCTGCCTGTGATCTCACTCTCTCTCTCTCTCTGTGTCAAATAAATAAATAAATAAAATCTATTAAAAAAAAAGAACTATGTTGAATTAGAAATGATGGAAGTAGAAGCCTTGCTTCATCCTTGACTGTATGTGAAAAAAGTTCAGTTTTTTTGGGTTATAAAGTCAACTGCAGGGTCCTATGTGCGAGTGCACACATGTGCACACACCCACACCCACACCCACACCCAGTATCAGGTTGTAATGGTTTCCTATTACTAGTTTACTGAGAGTTTTTATAATATGAATTATCTTAGTTTTTATTTGATAAAAATTTTTTCTTCTTTTTCCAATTGGGGAAAATCAAGTTTGCCTTTTACTCAGGATTTACTGATATTATCTCAGGATTTACTGAGATAAGTTCACATAAAATAAAATTAACCATATTAGAGTGTACAATTCAGTAGCATTTAGCATATTCACAGTTATCCAACCATCACTTCTACTGAGTTTCAAAATATTTTCACTATGTCCAAAGGAGGCCCTCTACCCATTAAACAATGTTTCCTCATTCTCTCTTATACCCAGCCCTGGCAACACTAAAAATTTGGACTTGTGTATTCTGGATATTTTATATAAATACAATATGTAACCTTAAAGGTCTGACTTTCACTTTGCATAATGTTTCTGAGGCTGATCCATGTTGTGGAATATCACAGTACTATATTCTTTTTATAGCTGAATGGTATCCCATTTTATGGACACTCCATTATCTGTTTATTCATTCATCCATTCATTGATGGGCATTCAGGTTGTTTCCATCTCTTGGCTATAATAAACAATCTGCTATGAACATTCATGTATATTTGCTGGAGTCCCTGTTTTTAATTCTTTTGAGTATATACCAAAAATTCAGTTATTGGGTCATATGATACTACTATGTTTAACTGTTTGATGAACCACCAAACTGTTTCCCACAGTGGCTGCACTATTTTATATTTCCACTAGGAATGTTATGAGGGTTCCAGTTTTTCTATAATTGCCAACACTTATTTTTCTTTTTAAAAAAATTATTATAGCTGTCATAGTGGGTGTGAAGTGGTATCTCATTGTGTGTGTGTGTGTGTGTGTGTATGTATTTAAGATTTTATTTACTTATTTATTTGAAAGAGAGTGAAAAAGTATTGAGGGAGGTTAAAGTGGGGGAGAAGAAGATTCCCTGCTGGGCAAGGAGCCTGTCTCAGGGCTAAGTCCCAAGACTGGATGATCATGACCTCAGCTGAAGGCAGATGCTTAACCGACTGAACCACCCTGGTTCCCCTCATTGTGTTTTTTATTTGCATTTCCCTAATGATTAAAAAGTCCATTGGCATTTTCATAGGGGTTGCACTGAATCTGTAGGTTACTTTGGGAAGTATTGCAATCTTAATATAAATTTTTTAATACAGGAAGACAATATATCTTCCCATTTATTCATGTATTCCTTAGTTTCTTTCAACAGTGTTTGTAGTTTTGCAGAACTTCCAGTACAATGTTGAAAGGAAGTGGTGAGCAGGGGCATCTTCATCTCATTTCTGATCTTGGGAGGCAAGATTTCAGTCTTTTACCATTTAGTGTGATCTTAGCTATCAGTTTTCACAGATGTTCTTTAACATTTGAGAAAATTCCCTTCTATTCTCTGTTTACTGTTTTAATCAAGTGTTTTTTGGTCAAATGCTTTTTGGGCATCAACCTCAGTTGATGAGTTTTCTCCCTTCATTCTATTAATATAGTGTATTACATTGAATGATTTTTGTATGTTGAATTACTCTTGCATTCCTCAGGTAAATCCCACATGATTCACATTCACTTTTGAAGAGTATTTTTGCTGGATATAAAATTTAGATTGTTTTTTTTTTTTCCAGAAATTGAAAAATATACCATTATTTTCTAGCCTGCCTTTTTTTTTTTTTCTCTCTGACATAAAATCTTTATTCATTCTCTCTCCTATGGCTGCTTTACAATATCTCTTTATCATTGTCTTTTAGTGGGGTTGTTAGGATGTGCCTTGATGTGGTTTGTCTTTGTTTCTTCTGCTTTTTTTTTGTTAATTTTCTTGGATTGTCATATTTTTAATATCCTTACATTTGGGAATTTTTTGTCCATTGTTTAATCAAATGTTTTTCTGTGCCCATTCCTTCCCTCTGGAGCTTCAGTTACAGTCTGTCAGACTAGAATATTTTTTCAGAGTTCAATAAAGAACAGGTCTTTCAAAATTATTTTAAGTCTTTTTTCTCTCTGTGTTTCAGTTTGCAGAGTATCTATTGCTGTTTTCAAGTCATTGAGGTTTTTTTTCCCTAAAATACTGATTCTTCTCAAAGTAGCAAGACTACTATGTTATTCCTTGTTTTTCTTTTCCTGAACTTCATGAGAAAGTGCTTCCAAGCAAAAATCCAGAGCAATTATAATACTTACCTTGTTTAATTCCCCTTTTCAGGGGTCATGGTTCTATGCTGTTTATTGTCTAGTGACTGGAGGTAACTATTTCATATACTTTTTCCAGTTTTTAAGGTTTTTTGAGGGGTAGGAAGACTTTCGGTATTGATTTCTCCATTTTATTCAGAGGCAGAATTTTATTACTTTTCTTCATTTAGTGCCCAAATTATAGTTTGACTTCAACTTTTTTTTTTTTTTTTTAAAGATTTTATTTATTTATTTGTCAGAGAGAGAGAGCGAGCACAGGCAGAGTGGCAGGCGGAGTCAGAGGGAGAAGCAGGCTCCCTGCAGAGCAAGGAGCCTGATGTGGGACTCGATCCTAGGACGCTGGGATCATGACCTGAGCCAAAGGCAGCTGCTCAACCAACTGAGCCACACAGGCGTCCCTGACTTCAACTTTTTAACTTATTACCTTAATATACATGTCTCCAAATTACTACTTGCATCTGAAATTGATTAATAAATCAGAAGATCTGTCACCATGACTCCAGATATTTAAAGCAGAAAGTGGATGTTGTTTCAACTAAACAACTGTATTGAACAAACTCAAAAATCCAGGGACCTGTGTGAGGGTCTAAGTCTTGAAATGGTAGGATAGGATGAAGTTCTCTTACTCTTAGTTTAGTTCTCTTGACAACACATTTGACTTTCATCCCACCTGTCTGCAAGGAGCCTGTAATGGCCCTAAAGTATTCTAAGAAATACCATCATCCCCAACAGGAAACATCAATGGTGTTCATCATATTGCTCCTAGTCTTATTTCACATATCTATCCTTGGAACACCATATACAACTCGATTTAGTACATCAAGTGCAGAATTAAAAAACTACAGTTTAAAAGGGATTGGAAAGACAGTTCCAGCAAAAATTTATTAGCACATCCACCATGTATCGTATGCCTAGGGTGTGCCAGGTCCCTCGTACATAATACTGCTAGTCCTTATAACCATGCTAAAAGGAAGAGAGTCTAATTAACATTTCACAGAGTTAGGAACCAATATACAGCGAGACTGTCCCAGGCTATGTGACAGACAGAGGTAGAATTTAAATTTCTCTCTGATGTACTCAGAAGCCTTGTTCTTTCTACTAAGTCATATTGACACGGGCAAATTTTGGAAAAGCAGCAAAACCAGAGGTTCTTATTTATCTCTTATTTTGCATTCTGTGGTGGGATGATCATCATGCTTCTCTCAGAAACAATTCTCTAACGAAGAGATACCACTACTTGGTTCTATTGCTAAAGCACTGATGGGATTCTCATATATAGGGATTCTCACACTTAGCACCATTTCCTTTATAACAGGAGAATTCATCCTGTTCGGATCCCAAATACTCCTCTAAAGCTTCTATTCTCTTTAACAATGATAACAGGACTTACAGAAAAAAACACAGATTCATTATAGTTAAACACTAGAGACTCCAGGTCCAGCAAGGATAGTCTACATGTTAGTCACATGGCTAGATTCAAATTTTAAAATACTGAGGTCAATAACTTCACTCACTGAAATTATAGTTAACATCCCGAATGTGCCTTTTGTTAACATAAAAATTAAATAAACTTCTATATAAGCCTACATTCATGTAGCTATTCTAAGGGCTAATAAGATCTTGTTATTTCTATTTGCCTATTACATGAAATATGATGTGAATAGTAAGGTTTGAAAATATTTTCAATAGTCTTGGATTGAAAGAAATCATTCTAGGTACAGAAACCAAATTTTGTCTGTCTGAAAATCCCTTGCAGGATGAGATTTGGAGCCCCTATTCAAAAAAATGTAGTTTTCCTCCTATTTTTCCAATTGACAGTAATATTAGCTTCTAGCTTTTGTCAATGGTTCATTTCCAGTTATCTTACAAGTATGCCTGAAAGCAAAGAGATACTATTTTCCTTCCTATAAAAAAGGCACACTGAGTTATTTCTAGCAGCATCTGAATAGTAAGGTTGTTTCACTGTCATAATTTATCAGTGATCTTCTGGGGCTAACAGTTATATTTTGGCCAGAAACAGCGAACTGAATTTTAAAATTACAAACACTAATACTTATTTTATAAAAAAGATTTATTTATTTGAGAGAGAGAGGGTGCCTGGCCTGGGGAGGGGGTGTAGGGGCAGAAAGAGAGAGAAAGAGAGAATCTCAAGCAGACTCCCTGCTGAGCATGAAGCCCAACTTGGGGTTAGATCCCAGAACTCTGAGATCACAATCTGAGCTGAAATCAAGAGTCAGCTACTTAACTGACTGAACCACCCTAAACACTAATACTTCTAGCAAATTTAAAGATGAATTATGAACACACAAGTAATAATGTTTCCTTTGCAATTTCTTTTATAATTTCTTATATAAGTTATAACGTATATTTAAGAAAATGAAAGTTAAAAGGTTCAAGCTATTTCATTCCATAAAACGTTCAAAAAGTTCACACTGTCGATGAACATTGCATAAAATGTTCACATTGTCAGACTCACTGTAGGAGATTCTCATGAAGGTTTATTGAATATATATATTTATATAAAATACACACACACACACATATATACACATATCTATTTTTAAGAAACTTAAAAAATGGAATGGTAAAAACAATACATGTACCCATATTCCTGCCATGTTGAATTAATAATGGTTAGCATATGCTTATATTTCTTTCCTTAAAAAAAAACCAGCAAAAGATCATTGCAGATATAGTTAAGCCCTTTTTAATGTCCTTTCTCCATTGTCACCCCTCCCCTAATATACCACACAACCAATAGCTGCTATTATATATATCCAAATATAATATATATTTGTGCACATTTGTTTAAATTTGTATAAATAGATTTGTTCATGTAGATATGTTATGCATCCATTTCATTCTATTTAATGTCTCTAGAGTACTCCATTATATAGAATTCCAATGCCATTTATTTATCCATTCCCATATTGGTGTTTACCATTATAAAAACTATTAATTCTGTTAGTTTATGTAGTTAATCCTTATGTAGATTTATCCACATTTGCCTTGAGATTTTTCTCATAGTTTCTTTACTAGTTTGTAATAAAGTAGAAAATGAACCCAATCTGTGACCAACAATCCTACATAATCTGAAGAAATTCTTTGTACACAAGGAAAGCTACAGGGTGTGTAGCTTAGAATAGGTTGTATTAGGCTTGCTCCTGGGTCTACTTTCTTTTTTTCCCTGGAGCATTAAAGTAAATTCATTTAGAGCATGTCTATCTGAATGGCTTTTTGTTTACCCTCATTCTTTGCTGGTCTATGTAAGATCTTAAACACTCAGTTGTTTTCTCTCAATGATGTGAAGATATTACTCCGTTCTTTTCTGCTTTCAGTTATAGACATTGATATATCTATGTAATCTAATTCATTCGATGTTAACAAATAATATTTTCTTTTTTTTAAAAAAAGTTTTCAAGGGGCGCCTGGGTGGCTCAGTGGGTTAAGCCGCTGCCTTCGGCTCAGGTCATGATCTCAGGGTCCTGGGATCAAGTCCCACATCGGGCTCTCTGCTCAGCAGGGAGCCTGCTTCCCTCTCTCTCTCTCTCTCTGCCTGCCTCTCCATCTACTTGTGATTTCTCTCTGTCAAATAAATAAATAAAATCTTAAAAAAAAAAAAAAGTTTTCGATACTCCATATATTCATTCCGCTATTTGTAGCTTTCTTTTTATTTATCTTGACTCGGATTAACAAATCCAAAGTTTCCTTATTCTGATTATTCATATCTTTTATCAATTATGGAAAATTCTCAACTCTTCCCAATCTCTCTAATCTCCCCTTTTGAAACAATGTTTAAGTGGAAGAAATGTATGTTGCATCTTCTTTTCTGTCACATTACGTCTGCGTATTTTCTAAGTGCTCAATTCTTTTGATGAATTCGGGTTAATTTCTTGAGCTCATCCTTCCATCTTATTAATGATCTCTTTAGCAGTGCTTAATTACTACTTAGTTTATCAACTGAGATTTTAAATTATAAGTACATTTAAATTCCTCTGTAAGTATTTAATCATTTTAATTTTTGTATATTTGACAATTCCATTATCTCAAGTTTTAAGGCATTAAGTTTGTTTTTGATTGTGCCTGCTGGCTTCTACCTGTGAAGAATTCCTTCCTTGTGTGTGAACTCATGTTTGATGGGGCATGATTTGTGGGGCCCTGTGATTCTTGAACAAGGTAATTTCTTCCAGAGAATTTGACCTTCCCGGTATAGAGATGATCACCATCTTGGGACAGTTTTCATGCTGATTTCTCATCCTATTTCTCTAAGGGTTCTTAGATAACACAGATAGTGTAAATTCAAATTCCAAATTTGTGTGAACACAGGCCTGACATTTCTCTTTGTTCACCTATATGCTGGCCCTAGGCAGATAAGAGATACTGTGATCTCCCTGGGCTGATGGATGTTGTCTTCCTAATCCACCCCTTCTGGAGTGTAGAGCCCATCAAGACTCCTGGCTCTACGAGGTCATAATTATAACCCTTCGCCTCATCCAAGCCCAGGCCTCAAATCTTTTCCCTGTGACTGGTAGAGCCCAAACCCCTTAATAACTGGGAAAGGTACCTCCACTTTATATAGCCACAGCCTTGGCTTCTGCTTGCTCCTTGTTTATAAGTCTCCTCCCCATTTTAGCCCTTGGGAATTTATAGTTCAAGAGATTTTTTATATTTTCTAGAATTTCTAGTTTTTTTTTTTTTTTTTTTTAAAGAAAAGAGTATTTCCAGATAATGGTAGCACACTGCATTGTCAGAAACTGATGTGTCTATTGAGTTTTCTAGGTAGATAATCATATTTTTTGTATCAGATAACAGTTTTATTTCTTTCTTTCAAAAATATGTGTATTTGTTTGTTTTTTTGTTTTTGTTGTTGTTGTTTGTTTGTTTGTTTTGGTCTCATGGTTTAATTTTCCAGGACTTTCGGTCTTAAACTTAACGGGAATTTCACCATTCAGAATGATGATGGCTGTAGATTTTTGGTAGATTTATTTAATCAAGTGAAGAAAGTTCTAATACCAATTTCTTAAGAGTTTAAAAAATCATAAATGGATATGTTAAATAATTTTTTCCATTAATATCTGGATTTTGAGAATCACACTGATAGCTTTACTAAAGTTGGACTATATTTTTACTTTTGGGGTGAATCCAAATGATTATGATTTGATTTTTACCCTAACTCTTTATTTTGGAAAATTTTAAACCCATAGGAAAATTTAAAAAGATATTTCAGTGAGCAACCATGTATCTTTCATCCGTATTTGTTAACTTTTGGCCATGTATGATATGTCTGTCTCTCTTTGGTTGCAAACATAAACATACACACACACACACGACAAAAAGCAGAATATGTCATCTCAAAATATGCTACATTGGCTTAAGGTTTATTTTGAACTGAAGGTAATTAAGAAGAAGCAGACACAAGAAAATCTCTCTGCTCTCCCTCTGTTTGCCTAAAGCAGGACATAAATTTATAAAGGTGTCTCTTCTCCCCTATCAGAAAGGACAGAGCTTAAGCACTGGAGACAACTCTGAGCCCTTATCAGCCCAGACACAGCACCAGAGAAATCTACATAAACCTTGTTAATACTATCCCTTCTCTACTGTTAATTTTTCCATATATTTGCCTTCCCACAGTTTGCCCTGCTAGAAGCTCAAAGTGCTTTTTCTTGCCACTTCTTTAAAAACATATTGTTCTTTTGTCAAAATGCTATCTAAGCCCAAGTTTAACCCACACCCTTGGGTTATTCATTGCTGAGTGCTCCAATACCTATGTATAGTGCACATGTTAATAAACTTCTGTTTGCTTTTCTCTTTTAATCTGTCTTTTGTTGGTCTAATTTACAGGACCCTTGCCAGAGAACACAAGATAGGAAGAGGAAAAAGATTTTTTTTTTTCCTGCTGCAAACACACATAGTATATTTCAAGGAACTATTTTAAAGTAGATTCTAAATACTTTTGCATGTATTTCTTAAGAGAAATAACATTCTCTGACACAACACAAAACTATCTTCATACTCAAGAAATGCCATAATGCTCAATAAAGCATCATTAATAAAGGACATGAAAGGCATTCCCTAATTTATTTTTCAAGATTCACATATGAATATGGATGAAGCACTGTTGCTAGGGCAAGCTAACTGGCCACAGAACAGAATAAAATGCAAAACCAAACAACTTTGTTTTGATGGACTGACAGGATACTTCAATGAGAACAAAGTGCAGATATTGCCTTAGCTTGGGAAAGATGTAGGTCATTGCTAACTTGAAGAAGGGTGGCTCTAGGAGAGTGGTGAATATGAAAGCCTTTAGAGGAGTGGATGGAAGAGAAAAAATGATGGAAGGAGTTGGAAACAGTGAAGCCAGGAATCCTTTGGGGAAATTTCACCATAAAGAGAAGCAGCAAGAGAAATCGAGGCTAAGGGGGATGTCAAGTCAAGTGTGCTTCTATGTCAGTTGGAATAAAATCCATCAGGGAAGAATACATTAACAATATGGGGAAAGTTTGTTAATTGGACAAGTGGCAACCTTGAGAAGGAGACTGTGAGAGACAAGTAGAGGGACAGTATCAGCTGGAGGTGGGCTCTTTCTCTTATAATAGTGAAGTAACCAAAGAATGAATCAAGCACTGGGAGTTTTGTGAAGGAATGGAGTGAGCTAGGTCGGAGTTGGCCAAGTTTCTCTGTAAGGGCAAGAGAGTAAATACTGGAGACCGCCAAGCGGTCTGTTGCCCCTACTCTGCTCTGCCGCTGCCCTCATGGAATCAATCACAGACACTAGTAAGCAAAGGAGCACGGCTGCGTTCCAAGAAAAGGACTTTATGAAATTTGGCTTTTCATGTGTCATGAAATAATTTTCCTTTCCCTTTTTCCCCCAGTCATTTTATAATGTAAAACACATTTTTAGTTCATAGGTTGTGGAGAAAGGAAGCTGGGGACCAGACCTGAGCTGCAGGCTAGTTTGCCCACGTCTGTTCTGCGCTGACCGCGACTCCTCTTCTATTAGGTGTGAACTTGGGCTGTCATCAACTGAGAGCATGGAGAACATGGGGGTGGGATGATACATTTTGAACGATGTTAAAGAAAAACCAGAGCCACACAGGGGTTTCAAGTGGTAAAAACAGATTTTAATCAGGAACTATTACAGTAAGGGAAAAGAGATTTCTGTATAGAGCTGGGCTCAAGTTCAAGTCGACATGATCAAGTGGGAGTGATAAGCCATGAAGCCGCCTTGGGGTGAGGGTGGGTGGGTGGGTGGGAACCAGTGGGTAGAAACTATTGAGGAGACATCAAGGGTGGGGGTGGGGGGCGTTCCCACTGATTCCACTGAATGGCATTCTTTCTGAAGGCAGGCTAGTGGGATCATCTATCACTGGGAAGATGATGGAAGATGAGGAATTCGATCAGATATTGAGGGAGCTCCAATATCAAAGATGAGAGATTCTCACTAGGCTGACTTAGCAAGGTGCTTGCTAAAACCGGGCCAAGCAGGCCTCTTTGAGAAAAGGGGTAGGAGGAGCCTGACTAAACATAGGTCAGAAGAAAGACTTTATCAGGAGAAGAAGAGAAGATGTAACATAATCATTTTGAAGTGATTAAGATAAATTTTATTAAGGGTATATAGTAGCACTATTTTGCCAAATGCATTGTCCAGTGGAGATTTGTGCTAGGAAAAAAAGAAAGAAAGAAAGTAAGAAAGTAAGAAAGAAAGAAAAAGAAAATGGAGGTGAGTTCATTGAAGCCAGCTGTGTGAATCTCTCCAGGCTCATCCAAGCTGACCGGGTGCAGGTGAGGAGTAAGCAGTTATGCAGCAACCCCCAGAACTGGGTGTTGCTGATGGAGGTTCAGAAGGAGAGGGGAGCAAAGATATTAGCAGTGTGGGCTCCACACTCAACCCCAAATAGCTCCCGAGAGACGTGAGGACATTAGCGCTGTATAATTGAGTGAGATTGTGGCATTACTGGAGGTCTCAGCAAGGTCAGCCCATTTCGGGAGTGGAGTTACCAGCGTACCCTGAAATACAAAGCCGAGAGTCAGAAAGGAAAAAGTTAGGAGAAGATACAGTAGAAAGGGTGCAGTCTTTGTTGATGAGATGTGGCCATGAGTTGCGTGGCTGAGGTCGGGCTGAGAGAAGAATTGGAGCTAACAACATCAAGAGCTTAAGAAGTATGGACTGTGTTTGTGCAAATCACAACAAGCTGTGCCAGCAGCAACAGTGGACAGTGAGGCCAGCATGCAGATCCCCAAAGTCACTGGTGAGTAAGGGGGAAGGAGTAAGGGGCCATATTTGAGGGAAATAGAAGGGGCCAGGAGTTTGAAGTTGGCCGTTATGCAATTTAAGGGAGCAGGTGGTGAATTTTGTTTTGTTTTCTTTGTTTTGCAGAAGAAGAAAGGAATTCTGGCCGAGCAACATGTAGGCTGGTATTTATTGTTCTCGGATGAATGCTTCCATGAATTAAATATTGTAACTGAAATGCTTCTCTATGGGCCCAGTTTAGAACTTTTATACTGTCTTCTTATTGATTGTTTCTTTAGGGTCACTATTCTTTTTAACTGTGTCATACAAAGGAGTGTCCTTTTTAGGCATCCAAATAGCTCCCCAACAGTACTTAAGAGCTCCGTGTTCTTCATAATATTCAAACCTAAAATTCAAAATGTGGCACCTAAAGCACAGTTTAGCTGCATATCTGCGTATTATTGGTAAAATGTGTGAATTTACCTTTGATCTCCTTCACAAGAATTAATAAGTCATTGAAAATGCAAAACACAGAAGTGGGAGGAAACAATTTTCTCTCTGGGCTGAAGCCACAGTGCTTCTTCTAGCAGATTAAAAATCTCCTTAAAGAAGCTCTGTGTATCACAGTCCCAAATCACAGGGCAAAGCTGAGCTGTACAGCATTCACTGTTAAGTTTGGAAGGAGCTGAGTTTCCTAGCACCTGTAGGGGGCACTAAACACAGGCCAGTTAATATTGGCCCTACCCAGGGAGATAACTGGTCAGTTGTCAAGAGTTTATTATCTATCTGATAAAAGCTTGAGAGATAATCATTAACACAAGGATCGGATTTTTATGATCAAGAAAAAAAAGATTGTTTATGGAAAAAATGGAAAACAGATGAAATAAACATTTTTAAAAGAAATGATAAATTAGCATAATTGACTTAAAAGAAATAGAAAACCTGCATAGACTAATAACCACCAGAGAAATCAAATTCAAATAAAAATTATTCCCTTATCTTTTCACCCACCCAAAACATATACCGGCCAAGTGTAGAGGCAAATTTTTGCAAATTCCCAGTGAGTAGTTAAACCGTATCTTATAAAAAATGTACCTAAAAATATAAAAAATTTAAAGCTATCTGACTCATTTTTATTTCCTTGATATAAAAACTGGAAAAAAACAGTGCAAGAACATAAAATTGTAGGCCAGGAAATTGAATCTAACAGTGTATTACAAATAATCACCATAACCAAGTTGGTCCATTGCAGAATGAAATGGTAGTTCACATTAGAATGTGTCAATATAAGGCTCCACATTACCTGGAGATTAGTAAAGAGCCACTTGCAGAAAAAAAAGCACTTGATAGAGTTCAGTATCAACTAATGATAAATCTGGTGGCAATAAAATTTCTTAGCAAGCCAAAAGCAAAAAGAAATTGCCTTAGCTGGTAAAGGATATAAAATATCAAAAGTAAATATGATGTTTAATGGTCAACTATTAGAATGTACTTGCATTAAATTCAGGAGTAAGACACCATGCCTGCTATACCTATTCTTGTTTACCCTGCAAGTGTAGGTCGTGGTCCTTTTAACAAGAAAAAGAAATGAAAGCAAAGATATGACGATCAGAAAGCCAACAGTAAAACTGGAACTGTCCTTGCTTGAAAATCTTAGTATCGCTTTAGAAACAAATTAAGAGAATAAGTGGGCAAACTCTTTGGGCTGAAAAAGAGCTCAACCATATGCAAAGTTCAGTAATGTTTCCTTACACCATCCGTAACATATGAAAGAATGTCATAGAGAAAGTAAAACCAGTTTTAAAACTTAAAAAATATGGAAGTCCTTTTCAAGAGCTCGTCCAAAGTATGGCTTGACTGAGGGTTTAAAAACATGGACGTCACTTCGCACGGCACATGGAAGCAGAAGAGAGCTGAGTCAAGCCCTGTTATGTTTTCAGAGACGTTGTCTCCTGTTAGTCTGTGCTCTAGACTCCTGCTTCTAGTCGTGTTAATTCCAATAATTCTCACCAACGGATGGTTGCCCTTCGTAATCATCTCTGCTTGTTACTCTGCCAAAGACTGAGCTCCTGGAAGGTCTGTGTCTCCTTCAGCTCATTATCATTAGTGCCTGACAGTATTTGGCCCATAGAGGAGGGCACAGCATAGCTTTCTTTAACTAGCATGTGGAAGAGAAGATATTTTGTGTGTACATACTTTTATATGTTTTCTATGTACTTGGGCAACTGATACAATACATTGAAGTGTTTTTGTGTGGTGCCGCACACATGCAGAGGGTTGATATTTTAACTGGCATATCACATAATGATACCGTATCTTAAAAATTAGATCTCTTATAGCGCTTGGTCAAGAGACTGGTCTGCAGAAACTTGTGTCTAGGGCACTGAATTTGTGTTAGTAATAAAATGTCCTTTTCCTAGGGAAAGGCTGAGTAGGGCCGTACTTCAAAATAAGGTCAAACCCAGAGGTTGCTGAAAATACACCCTTTCACAGTTTCTGTAAAGGCCCCTAACACTTGATTGTGAATTACATACATTGGCATTCATTTGGAGACTTTCCCACTCAGGCTTTTGTTTTGAAAACAAACCAAACCAGGATTGAGGTTCCTATTCCTGCTTTCTCTATTAAACAATCTCTTTTAGTGGCTTCTGATAGAAAATTACCTTTTACAAACTATCTCAGTCTCAGGGAGGGAAGGAAGGGGGTTTCTCTGCACTGCGGGCCTTGTCTTATCCAGGCAGCATCTGTGGCTTTGCTGATATCCTTAGAGCATTGTTTGTGTTCTTTGTGATTCCATTTCTCTCCTAACAGAATAACAATACCTTTTATTTTTGCATTGTTTTGTAGTTTGTAATTTTCTGGTTTTATTTCCCAAATGGGTGTGGTGCATAAATAATGCATCTTGGAAAAAAAAAATTCGTCTTCAAATAAAATCTTACATAGAAGCTTAAAACAAATAAACACATTAAATGACCATGCTCTGGTTGGCATCGGTATGTGGCAGAAGGTGGGAAGAAAGGTGTGTCTCAGAGTCCAAGGGCTCCTAACCCTTGGGGATCAAACTTCAAAGCCACTGACATGATTATTACCTCAGCCCTTCAAACCAGATTGGGTGGGTGTTTTTCTTTTGAATTTTCCCGGTAACTGAATTTAAACAAACTCTCCAGCTCTTGCATCTAGTAAATACCAGAGCCAAGGCTCTGGCCAGTATCTTTTCAAAGGAGCCTGGTACTCTTTTCACAAATGTGATGGGTAATTACAACCTCAGCAAAAATGAATCTTACATGTGAAATGAGTAACCCTACATAGATTTTAGTTAAATTTACCATACATGTAAATATTTTTCTTCAACTGAAAGTAGATCCAACTGACTAAATAATGATACATATATTCAATGGACAGTTTTGCAGTCATTAAAAAGAATGAGGCACTCTATATGTACTGGTACAAAATGATGTCATTGTTAAATGGAAACAAACAAGACAGTACAGTGACTTGTATATAGTTTATAGTGTCCTATTATTCATGTAAAAATGATTACGTGTATACTTGTATACAGGTATGTATATGTATATGTATATGTCTAGAGTATACTGAAAGAGTACACCAGAAATTGTTGACACTAGTCCTTCCAGGAGAGGGACAGGGATTAAGGGTGGGAGGGAGAATAAATTTTGGCTTTATATCATGGCATATTTGGAACTCTTATCACCTGTATTTAATCACAATTAGAAAGTAATTATTTTATATAAAAACTTGATCTATGACAATACATTTTTATTAAGGGCTACTTTTTGACTCTCAACCATATCAGGTTCCCATGATATGTTCTCATGTCCCTCTATACCACGTCTTTAAATTATTCATTAATTAGTCATTATTCAGCTATTTTTTGGTCAATTGATTAATATCAATCTCTCACAAGACTATTAGCTCCAGAAGGTCAGGATTCTATTTTTGTTCTTTTATTTATTTATTTATTTATTTATTTATTTGACAGAGATCACAAGTAGGCAGAGAGGCTGGCAGAGAGAGAGGAGGAAGCAGGCTCCCTGCTGAGCAGAGGGCCCCCCCCTGCCCCCCTGCCATGTGTGGCTGGATCCCAGGACCCTGGGATAATGACCTGAGCCAAAGGCAGAGGCTTTAACCCACTGAGCCACCCAGGCACCCCTATTTTTGTTCTTATCAGGAAAAAATTGTCTAAGATTTGAAAATGAGTAAAAGAGGTTACTGGATGTCCTTTTCTTTTCAAGTTGACCCTCCAAAACATGATCTGACTCTCTAAGGGTCTGCATCTTTGACTAGTTTTTTATCAAATAAGACTTTTTAGAGCTCTGTATGCATAAAAGTTACAGAAAACTAATAGCTATGCAAATCATTCTTGTGTATAGGAATGCAAAAAAATGTGTGAAGGCTTATGCCTTATTGAACAGGTACTACCCCAAGTATTACATTTTATTGTCTTGTAGGATATTGACCGGTTATACATCCATTAGTCAATTAATTACAGAATGCTTGATTATATAAATATGTTACATACGTTATATATTATACATACACTCATATATTCTTCTTTGCACCAGTTTTTAACATTTTAGCACTTTTTACTAAGTCAGAAACTCTAAAGGATCTGAGATGTTCTCTTACTTACAGAAATAGCAGACTCCAAACAGGATGTCACACCTTTGTTATTCATAGCAATAACAAGGTGACTCTGGGTCCTCATGCCCAACACCTTAGTGGGTAGTGTAATGAGAGCCAGAGGGTTCACTGGCTTACACAGGAGGTTATACTATAGGATAGAAACTCCAAAATTATTATTATAAGAGCTTATATAGGAGCTGGAGTACCTACATCTGTTCCTCCTGGAGTAAAAGAGAGAGATTATTTTTTAGTCAGAATGTAAGCATATCCTTTTCTGGAGGAAAGAAAATTTGATGCCTGGAAAACACATTTGGTGCCGGTAGAGCTAAGAATGATTTTTTTATTCATCTGGATGGAAGCAGATAACTCTATTGCAAAGAAGGCAAGCAACTTCATGTGGAGTATCCTTAAACTGTGACAACTATGTATAGAAGAATGAAACTCAACCATTCTCTTACACCATACACAAAGATAAACTCGAAATCGATGAAAGACCTCAACATAAGACAGGAGTCTATCAAAATCCTAGAGGAGAACATAGACAGTAACCTCTCCGACATTAGCCATAGCAACATCTTTCAAGACAGGTCTCCAAAGGCAAAGGAAACAAAAGTGAAAATGAAGTTTTGGGATTTCATCAAGATCAAAAGCTTCTCCATAGCAAAGGAAATTCTCCAGAGAAGACATACAAATGGCTAACAGACACACGAAAAAAAAAAATGTTCATCATTAGCCATCAGGGAGATTCAAATCAAAACCACATTGAGATGCCATCTTATACCAGTTAGAATGGCCAAAATCAACAAGACAATAAACAACAAATGTTGGAGAAGATGTGGAGAAGGGGGAACCTTCTTATACTGTTGGTGTGAATGCAAGTTGGTGCAGCCTCTTTGGAAAACAGTATGGGGATTCCTTAAGAAATTAAAAATAGAGCTACCCTATGACCCTGCAATTGCACTACTGGGTATTTATCTCAAATATACAGATGTAGGGAAAAGAAGAGCCATCTGTACCTCCAATGTTCGTAGCAGCAATGGCGATAATTGCCGGTCTGTGGAAAGAGCCAAGATGCCCTTCAACAGAAGAATGGATAAAGAAGATGAGGTCCATATATACAATGGAGTATTATGCCTCCATCAGAAAGGATGAATACCCAACTTTTGTATCAACATGAATGGGACTGGAAGAGATTATGCTGAGTGAAATAAGTCAAGCAGAGAGAGTCAGTTATCATAGGACTTCACTTACTTGTGGAGCATAAGGAATAACACGGAGGACACTGGGAGAAGGAGAGAAGTGTGTTGGGTGAAATCAGAGGGGGAGACAAACCATGAGAGACTGTAGACTCTGAGAAATAGACGGATGGTTTTGGAGGGGATGGAGGTGGCGGGTTGGGTGAGCCTGGTGGTGGGTATTAAGGAGGGCACATATTGCATAGAGCACTGGGTATGGTGCATAAACAATGAATCTTGGAACACTGAAAAAAATTTTTTAAAAAGTGAATTTTTAGGAGACAATATTAAAAAAAAGAAATTTGACAAATAAATGTTGCTGGCAGAAAAAAGGAGATATTCCCTACCATTGTAGCATGGCAATCTCAGTGCTCAGAAGGCCCACACTATTCAGGAATATGGAGTAATACAGTACAGATTGTTTGTCATTAGTTAACCTCATTAATAAGTTGAATAAAATCTTTGACATGTGTTCACTTTATAATTATACAAAAGTCAGAATTTTAGTTCTGGAAATTATTCTTGCGAAATCCCAGTGTCTTTCATTCTATCCAAAACCAAAAGCAGTTCAATAAATACGTATTAATAAATAACTAATAGATAACTAAAAATTGTACAAATTTAGTTTGTTTTATTTTCCAAAAATGATTATAGAACTTTAGTGGTTTAGACAACATTGTAGAAAATGCCTATCTCCCCTTCCCTTTTCTATTTTTTTCTTTTTTTTGACTGGTAAAGCTTGTGAAGTGTTATTAATTGAGCTGACTCTATTCTAAAAACAAGTTTCTCTCACTTTGCACATTACATACTGCATTCCTTCTTTTCAAGAGACTAGCCCTTAGCCGTACATATCTTGTACCAGGTAGCAGTGAGAAGGGATTCGTGATCATGTGTGATGCTTTGAGAAGGGGAAAGAGTCTAAATAGGCAAGTTCCAAATTCCCTTGATTACGGTTTATATTGATTAGGACTCTTTTGCTTGCAAATAACAGAAAATCAATTCAAACTACTCAAAGCAAAAAAGGAAATTTATTGGAGGGATAATGGACTATGTCATTGAATTTGAGGGCAATGAAGCATCTGAATCTTAGGAATAAAACTAAAGATTGCAGTGCTGCAGGCAACTCTGAGAGCCCTTTTTCCATCTCTTATTTCTGCCTCTCTTTCTTTGGACAGCTGTTTCATTACTCTCTCATACCACTTTCTTATTAGCTGCATGGCCTGGTAGAAAATGGCTGGTGCTTCCTGCTTCTAAGTAACATTTACTTACTGTAGACTGGTGGCCCACTAGGAGACAGATCTCTTGCTTGCTCTGCCTAAGGAATTGCTTTCCACTTCCCAGGGAAAAGACTGATTGCCCAGTTGGGTCAGTTACTCAATCAATGAGATCAGAGGGTGTAGAGGTGGGATGACACACTGTACAAATGTGTTAGCTTCAGGGATGACCTTGTGGATAGCAGGGAAGAAGGTAATTTCTAGAAAGGTAGAGTTAGAAAGCTCAATAAGTGCTCACTAGAGTGACTTTTCAAAACAATTTTTGAGAAAGGAGAATAGCAAGCCAGCAAACTGGGAAAGCATGAGAGGGGGCAAAGTCACAGTGTGGTAATTAAGAAAAAGAACGGAGAGTGTAAAGTTGTGGGAATACAGAATAAATGAGACTCAGAGGGAAAATGGAGAATCCAGTAAGGTAATAATGGTGCTTGCATTTTCCTAGAGGTGTTTGGAAATCTAATGAACAAAATTGTCAAAGCATTTTGTCATCTCTCGTGTACCATTCAATAGAATTTTCTGCAGTGGTAGAAACGTTCTTCACCTGCACCACCCAGTTTAGCCATCCATTAGCCACTTGGGGCTGTTGAATTCTTGGAATGTAGCTAATGTGACAGCAACTGAATTTTACATTTTATTTAATTTTAATTAAATTTAAATAGTCACATGTGGCTACTATATTGGATAGAGCAGCCTCAAATAGAGGAACTGAATCTACAGACAATGGTCTTACTACAAATAAAAATAGAACTTTTACCCACAAGCCAACTTTTACCCCCAGCAAATCACCAAGGAAACCAATCCCCTTATCTACAATAACCAGCCCAGGAGGCCAGCTGGCTATATGTGACATGTAGGAAGCTAGGCCATTATATGTAATAACAATCAGAAAGCCAATCAATCACCACTGTAATATTCAGCCTCAAAAGTTCAGGATTTGATTAATAACAAATAGTTTCACTAAGTTTTTCCCCCGCTTTCAACTTGGAACTAACCAGAAAAAGCCAAATATGTACCCCTAAACAATCATATAGGATGCTCTACTTCTAGTTAGCCACCTGTAGCTTCCTCATGCCCATAGCTTCTAGTCAGGGAACACCTGAAGCCATTCCTTTTTCCACGAAGAAGCTTTCTCACTCCACTGTCTGCCTTTATGTTTCTGCCAAAATGCACGTGATAGTGGCTGACTTCCTTGTTATAAGAAATCTGAATAAATAGTCTTCATATGTTCTCATTAGTGTGGTCTTTGTTTATTTCCACATAACATTGATTTGATGTGGTTTATGTTTCCATGGTAAAGGTGGAGAGTTAGAGATGACCATGCCTTTAATAGGCTTGGCATGTGGTCCTTAGTGTTATACTCTCATGGTATCCCAATGCAAAACTGCTGTTTCATAGAATTTATATTTTTTAAAAAATGATAAGAGCTTCAATCATCCTTAATATGGGGACATGCATTCAATTATCTGTCTATATTTATTATATGTGTCTGTTTGTAAGTGTATAGCTTAGGTTGGCCAGAGTTAGCACACAAAAATAGAGGATTCCCGGGGTGCTTGGGTGGCTCAGTCAGTTAATTGTCCAACTCCTGATTTTGGCCCCAGTCATGATTAATGATCTCAGGGCTGTGAGATCAAGCCCTGGGTCAGGCTACGTGATGGGTCTAGAGCCTGCTTAAGATTCTCTCTCTCTCCCTCTGCCTCTCCTTCTCTTTCTCTTTCTTTCCCTCTCTAAAAAATAAAAATATTAAAAAAAAAGATGCCCAATTAAATCTGAATTTCAGATAAACAACAAATTAATTTTTCATGCAAGTATATTGCACACAGTATTTGTCCTATTCTAAAAAAATGATTCATTGTTTACTTGAAATTAAAAATTAAGTTGTCATCCTATATTTTGTCTCAAAGCCTTATTATACATGGTCTTCTCAATGTGTAAGTGTCTCTTATACAGCCTCTTGTTGGTCAGGCTTGATACAGGGCAGAAATTTCAGGATGAAGGGTAGGCAGAACCAGAAATGTTTCCAGTTATCCACCTTCGTCAGGTACTCCTTGGGTGAAAGGAGAGAGTCAGAAGATGGTAAGACTGGAGAGCAGAGCAGATGGCTGGGGAAATTTGCATTTGCTCAGATGGGGCAAGGGTACTGGAGTGGATAGAATCCCTAAGAGAACAGCCCTGTGTCACCCATGGCATCTGTGCTTAGTGGTTCAATGTTGTGCAGGATTCCAAGGGAGATTCTATAGCCTCTGTAATCCTTCCAGGGACCCAGAAATACTATCCATCTCATTGAATTTAGATATGTTTCTGTATCTGCCTTTTCTCCTGATTTTGGCTCAGCAAACCTACAGAGCTCACTCATTCTTAACAATTTTAATGAGAATTTACTGTGTGCCAGACATTGTTCTAGTTGCTAGAAATTTTGCTGAGAATTAGAAAAGATCCCTGCCATTATGGATCTTACATTCTACTCCTGGAGAAAGATAAATGAGCAACAAATAAATGACTATTATGTACTTTTAGTAATAAATGATATGAATAAAAATAACAGAGGGTAAGTAAAAAGAAAATGGGCAGAATCAAGAGCCAGTTCCTCCCCCAAATCATCAAAATAGTCTGCTGATAAAGCAAAGTTAAGGAATCTCAAGATTGAAAGGGAGAACACTACCCTGACAATGTCAGAAATGCCTCCAATGTGGAGGAAGGAGGTGGGATCATGAGAGGTTTGGGGGGTCTGGATTAAGGCAGGTTTTTCAATGTCAGCCCTGGTTGGAATTAGCAGGCATAGAGAAACTTGAATTTGGAAGACAGCTTTGAAGAGGAAACTGTGTTTGATGAGCCCAGCTGAGGAATCTCTTGCCCTGAGAAGGAATTTACTTGAATGAATTTTAGTGTTTCTTGGATAAATGGATATTGGGAGATTCCTAGAATAAGCAATAACATGATCTACAAACTAATTTTTCTGGGAAAGAGTTTCTTAAGATGGTGAAGTCCTGTCCTTGTGAATAGTGAGCTGCGTGGCTGAGGTAATTAGAGGATGAGGCACTATTTCAGGTAAGAGAAGGCCTTTCTAGTTGATGGCATCTGGGCATTCCAGGCAGGAGAAAGATAAAGAGCCAACCCTCTGGAATGGGAATGATTTTGAGTGTTCAACAGCCAGCAAGAGAACCAGGGTGGCTGGGGAGCCTAGTGAGCAAGGGAGAAATTACTTTGGAGATATGGTCAGAATCCAGCTTGTTCAGGACCTTCTCAAACCCAGGAAAGGGATTGGATTGAATTCTAAGTGATATGGAAAGTAATTAATGGTTTTAATTAAGAGGAGTGATCTGATTTACAGGGTTAAAGAACTCCTTGGGCAGGGAGACCAGTTTTGCAGTTGTCCGGGTAAAATATCAGGTGGCTTGGTCTTTGGTTGTAGCTCTGGAGATGAGGAAAAGTCACTGATGTAGAGATATATTTCAGGGTAGATGGGTTAGATGTGTGATGTGAGGAAAAGAGGAACCAAGGGTAACTCCTAGTATTTTGGTCTGAACAACTAGGTGAAAGGTTATGCTATGTGTTATAGACTGAACTGTGTTCTCCTCAAGTTTAGATGTGGAATTACTGATTCCTGATGTGGCTATCTTTAGAGATAGTACCTTTTGGGTGGCAACTGAGGCTAAAAGAGTTCATAAATGTAAGTCCCTAATCTGATAGGACTAGTGTTCACTGGAGATCTCTTTCTCTTTGTGCTGAAATGGAGAATGGGCCAGGGGAGGACATGGCAAGAAGGTAGCCATCTGTAAGCCAAAAAGAGACCTCTCATCAGGACCAACCCCGATGGCATTTTCTTCTTAGCTTCTGGACCCCAGAACTGTGAGATTAAAAATTTCTGCTGTTTAAAACATCCAGGTGTGGTATTCTGTTATGGCAGCCTTAACAGGCTAATAAACTATGTCACAGTATATTGAACACTATAGAGGGAATAGATTTGTTGGGAACAAAGGGTGGGCTAAAAATCAAGAGTTCTTGTGGAGATGTGGTAGATTACATGAGTCCTAAAATCAGGGTAAACAATGTTGAGATATAGTAGCGGGAGTCTGTTGTGTGGTTCAGAGACTTCGATTTGTCTTTTCTTCCTTAAACATCTGACTCCCCATCACAATCAGCTTACTGTCCTGCCTTCTCCAGTACTTTTTGCTTTTATGCCATTTGTCATCTTCTTATTGAAAACTATTTTGTAAAAAGGACTGGCTATGGTGGGGTATAAAAGTCTCTGGACTGGGTGTTAAATATGCTGTGTTCAGGTGCTATCGCTAACCCTTACCATTTTTAGCCAAGAAGTCCTGGGCAATGAATGCACTTACCTCACTAGGCATTAAGCTCCTTTCCAGAATAAAGATATTTGCCTTACAGGGTTACTGTAAAATAACAACCATGTGAAAGAAAAATAAATGGGAAAGCATTTTGCAAAGTGAAAATTTCAATAAAAATGCATGGGTTCATTAGTATTCAATTACATTTTGGTGTGGTGAGTTAGTTTCCTCAGGGTGATTGCACATAAACTGTAGATTACAAATATTTGACCCATGAAAAATATGTCTGGAATTAATGGTGCAAGAGAACTTCTGTCCACTCTCCTTCCCTAAATTTCTCCATATAAATAAGTGACTAAAATCTATTTACAACTGAAACCAGTTTGACCCTCAATTCTCTTTGGAATGGATCTATTTTTGTACACAAACTAGACTGCCTTGTTCTAGAAGATATAATAAAGACTATAACGTGGAATTATAGAATCATAGAATGCCAAAGTGAAATAATCCTTAGATATATTTCCAAAGATTGCAAAATTTCAACTTAAATCATTGCTCCCTATCCTTTGACCATGGAAAACATTGCTTATCCACTGGAGTACACTTTTCCACTAAACCCTTACATGGCTTCAAATACTTTTTTTGTAGTACTCATAAAGCCATTTTTGTTCAGTTGTAGTGGGCAAACTTCATTTCCCATCTGTGATTTTAGTTAAGCTTCTCATTATTCAGATGGGAAAACTGAGACCCTAAAAGTTTGTCTAACAGTGCTTAATGTTTTCAGTGGGTGCTGAAACTGTCCAAGCACATAGTTCATTCTAGTACTATTCCTGTGTAAAATAAATGTGCTTGTTATAAATGTGCAAGCCATCTTCCGAATATCTCCCCACAACCTACATCCAGTTCATAGGGATGATTGTTCATTTAAAATATTCCTTTTGGGGATACCTGAGTGGCTCAGTGGGTTAAAGTATTCCTTTTGGATTGAAGATTATCCCTAAAGAAGCTAGAGATAGCATTCATTCAACAAATCTTTGTTGACCAACACTGGCAGCATTGAAGCACTGTTTTCTGAGAGATATGACTCTTATCTTTTGTCTAATTAATTACTAAGTGAGTAAAATAAAAGTAAAGATCGGGATTAGTAGATTCTTGTAATCTATTGTTTATTTACTCTATTACAACCAAGCTCTTCCATTCTTAAATCTCTTTTAACTTCTGAAAAAAGCAGTCAGAGAGGCTTTTCTCCTTTAATCTCCCTAAGGACAGTGTTACATTAAGGGAGGCTATCATTTATTCCTCAGGCTGCCAAAATAAGACTCTAATAACACTGTGATCTCTCTAAACATATCCTTCCTGCTATATCTTCCCTTGACAAACATAACTACTTAAGTATCCACAGGGGCCTCTTAATGAAACTTTCCGTGTTTGTAGTCACTTCTGTTTCATTTAATAGCTATCTGCATGAGCAGTACATGAAAATAGTTGCTTCCTTCCACAAGAAAGGGAGAATGCCAATTCATTTCCAAGAATGGATAAAACTGAATGTACCTAAATTAGAAGACTTACTTCCCTTTTGGGCTCAGCAAACTCCAAATATACAAGTCTCCATGTTACAGTTTATTTTGTCACTTAATCTTACCTATGAATTTGCACACCTTTCATCAGATTACTCTTATAACAAGATGGGACTCTTCCTATCTCACTGTTAATTGAGACCAAAGACAATAAGTCCTAGTTGCCTCCTTCAAACATGAATTGTAAGTCAGACCACCATGGTTGAATTCACTCTTAAACCAGACTGAAGTTCTAAAACTTGTTCAGTTATTGAGCATAAAGAGAATTGGAGAGGATTTCTCTGGAGAAATCCATCCTATTGAGTCCACCCTACTGAGAGAGAGAAGCATGTGTGTACAAGGAGCAGTGCTTCCTGATCCCAAGTCTAGTGAGAAGAACTCCAATGAGATTGCATTGAGAGCTTGGTATGGGATCTCTGCAGGTCTAGGACAGAGATACATGAGGCTTGGTTCATGTTTGAGAAAGCTAACATGGCCGGGGGGCACAGAAATTGTCTGTGTCTGGAAAAGCACTGCCTGCTTTCCACCTGCAGATCAGAGGGCATGAATCCTAGAGACCAAACATGGCCTACACAGGAAATGTCAGCCTGAGGCAATTTTTAAAAAGGTTTTGAAAGGACTTCCAATTACAATAGTATGAAGAAGCAGGTGAATCCTCTCAGACAAAATTCTAAACAAAGAAATTTTATTTTGATGTGATGGACAAAATTCTAAACAAACAAAATTCAGGACTCTGGACCACAGAATCTAACTTGTGTAGACCACAATTTGAGAAGCATATATGCATGCATTCTTAAAAACTCTGGATAAGAATAGCAGAAGTCTAAGCCTTTTTGCTTAGACTACTTTCATTCTCTCTCCTACCACAGCACTGTTGGCAAGAAATGTAGTTTTTACCAGCTAGGAGCTGGTCAAATAAACCTAGCAGCTTTATTGTCAGATGGGACATAATCAATTTGGGGAGGGTGGCAAAAATCAATGGCCAAGTCAGGTAACACTGAAACATTTGGTAAAAAATAAATAGAGAAAAACTATACATTTATTTGCCCAAGTTTGTGATCCTGGTTAGAGTGAGCAGTGGACTAGCTGAGGAAGTTTGGGAAAAGAGAGATCTGTTGAAGGACTGAAAAGCTCTCCACACACCCTTTGTTTACTAGGAAACTATTTAGCCCCAGTTTATTGCAGTAGAACATATAAATCAAGAGACCTGAGAACTTGCTGCAACTTGGAATGTACTTGCCAATCCATATTCAGATCAATAGGCAGAAGGCCTCGATGTAAATTATTGGGTGATCACCAATCTATGCAGCCACAAGGATGACCCATAAGGATCCAGCTAAACTATAGCAATAAGAATGAGAAAACGGAACCAAATTATCAATAGGTGCACATTGTGGGCAGACAAGCATTGCAGTTTCTATCTATCCAGGCAAATGAACGTACATCTCAGAAAAACAAAACAGAATCCGTTGTTGCTATAATAGGTTATCTAAACTGTCCTGTTTCTAACCAAAAATTATAAGGCATGCACAGAAATAGAAAAATGTGATCCATACTCAAGGAAAAAAAAAACAATAAAAAAATAGAAACCAACACTTAGTAGGCCCAAATGTGGGCTTTAGTAGACAAAGATTTCAAAGCAACTATTATAAATACGCTCAGAGAACTAGAGAAAAATACTATGACAAAGACTTGCCAAAAAAACTAGCAACTTGAGAATAACAACACTTAAAAAAAACGAAATAAAATTCTAGAATTAAGAATTCTAAAAATAGAAATGAGGAATTCACAGAGTGGGCTCAAGAGCAGATTTGAGATGGCAAAAGAAGTAATTAGTAAACTTGACATTGGATAAATCTGGAGAACAGAGAGACAAAAGATGGAAGAAAAAAGAACAGAGTCTCAGAGTCTGGTGGGATAATGAAGTGTACCAATATACTTGTGATAAGACTCCCAGAAGAAAAGGAAAGAGAAAACAGTATCTGAAGAAATAATGACTGAAAACTTTCCTAATTCGATGAAAACAGTAATTTACAAATCCAAAAAGCTCAACAGATGTCAAGTAAGATAATCACAAAAGATCCACTTCTCAACCATCATGGTACAACTGGTGGATGACAAAAACAAAGAGAAAATACTGAAAGCAGCAAGAAAAAAGTGACTCAAAACGTATAGGGAGATATCAGTAGAATGAATGTTTGACTTCTCATCCAAAACAATGGAGTCCAGAAGGCAGGAGAAATGTATACACAAAATGTTGAAAGAGAAAAATAACTATCCATTATGAATTTTTTATCTAATGAAACTCTCTTTCAAAAGTGAAAAAAAGCTATTCCCAGATAAAAACTCAGGAAATTTGTTGTTAACAGCAGTTGTTGTCATCGTACTAGCAAAACTAACAGACCTCCTTTAGGCTGAAAGGAAATGACATCAGACTTGACTTGAATTCACAGGAGGAAATGAAATAAATATGTGAGTATATATAAGACTGTGTATATTTTTATGTATATATGTTTATATGTATATATATATGTATGTGTATATATATGCATATATATGTGTGTATGTATATATATATTCCTGAGAATGTATATACAAAAATATATGAATGTATATTTTATATTCATGAGAATATATATAAACATATATATGAAACAATATATATTCTCCTCTCTTTTACAAAGATGTGGGCCTACCAGTCAGGGGCCAAGCAGTGCAAAGGCAGAACAGAACCTCAGGGTGGAATCATGAGTAGCTAGTTGGAGGACAGGACTCTGCGCATGAGGATAACTATAGTCAGAGGGACCCAGAAGGAGGATCTGTGAAGAAGGCACAAAAGTGCCCTTGAGAAAAGAATAAACTTTAAACAGGAATAGTGAACTTAGGAATTTCCAACCCCCTGTACCCCTCCTTCCACCTGGCTCTGCTTTCATTATGGCAAGGGTTGAAAAACCAGCTATTCAGTGGGGAGAAGGAGAGAAGAAGCCAACAACCACCCTTCCCAAGGGGTAGGCAGCCCACCTATAGCTAGCTGTGACTCAAGATGAGGAGGGAGACAAATCTCATCTCTTATTGGGGATTGATGTAGAACTGGACAGTTTTGATGACTGGCTTGTTTGTGAATGAAGGAATATATAGAACTGTTTGCTACCTGAGAAAGGTCAGGAGAGTTGGGACCCTGCTCATCCAGGAGCTGAGGACATTCCACGTCTTACTCTTACTTCACAGGTTAGAGTAAGTGGGAGCCAAAAGTAATGTTCCTTTTATAAATTCATCCCATCTTTCTTGTGTGTCACACATATATGGTATCCTTGCTTGTTCTTTATCATCGAGATTTCTAGACCCTCAATTGGCTTTTTGTCTCCCCATTTATCTCCCTATTCATTCTTCTCATGATTCTTATCTATTCAAAGCCGTTCTCAGAATTTGTTACTTCAACCAAACTCTTCCCTATGTGTTTAATGATTACGTCTGTTTTTCCATCACACAAATCTTGAATCAGTCTAACCTTTAGAGAAAATCCCACACCTGAGTTCTTGGCCCCAGGATTACTTAGTGGTCTCCAGTCTCAGATGGGCCATTGACACAACTCAAGACTTTTGTCTGCCTCTGGTCAGCCTCCTTTCCCATTCACCCTGCGGTTATCACAGATTTTAACCACACTGTTCAAGCTCCTTACTCTACACAGGCGCTTTTTTCTTTTAGCCAGTGAAACTGCTATCTACCTTCCAAAGATAATTGAAACTGAAGTGGGTTAAAAAGAGGAAAAACTTTATGCTCACTCACATCTTTGCTCTTGCCCTCTAGCCTTAGGGAGAGAAGCTTCTATTTACAGCTGCTCCTGAGCTCATACATCCTTTGCCATTTCTTCTATATTTATCCTCTCTTCTGTATTTTAAAACTTACCCTCTTCACTGGTTTCTCAGCATCTTATGAACATGCTAAAGGTGTTTGCACTTTAACCTCTCTGACAGACCTTTGTATTCCATCACATAAAGCCCTGTATCAGGGCACCTTTTTACAACCAAGCATATTGAAAAGTGGTCTCTATTTTCCATCCACACTTTTTTTTTTTTAGAACCCTTAACTTTTCTCCTAGAAATAGATGTTTACATCTTGTATTTAACAACTAAAATACTATTTTCTCATTATTCCTGTGAGATTTGATACTGTTGATGACCTCTCCTCCTGTAGACCCTCTCCTCCCTTGAGGACCTTTTGGGACCCCACCATCCCCTAGTTATCTTTCTTCCTCCCTGGTTTCATTCCCTTAGCCCATCCCTTTATTTCAGAGAGTTCTGTTCTCAGAGTTCTGTTATTTTACTCTATATGTTCTCCCTAAATGATGGCATCTGATCTCAAAGTTTGAACTGTGGGCTTACATAATAATTTGAGTCCCTGGACCAGAGCACTGTGTATTCAAGAGCTTGCACTTCTTTGCTTACATTTCCATCCCCCAAGCACGACAATGTGTCTGACAGTTATCTTGTCTCATCTCGGCACATGTACCTTGCCTATTTAGGTGAGTGGCACCACCTATCATTTTACTATCCAAACCATTCACCCGAGATGAATTCTTATCTTGGTAATTTACTTCTTTTCTGTCTGTTCATATTCAATTGATTCTCAAATCATGTAGATTTTACCACATTGGCATCTAGCCTCTAGTTCCTATGCCTTTCCCTATTTGCCCCTTACTCTTCCAGTATTAGAATTTCTTCTTCTGTAGTAGAACTGTTTCCTCCCTTCTTTCTGTTTTCATTTTCTTTGGTAAAGATACTGTTGTGTCACTTGGGATTCAGTTGGTTTCTCTGTGAGGTTCTGGGAGGGAGAACATCGTCTGGTACATTATTGTATACACAACACAGAGCATACTGCTTAGCTATGGTAGGCACTTGTCAAAATTTCTTCAATGTCATTGAATAGTAGCAAAAAGTTGCTCTGTTTTATTTTTACCAGTTATATTCTTTCAGTCTCTGTGTGGGGGTCAGTACTGACAGCCCATACCTAACTAGGTCTAGTTCCATCACCTATGGCCAGGCTGCAGGTGAACTCCTAGATCTTTCTTTGGATCACTGTACAGAGACCCTTCAGTGTGCACTCAAGCAGTCAGGTCAGGTGGAAAATGTCACATTGTATTATTGTTTCTCCTATTTATTTATCTGTTTTAAAAATAAATAATCCAGGACTTTGGAATACATGCTCTACAATTCCAGTCAGTATTTTAATGTTTGGTGCAGTGTTGGTCATTTAAGCTTCTTATATCTTGAAAAACATAACCTAGTGTTGTGTCTTCTTTTTTTTCCCAGAGAAACAGAGGCATGTGAGGTTCAATGACTTGCCAAAGGAGGTTTCTAACTTTTTGGTGAATTAGAAAGAAATTTTTGTTTCTCTTATATCCAGGACTGGATCCCTTCCCATGTCCTTTTTTTTTTTTAAGATTTTATTTGTTTGACAGGAAGAGAGAGATAATGCAAAAGCAGGGAGAATGGGAGAGGGAGAAGCAGGTTTCCTGCTGAACAGGGAGCCCAATGTGAGATTCAATCCCAGGACCCCGGGATCATGACCTGAGCTGAAGGGAGATGCTTAACAACTGAGCCACCCAGGCACCCCTCCCATGTCCTCATTAAGTAAACCAGAAAATGAAATTGAGGTATTCTAGAAATATTCTTCTCAAATTGATAGTTTTTTAGAATTTTTTTTTAACTTCATTTACTCTCTTATTACCCAGTCCATCAGACAATATTGGCTGACTGCCCTTTGCATTAAATATGGTGCTATAGTTAACTTACCACTGCTCAGAGCTAATCTTAAATCTCACTCTGCCACCTAGAAGCTGTGGGACCAGTTCCCACAGCTTCTTGGACCAGTTGGTAAACCCCCTTAAACCCCATTTTCTCAGCAAATAGAATGGGTTTGGAGGAATTATAATAAGCATGATTGACTCTGATCCTAAAGATTTGTTCATTAACTGGATTCACGTGTATAGTTATCCAGAGAATAACAATGTCATAGCATAAAGAAGTTGTTGCTAGCTTGCAGTTCCATGTGAGGAGGTTAGGGTGCCAAGAAGGAAGTTGGTCACAGAGGTGGGCAAGGCCTCATGGAAGGGTCAACCTGAACCCAAAAGATGTGAAGTTGTGGATAGGAACCATCGATTGCTTTTTGTATTCTTGAAGTGTCTTGTCTCATTGATAGGAGAAGAAATTGCCCTCTGAATCTCTTCCCTTCCTCACTTGTTTTCCTCTATTGCCTCTCTCTGTGGTGGCTATCCTCCTTTAACCCAGGTCTTTTATATGGTGCTAATTTTTCACAAACTGTTAGCCTGTCATGCCAGCTTATTTTCTACCTGGTCTTTCTTTAGAACTTGGAAAGCTCATTAGTCTGGTTGGTAAAGCCATGGCTCAAAGCTCCAGATTCTAGAGATCTCATTCTGAGACAGAAAATCCATGGTGAACTCAGGGAAAGAAGACATTTGTTATCACTGCATTTTGTTTTACTGACTTTGTAGATTTGACATAAGTATAACCTAAAGAATGGATGTCAGATACTCTGCTTAAGTATTGATAATTCAAGATAGTTTATGTATTGAGTAAATATTAATGGAACAACCTTTTGAAGGTAAATTCCCTTCCATTGATTTACTTCTTTTTTGTTTGTCCCACCATACCTTTGAAAACTGTCAGGAGACACACATTCTATAGCTACAACACAAATAATGATGAAGGAAGACTGCTTAGCAAAACATCTGAGCTTCCCTTGCATGCTATCTTCTGTACCTGACCCTGACATCTACCCCAGGTATCAAGGGGGCAAGTCATATTCCATTTGTGAAACAAATGTTTCCCTTTATTTGAGGTACAGTCAGGATATACCAAAGCCCTGGGCTATCTCTTCTTAGTAGCAGGGAAAACCAGGCAAGTAGAAAGGGTGGCCCAAGCACTAATCTGTCAGTGAAGGCAGAAGTGGGTTAAGAAAAAATATCACAAATGAGTTTATGACCCTCTTCCTTACATTGTAGAGCTGCCTGTTGGAAGGCATGGGTTTCCGAGCAAGCAAAGAAAGGTTCTTTTTAACTACTACTGTCTTCTAGCATTAGAAATAAGCAGACTAGAATCTTGAGATAATCCTTGGGAGAAAGTAGGGTAATGAAACTGTCTCTTGATGCCAAGTAATTGCTTTGCCTTCTGGATTATGGCTATGAAAAAATTGTGAGACCCTAGTTGGTGATGATTTTTGGGAATGTCTCTTCAGCTGCCTAAAAACTCCTCATAGATTTGATTCATTGACCTTAGAGTTAGATATATATATATATTTTTTAACATTTTTGGAGATTGTTTTGTAAAAGGCTTTAATGATGGCCAATTATAACATGATAATCTTAGGTAAATGGTTTGGAACAATGTATCATAGAATTCAGGAATATTGAAGTCATGAAATTTAGGGAAAGAATGGTGAAGGGATGATTTACTTAGAAGCAAATAGTGCAAAATGGGACAAAAATCTTCTAAAACTCAAGGATGAGGTGACCTGATAGGGCCAAGGACAAGCAAAAAAGGAAATATTGATTAAAGTAGTTACTGGTGAGCTTTGGGATATTCTTTAAATTCATTCCCTTCTGTGATTCAATGCCATTGCAGATACAAAGGACACTGTGATATGTCTGTGAATCATTCATGAAGTGACGTTAAAATGTTCTCTTTAATTAGTGATGACAACCAGCTAGCCAGTTTAAGGGCCTCAGCGGACTGGATTAGATGAAGTCCACCAGGGAGAGTGTTCCGTGACCCAGCACATGGGAGTAAGTCCTCCCATCTCATCAGAGCTGCAGTGAGTGTAAACTCTACGTCTGAGTGGCTGGGAAAAACCAAAACAAAACAGAACAAAACAAAAAACAAAAAAATGGCCTTTTGACTTTAAGAAGAGACTTTTTAAAAGTGGGCGTAATTGGAGCAATGTATTTTCTAGGAGAATGAGACAGAAAGGAAATTGACTCCATGGAAAGCAAAGGCCTTTTTATATTAAAAAGAAAGAAATGAAAAACAGTGTGCCTGATTCTCCCAGGGAGTCAGAGAATGTACTTTCCTAGCAATAGAATAGGTACTATGTTTTTCCAAATCCTGTATTTTTTTCCTGGGTTGCTAGCCCCCACACAGAGGACCTCTAGGCCCAAATTGATGGTACCTGCATTGTGCCAGTTAAAAATGGCATGGCCTCCTCAAAAGACAATTTAGCAGTCTCTTACAAAGCTAAACATAGTCTTACAATACAATCCAGTGTTTATGATCCTAAGTATCCACCCAAATGGACTGATAATTCACATCCACACAAACCTGCACATGAATATTTATAGCGGCTTTATTTGTAATGGCCAAACTTAGAGGCAACCATGATGTTCTTCAATAGGTGAATGGATATTTGGATATATCCACACAATGGGATATTATGCAGCAATCAAAATAGAGCTATCAAGCTATGAAAAGAAATGGAAGATACTTAGGTGCATATTGCTAAGTGAAAGAAACCTGTCTGAAAAAGCTACATAGTGTAAGATTCGACTGATATGATGTTCTGGAAAAAGACAAAACTGTAGAGATAGTAAAAAGATCAGTGGTTGCCAGAATTCAAGGAGGGGGTGCTGTGAATAAGTGGAGAACAAGGGATTTTTATTGCAGTAAATCTATTCTCTATGATGCTGTAATAGCATTTGCCAAAACTCATAGGACTATACAACACAGGGTGTGGATCTTAATGTACTTGATGGACTTTACTTAATAGTAATAAAAGAATATTGCTTCATCCATAATAACTAATGTAAGATGTTAATAATAAAGAAAACTTGGTTGGGGGGGCAGGAGACCTAAGGTGACTCTCTGTATATTTTGCTCAAGTTTTCTATAAACCTTTAATTACTCTAAGAAAATGAAGTTTATTAAAAAAAAACTTTGGTAATGTTTTGGGTTCAGGAGTAGAAATGAGAGAGGACACTGGGGGTCCATGGAAGGAAGAGAATATCACCTCTTCCCACAAACAGTATTTTAGAGTCCAGCATAATCCAAAGCACACTTTCTAATTAATGTTAGGGCAAAACCAGGCTCCAAGGCTGGAAGAAATCAGCGCTCCCAGATTGGGATATGAACCAAAGATCAGTTGCATTTCTTAGCCCAAATGTTGAAGCAGAGGAATACAGTCTCTTTGATGATGTATTAGTGCCTGATTTTTGACAGAAAATTATTTGCAAGATGGGCTATGACCCGAGTTATAGAACAGACCAATAAAACTTCCAAAGAGGAATTTTATTATATCCACAGTGCTGGTCAATGTCAGTGAAGGGCAAGTAAGATTTCTGTTCTACTGAGAAACAGCTGTGCCCGGCTATGACTCTGTGTGCCGTCAGAGGATCACACGTTTTGAAGTTGTTTTCCTAAGAGTGAGGATGAGTTGCCCTGTGATAAGCACCCACATTTGCCCAATCTATCCTTGCAGGCTGGCACTGAGCCTGCATTTTATGCCCAGACAGGAGACTTGTTTGTTCTTTCTAAGCATTAAGGACAAACCTCGGAGCACAGAACAATCTTTTAAAATATTAAAATCTGGTCATTTAATTCTCCTGCTTAAAAACCTTCAAAGCTTCCCAGGGCTCTTAAAGTAATGTTTAACATTTTAAAAGAGCCTCTAAGGTCATACAGCATCTGCCTTGTATCTACAAACTTTGTTTCCCACCACCACGCTTTGTTCACAGAGTGCCAGGCATGGTGACCTTCTCAATGTTTCTTGAATTGTACAACCTGCTCATCCTCTTTCTATATACTTCTAAGACTGATTTCCTCTCTTTTTTTCAGGTCTTAGATTAAATGTTACTTTAAGAGGAAATTCCTTGCCTGACATCTCCAAAAGTGGGGGGCCTGGGATTTTATTATTGTACCTTGTACATTTTTATAACCATCATCATGGTTGTAATTATTCAGCTATTTTCTTCTTTATTGGACTGCAGACTCCATGAGGTTACAAGTTGTCTCTGTCCCAGACACTGCTCTAACTTCTGTTGCTTGCTTAGCGTCTGGCACAAATTAGGTGGCTAAGAAATACTTTCTGATGACTGAATGATTTGTAACCATGTGTTTAGTCATTTTAGGCTCATGCTGAGATTGTTATATAATGAAACTGCATTGCTGGAAGATTCTTTAAGGCCAAATATTTTAAGCTTAACAAAGGAGATATTTTTTTTTTTTCAAATGTAAAAAGGCAACAGCAGAACTCTAGCAGAAATAAAATTGCAAGAAAAATTCAGTCCTCGTGCTTCAGAGACTAAACCAATCACCATTTCAGGGTAGGCTGAAAGATGTTTTCCTCCTGCCTCATCCATCAAAGTATTATAGTTGGCAGACTTCTTTATGAATTCACTTTTCCTCCCTGAATGATCTTGAATGTGGCCTGGTTCTTCTCCTAGTGACACTGCAAAGGCAGAGCATCAGAATATTCCAAAAACAGGGCTGTCTATGTCCACAACTTTGTCCAAAAGCTGACTATCAAAAGAGTATCACTTTCTCAAAGTAGGTTTGGCCTGCTACTCCTGAAAGCTGAAGGATGCTTGTGGCAAGGTTCATTTAGGTTCACATCTAGTGCTATGGTGGCTAAGCCCTTTAGAGTTCTGAGGAGAAGAGCTTCTGTTTTTAAATTCAATAAAGGTCGTACTGTTCCAACTTCTGAAGAAGATCTCAGAGTTGTTCTATTGTCTCATAGCTCAGAGATTCAAGGCTCCTCTTTATGAAGAGGGAAAGAATTTTCTTACTATTGTAGAATTCAGGATCTTTTTTTTTTTTTTTAAAGATTTTATTTACTCATTTGAGAGAGAAAGAGAACGTGAGCAGGAGGAGGGGGCAGAAGGAGAGGGAGAAGCAATTTCCCCACCAAGGAGGTGCCAGACAGGGTCTCAATCCGAGGACTCAGAGATCATGACCTGATCATGACCTGAGCTGAAGGCAGACCCTTAAGCATCTGAGCCACCCAGGTGCCCCAAATTCAGGATCTTGAGAATATTTGTGATTAGCTCTTCTGAGATTTAAGTGTGAATGAAGAGACATCATGTAGATTATGGCATTTGATGTGCTTATAAATATATTAGTGTTTATTAATCTATTAATATTAGGTAGAAATATTTCTAATATGCACATGTATGTTCTCCTTATTTAGTAAATTCAATACCATGAAATGAATCCATTTTTCCTTGAATATTTCCCATGTCTCCATGCTATGAATATTAGCTTATATTTTTTAGAATTATGATTGCAAATACAGAAACTGTGAAAGATTGGAATAAATGTTTATAACCCAAAGACATAATCTGAAAATTTTATTTCTTGGAATTTAGATTCCTAATATGACTTTATTTTCTCTTAACTTGTTCCTTCCCACTAAAAATAAATGCCAAGAAAATTCTAACTAAGTCATCTAATTTGAGGACTTCCATTTTGGGGAATACTTGTCATAACTTTAAGAGATGTAATAATTAATAAATCTTTAACTACATCTCCTGCAGTATTCTGCAGAGATGACATTTGTTTGGTCTAAACTTAGGGGAGGAAAACCTTCAACCCAAATTAATCCAATTTTTTGATATCTAGGAATCAAGCATTTTTACAGAGTCTGAGAGGTAAGTTATAAATAGATTTGTGTGTCTGTGTGTGATTCTTTCATCCAAACAACTCCCTATGGAGGAAAAACTTTTATTAATGCTTTACTTTGCTTTATTTTGATTGCCTACACCAATGGAGGAATTGTACTTCTAGAAAGATAAAACTGTCCTATTATAACCAATAACTAGAACATTGCAAGTAGAAAGTATGTTACACGAATAAAGGTGGAAAAAGAGAAGGACAACTAGGATGGTTTTCCTTATTTCCTAACTGGAAAGAAAAAATTTGCTTGTAGGTGACATGTGCAAAAATGATGACCTATGCAAAACACTAGCATTCCATAAATAAAGAAGTTAACATTGTGGGCCTACTATGTGCCTGATATTACATACCCTTGTGTTTCATTCAGTCTTTATAGTAGACTTGTTAAGTAAATACTATTATCTACCTTTTATAGAAGTTATAGTTATTGTCATAGTGTATGTGATCAGTAGGGAACATGTCTCTTTGACTCCAAATTTGGTGGTTTTCTTATTCTACTAATCATATATCACATAAATATAATGAGATTTTTGAGCATATTCAAGAGTGAAACAACTAAGGAAAATGCCTCTCTAGATCTTGGTTTCCAGTGAAGGAAAATATAATCCCTTCCTGAGAACAGATAATCACAAGCCTGCCCAGAGCTGGGTTTAAAGACCTCAAAACAAAAATTTTATTTAAAGTGGTCTCAAATATGACCCTTTGGCTAAGTAAGTAACAAAGTAAATAAGTAAATAAATAAATAAAAGTAAAAATAAAAATCACAAAATATACAAGAAAGCAATGGACCATGAGTGAGAACAAAAACAACCAGAATCAGATCTGCAAAACTTCAGGTATTGAAATTGTCAGACTAAGAGTTTAAAATAGGTATATTTAGTATGATTTGAGATTCAAAAGATATTCATCACAATCTGTCCAAAGATCAAGACACTATAAAAATGGCCAAAAAGGGGCACCTGGGTGGCTCAGTGGGTTTAAAGCCTCTGCCTTCAGCTCATGTCAGGATCCCTGCTCAGTCTGCTTCCTCCTCTCTCTCTGCCTGCCTCTCTGTCTACTTGTGATCTTTGTCTGTCAAATAAATAAATAAAATCTTAAAAAAAAATGGCCAAAAAGTTCTGTCAAAGAAACAAGAGGAATTTCTAGGAACAAAACCATTATAATTAAAGGTTAACAACTGCAAGATCTGAACAGAGGCTTAGAAAGAGCTAGAGAAAGAATCAAGAAAATTAAATATAGTCCTGAAGAAGTTTTCTTTAATTCAACCTGAAAAGAAAAAAAAGTAGTTAATCAATTTGGAACATAGAGTGATACTTCTAATATATATCTTGTACTAGAAGGAGATAATGGGGAAAAAAGAAATATTTGAAGAGATGGTAGATGAGAATTTTAAAAGTTGTTAAAAAGACCTCAAGTCTTAAGTCCTTAATTACCAGCAAGACAAAGAGCCACATTATAGTGGAGAATGAGATGACAAAGCATAGATCTGAAATGTGTGGAAAGATAAGATTGGTCACATCAACAGAAGAGCAGTTGGAGAGAGAATTAGGGCTCAATGACAATAAAAAAAAGAAAAATGACTGTCATATTATTTTCAATATGCAAAGAAAAAAATCCCCAAAAACCTGAAGTTAGAATTTTAAGAATTGGAAGTCTAAACTGAAACTACTTTTCAGTAAAAAGAGCTCAGTACATTTTCAATCAAATTAAAAATTGAGTTTATAAAACTCGACACTTGTGAAGAAAAATTCTAAAGAAAGTGCTTTAGGTAGAAAGAACATAATTCCAGATGGAAGTTCTGAAATCTGGACATGAATGGCAAGGGGAAAAAGTGGTAAGTATGGGGTGAATCTAATGAACTCTAACTTTATAAAATAATAACCTCCAATTTGCAGTGTTGTAAAACAAGATGAAACCAAAATATTGGACATAATTCAAATATAAATTAGGAGGGGATGACTAGAGTTACATCATTCAAAGAGCATGCATTCTTTAGGAAATGTGAAAAGCTTGACCTTAAATGTAGCAAGAAAGCATGTTACAAAACTTAGGATTGAGAGTATATAATTTGCAAACAAACAGAAAACACAAAGAAGAGTGAGAAAATGAAAACTGTGATTACTTTAAAAGTAATTTGTAATTCATATACATTTATAAAGTAACTTATAAAGTAAATTATAAAATAATTTATAATTAATCCCTCAATCATAAGGCTAGAAGAATGGTTTTCAGTCAGGGATGATTTTGGCAACATCTAGAGACGGTTTTAACTGTCACATGTCAGGGATGGTGACATGATTGTGTCTAGTGAGCAGAGGCCAGGGTTGCCAGAGGACAGGGCCCTATAACAAGGAGTTACCCAGCCCCAAATATCAATAGTGCTGAGGTTCAGAAATTCCAGAATAGAGAACAATTAGAAGAAAAAGAATTAAAGATGTCTATATTAGTCACGATGGGTTTGTTTTGGTGTCAGACAACTCCAGAATCCCAGTGGCTTAAAACAGAAACATGTATTTGTCACTCATGCCTATTGCCAGACATCTGGGACTCTGCTCCATGTCTCCTGCCTTCAAAGCCCAGAATGATCAACAGCCATTCCCTTGAACTGGGCTAATCATAATAATAGCAGGAAGGTCTAATGGCAGCAATTTTATACTACTTCTTAAAAGTGAAGCACTTTGTTCCCATCTACAGATCATTTGTTGGAACTTGGCCCATCACTCAACAAACCACAAAGGGTCTAAAAAGTGCAGTCCTGATCTGTGCCCCAAAGGGAGGAGAATGGAAGCATTTGGCAAACCAGAAGAATGACTACCACCTCAGGCAGATGTGATCCAAAGAAGGCTACCATGGTCAGATTAGCATCAAATAAAACAACTTTGAGACAAAAGCATTCCTAGAGATAAAGAGTCCCTTCACAATTGTAAAATAATTCAATTTGCTCCAGGCCGTAAAAATTCTAAATTGTTACTCACCCAATAACACAGCCTCAAGAGAAACAGAGCAAAATTTGACAATCAAGAAGAAGAAGGAGGAGGGGGAGGAGTAGGAAAGGAAGGGAGGGAGGAGGGAGAAAAAGGAGGAGGAAGAAGAGGAGGAAGAAGAAGAAGAAGAAGAAGAGGAGGAGGAATCCATCAACAGAACTTCTGAGAAGGGGTTTACCTAGTGACAGCAACATTTTCAGAATCTGCAGCAAAAATAGTTCAGGCACAACTCTACACAGGTTTTGCTCCAGACCTATTTAAGGACCACTGGTCATTCAAATATGAATGAGCTTTCTCTTCTCAGGAGACATCACTATCTCTTATAATTGAAAGCTGAAGCATAAGATCATTTTACTCGTCTGCTCAAAACACTCCAGTGACTTCCTAGAGTCACTCAGAGTAAAAGGAAATATCTTTACAATGACCTCTAGGCCTCTTCACAGTCGGACTTTCCTTCCACTTGCATTTCTGATCTAATACTCTGTTCCTAGCCCACATTGCTCTAATCATACTGGTCCCTGCTGTTCCTTGAAAACACTGCTTACCCACTGTTATGGACTGAATTATGCCCCCCACCCTGATCTTTTCCTAAATTATTATGTTGAAATCCTAACCTCCAGCACCTCAGAATGTGACTATATAAGGAGACAGAACCTTTGAAGAGCTGACTGATTTAAACTGAAGCCATTAGAGTAGGCCACAATTCTGTTGGACTGGTATCTTTGTAAGACAAGAATATTAGGATACAGAGAGACACTAGGGGCAGGCATGCACAGAGGGACAGCCACATGAAGAAGGAGTAAGAAAGTGTCAATATGCATACCAAAGGGAAAGATTGCAGAAGAAACCAACCATGTATGCATCTTGATCTTGGCCATCTAGGCTCCAGAACGGTGAGAAGGAAAGTTTCTTCTGTTTAACCAACCAGACTGTGATTTTTTTTTTTTAATGGCAGCCTTAACAAATAAATATACATAATTATAAGAGCAACTATATGCCAGCAAATTTGACAATCTGGAAGAAATAGATGCATTCCTAGAGACATATAAACCACCAAAACTGAACCAGGAAGAAATAGAAAACCTGAACAGACCCATAACCAGTAAGGAGATTGAAGCAATTACCAAAAGTCTCCCAAAAAACAAGAGCCCAGGGCCAGACGGCTTCTCAGGGGAATTCTACCAAGTACTTAAAGAAGAATTAATTCCTAGTCTCCTGAAACTGATCCAGAAAATAGAAATGGAAGGAAAACTCATTTTAAGAGGCCAGCATTACCTTGACCCCCAAACCAGACAAAGACTCCATCAAAAAACTGAATTACAGACTAATATCCTTGATGAACACAGATGCGAAAATTCTCACCAAAATACTAGACAGTAGGATCCAACAGTACATTAAAAGGATTATTCACCAATACCAAATGAGATTTATTCCTGGGCTGCAAGGTTGGTTCAACATCTGCAAGTCAATCATTGTGATACAATACATTAATAAAAGAAAGAACAAGAACCATAGGCTACTCTCAATAGATGCTGAAAAAGCATTTGACCAAGTACAGCATCCATCTTGATCAAAACTCTTCAAAGTGTAGGGATAGAGGGTTCATACCTTAATATCATCAAAGCCATCTATGAAAACCCACAGCATATATCATTCTCAATGGAGGAAAAACTGAGAGCTTTTACTTTAAGGTTAGGAACACAGCAGAGATGTCCATTATCACTACTGCTATTCAACATAGTACCAGAAGTCCTAACCTCAGTAATCAGACAACAAAAAGAAATGAAAGGCATCCAAGTTGGCAAAGAAGAAGTCGAACTATCACTCTTTGCAGATTATATGATACTCTATGTAGAAAACCCAAAAGACTCCACTCCAAATCTGCTAGAACTTGTACAGGAATTCAGTAAAGTGTCAGGATATAAAATCAAGGCACAGAAATCATTTGAATTTCTATACAGCAACAACAAGACAAGAAGAAAGAGAAATTAAGGAGTCAATCCCATTTATAATTGCACCCAAAACCATACTAGGAATAAACCTAACCAAAAAGGCAAAGAATCTGTACTCAGAAACCTAACCAAAGAGGCAAAGTATCTGTACTCAGAAAACTATAAAGTACTCATGAAAGAAACTGAAGACACAAAGAAATGGAAAAACATTCCATGCTCATGGATTGGAAGAACAAATATTGTGAAAATGTCTATGCTACCTAAAGTAATCTACATGTTTAATGTAATCCCTATCAAAATCCCATCCATTTTTTTTTTCAAAGAAATGGAACAAATAATCCTAAAATTTATATGGAACCAGAATAGACCTTGAATAACTAGAGAAATATTGAAAAAGAAAGCCAAAGTCGGTGGCATCACAATTCTGGACTTCAAGCTCTATTACAAAGCTGTCATCATCAAGACAGTATGGTACTTGCACAAAAACAGATACATAGATTAGTGGAACAGAATAGAGAGCCCAGAAGTAGACTGTCAACTCCATGGTCAACTACTCTTCAACAAAGCAGGAAAGAATGTCGACAGGAAAAAAGGCAGTCTCTTCAACAAATGGTACGGGAAAATTGGACAGCCACATGCAGAAAGATGAAACTAGACCATTTCCTTACACCACACACAAAAATAGACTCAAAATGGATGAAGGACCTCAATGTGAAAAAGGGATGTATCAAAATCCTTGAGGAGAACACAGGCAGCAACCTCTTCGACCTCAGCCGCAGCAACTTCTTCCTAGAAACCTAGAAACATTGCCAAAGGGAAGGGAAACAAGGGAGAAAATGAACTCTTGGGACTTCATCAAGATCAAAAGCTTTTACACAGCAAAGGAAACAGTCAACAAAACCAAAAGACAACTGACAGAATGGGAGAAGATATTTGCAAACGACATATCAGATAAAGGGCTAATATCCAAAAGCTATAAAGAGCTTATCAAACTCAACACCCAAAGAACAAATAATGCAATCAAGAAATGGGCAGAGGACATGGAGACATTTCTAAAAAAAAGACATCCAGTGGACAACAAATACGTGAGAAAGTGCTCTATATCACTCGGCATCGGGGAAATACAAATCAAAACCACAATGAGATACCACCTCACGCCAGTCAGAATGGCTAAAATTAACGAGTCAGGAAATGACAGATGCTGGCGAGGATGCAGAGAAAGGGGAACCCTCCTACACTGTTGGTGGGAAATGCAAGCTGGTACAACCACTCTGGAAAACAGCATGGACGTGCCTCAAAAGGTTGGAAATAGAGCTACCCTATGACCCAGCAATCATACTACTGGATATTTACCCTAAAGACGCAAATGTAGTGATCTGAAGGGGCACGTGCACCTAAATGTTTATAGCAGCAATGTCCACAATAGCCAAACTATGGAAGGAACCTAGATGTCCATCAACAGATGAATGGATAAAGATGATTTGGTTTATATACACAATGGAAGGCTATGTAGTCATCAAAATAAATAAAATCTTGCCATTTGTGATGATGTGGATGGAACTAGAGGGTATTATGCTGTGCGAAATAAGTCAATCTGAGAAAAACAATTATCATATGATCTCCCTGATATAAAGAATTTGAGAGGCAACATGGAGGTTTGGGGGATGGGGAAGGAAAAAATGAAACAAGATAGAATTGGGAGGAAGATAAATTATAAAAGACTCTTAATCTCACCAAACAAACTGAGGGTTGCTGGGGGAGGGTAGGAAGAAGGTGGTTGGGTTGTGGACAATGGCGAGGGTATGTGCTATGGTGAGTGCTGTGAAGTGTGTAAACCTGGCGATTCACAGACCTGTACCCCTGGGGCTAATAATACATTATTTGTTAATAAAAAAATAAAAATTGAAAAAAGGCATAATCACCCCAGGGTGTTTGAATGCATTATCTTTGCCCAGAATACTCTTTCCCCAAATACACATGGGTCTCATTTTCTTACTAACTTCAGGTATGTCTTTAGACAAGTATCTGCTCAACAATATTTGGTATCCCACATAGAAGGAAACCTGCCCCTCCTGACACTTGCTATATCCCTTCCCTGCTTTATTCTTTGCACAGCACTCCTCACCACTCAACTCCCAAATATCTTAACCTTTTAATTGTTCCCTGTCGTATTACTAGAATGCAAGCTTCACAGGGTAAGATTATTGCCCATTTCATTTCTTTTTGTTCTCAGAACCAAAAGAGTGCTTATCACAAGGTAGGCATGCAATGAAGATTTATCAAATACATTTTAACAAATTACTCTCATTACTCTCAGTAATCCAAATATTAAGGGTTTAAATTACTAATTTTTAAAAGAGAGGGCAGGCATCCCCTACAGAGAAAAGTAAGCTCATGGCAAGGAGATCCAAGACCTGCCAAGGCAGGTGAACTCACAGCAAGGTGGGCACAGGGCTCATCATTTCACCCAGAAAGCCAAGCGAACATGCCATTGGCAGAACTTCTCTGGGGTTTCAACATTCAGTCAATAATTCCAAAAGTTAGGAGGAAAAATGGTTTCCTTTTATCCAAGGTATTATTAGAAGATATAAAATTTTCTCTTTATTTTTTATAAAGATTTTATTAAAATTTTCTCTTTAATGGGCAATTTCTTCTACTTCCTTTTTTTTTTTTTTTTTTTTTTTTTAGAAAGTTGAACTTCAGTGAATAGATATTTAGTAATAGGCTGCACCATTGGGGGGCTGGGTGGCTCAGAGGGTTAAAGCCTCTGCCATCGGCTCAGGTCATGATGGGTCCTAGGATCAGGCCCCACATGGGGCTCTCTGCTCAGTGGGGAGCCTGCTTCCCTTCCCCTTTCTCTGCCTGTCTCTCTGCCTGCTTGTGATCTCTGTCTGTCAAATAAATAAATAAGACCTTAAAAAAAAAAAAAAAAAAAAGGCTGCACCATAAAGGAGAATAGTACTCTGCCTGTTTGTGTATGTGTGAATAGTGAACTCACTCAAATTCTAAGGTACTGAAATGTTTTGGGGCACCTGACTGGCTCAATCAGTGGAGCATGTGACTCTTGATCTCAAAGTTGTGAGTTTGAGCCCCACGTTAGGTGTAGAGATTACATAAAATAAAATCTTAAAAAAAAAAAGTTGTATTGAAATGTTTTAATGTGAATAAAGCAGGCTTTTGGGCTTTTTTGCTCTCTTGGCTCTCCTAATTTTTTAATTGCACTCTATATTAATAAACGGATTTGTCATCCTAGGAGGGTGTCCATTGATTTGAGTTTAAAGGTATACTTCCTTTCATTTTGCACCCATGCATGATATAGGAACTCAGTTGTGCATAAAGCACGTTACTTTCAACAAATAAACAAAACCAAAATATTTTCAGATGATTTGGCTTTTGTTAGTAAGGTGAAATGTGGCCAGGAGTGGTTTGAAAATCTATCATCTCATGGGCATTGAGAGTAGTTACAGATCTTGACTTTGGAGTTGTTCAGAGTTGGTCTGAATCCCGTGTGACCACTTCCAAATTACATGTCAAACATGTAACCTCTTCTCTGTATTTGTGGAATTCCCAATTCAGAAATGTATAAGTGAGGATCATAATATTTACCTCATCTCATTCATGTAAAGTTAGGTGAGATAATGCACATAAAGTATTTAGACACCTAGTACATGTGTAATAAATGTTAACTATCATTAATGTCATTATCTCATGCCTTGACTTTCATGCTTGTTCCCTCTGTGTTTCTCTAAGTTTTCACACTGGCAAGAAGGTTTCTTTAAAAATATAACAACACACAATCCATAATCTTAAAATGCATTCCCCTGTGGAAGGGTCTGCATTATGAAAAGTCAAGTCTCATGAATCAGGCCACCTTTCCCCTTCCTCATGAGATCTCCACAGTTAGACTGTAGGGGAATTAAACTGGGAATGTGAAGAATCCTTATTACTGTAAAGACAAAGCAAGTTTCTCTCCAGCAGCTTTGAACACAACAGAATCCAAGCAAGGGATTACCAAATAAACCTAATGTTTTCTAAAATGTGTCTATTTGTTTTTTAATTTCAAGGCCAGAGAAATAAATTAGGGACAAAACAGTTCTTTGGTAACTTATTTGCCTTAATTTTATAGTTGTAGGCTCGGAGTCCTGGGCAGGGCATTTCTTCTCTTCGACATAGAAAGGAGGTCCCCTGCCTGTGAAGTCATGCTTTAAAGGGTTTTGCTTTGCCCTTGCCATCAAATGTGGAGTTCAGGACCAAGTGTTTGCTCCCTTTGTAGACTACATATGAAGTCCTTAGGACCCCCAAATTCCCTGCTCCAAACCCCCAAGTCTGTCTTCCTTAAGTAGACTATTGACAATGTGCACATGCCTGTGTCCCAGGCATGGCCAAGGAGCAATGGTTTGGGGAGTGGGGTGATGGAACGAAGGATATAAATGCAGCTGCATGTGTGGATTGGGTACCTAAATGTCTACACAAGGCCCCTCATCACGCAGGACAGAGCCTGGGATGAGAAATGAAGAAGAAACAGACTGTAGCATAAAGGGCCGGGTGCAGGGGGGCTGCCATATTTGAGAACTCTAAGAAATACAAGAGTTTTAATTTAAAATCTAGCTTCTCACTTCTTTGAAAGTAAGTTATCAAACATATTTCATTTATCTCTTTTTTCCCTTGGTTTATATAACTTTTTTTCTGTGATATTATGTAGTTATGTGACATGGAACTCCATTTACACTCTTGCTCTGGATCCCACAAATGTCAGATGTAGGCTGAATCAAAGGACATATTACAGAGAGCCATAGATTATAGAATGTCAGAGCTGGCAATTGTCTAGATCAATATGGTGCAATCGTTTTATTTTACTAGAAGCAAAATTAGATTGTGTAGGGATTGACAAAAATTTATAGCTTTATAGATTCTTTGATGAACGATGACACAGGTGGCATGATTCAGTAGATATGATGATTAAGAATGGCTTCAACCATGTTAATTACTGTGTTTGAAATATCAGAAGATATTTATATTTTATGGTGTGTCTTTGACACTGAAAAAAAGTGTTTGGGGGGTGCCTGGGTGACTCAGTTGGCTAAGAATCTGACTCTTGATTTTAGCTCAGGTCATGATTTCAGGGTCATGAGTTTAAGCCCTGTGTAGGGCTCCATGCTGGGCATGGAACCTGCTTAAGATTCTCCCTCTCCCTCTTTCTCTGTCCCTGCCTTCCCCTCCTGTGTTTTCTCTCTATATTAAAAAAAAAAAAAAAAAAGTTTGGTTAACTTCTCCTGATGGGTGGTTGTTGAATGTGTAGTGGTGAATTAGAGTTCAAGCCACATACCTCTTCAGGTAACCCCTACTTACTTCTAGAAAGTTCTAGTCTGAGTTCTTAAATGAGAAACAGATCCAAGTAGATCCTTATATCTAGGTAACCCCACTCTCTTCTACCTGATGTGCTCATCCTGGCCACTATTAAACATACCAGGAGAAGATGCCCAATGTGAGGGAGCTCCCTTGACTTGCCAAATACCTACTAAATGACTGGTAGGATTATTTTGCCCAACAAGGGTATTAGTGACTAGTTAGATACTCTTTTAGGAAATTTGAGTGTAAAATATAGAGAAAAACTGAGAGTAGGTATGGGAGCAGAAGTTAAGAGCCACACAGATAGAAAGCAGCACAGGGACATTATGTGTAAGCAGAAGCTTAAAGGGTAGAAGCAATGATGTCAAGGAAAGGTCCACAGACATGGAATCAAGGAGAAAAGCTGAGATACATTAGTTGTGAAGACTGGGTGAAAACAGATTTGTGGTTCAGGGGGCAATGGGTCGAGGGTGCAAGCAAAACCTCTTGGTCATTGGCAGTACTCAAATTCTCAGTGACTTACTGGTTCAAGATATTCCAAACTTCTTGAGGCCTGTCTGACTGAAACGGATTCCACCTCCCCCCAAGAATTCTTACCATGTTGCTTCTCCTAGAGCCTAGCAACTTAACACTGATCATGAATAACATTTATTGATCCCTCACTTTTCACCAGACTTATTTTAAGAGTTTTTCAAGGATTTTCCCTTGAACCTCAGAACAATTACTTGAAGTAAGTACTTTCATTAACCCCATTTAAAAATAAGAAAACCAAAGCAAGATTTAACCAAGAAAGGTTAAATCAGTTGCCCAAGGTCACATAATGTTCATATAGGGAATAGAACTTGGAAGTCAAAGGTGGGAAGTATGAGTTAGAGACCAAGCTCAAAGCAACCATACAATACCACCTCTGTATGTTTGAGATTTGTTTTCTGTCTTTTATGTATTTATTATTTTACTGCTCAACCCCTGCATGTCATATTCTTGGATAAGTTTATGTTCCTTGCAACCCAGAGTTCCTAAGTAATCCAATTCTCAGCAACAACAGACCTGCCGTTTCAGTCACTAGACAATTAATTTTAGCTTTCTTTTCATGGGCATATAGTTAGGTTGTTGTCGTTGTTGTTGTTGTTTTTTCCTCTGATTCTGCTGTGCACACAGCAGTCCAGCTCCTTGGAATATAATGTTCTATTTGATCTGCTCCTAGGAAGAGTGATTCTCTAAAACAGCACATCCTGTCCTAAACTCAGTTAAATTGTAGTCTGTCTTGTCCCCTAGATAGAGAATACCTGAGAGCACTAGTTGCTCTTTTCTTTTATTTTTTGTCTCTCATAGGCCTCACAATGTCTGGGGCAATGATTCTCCAAAACAGGTCAATAAAGGAACATAATGCCTTCCTATTTATATTCTGGACTTCAGATGTTCATTCACACTCTGTTCTAACTTTCCTTGGGAACAAGCCAATTTAGTCAATAGAGAATATATACCTAACCCAAGGTGGCTTTCAACTCAGAATGGGAATATGTGGCCTTTAAGAAAATTATTTTGGTATTAGAGACAGAAGGCCAGAACAAAAATTTTGTATTAGGATAGATGTAACTGAGTTAATAGTACATAATTAAAAAAATAAGACCTTATTTGTATAGCACTTTAAAGAGTGAAGAGCATATACATTTAAATGGTCTCATTTCAGGCTCACAGTATACATTTGAAGATTTATTATTGTGGTCTTGAAGTCTGCACCTGTGCTAAACCATGTGGGCAGCCATGTGGGTCAGTGGGATCTTCTCTGCTGCTGAAGTTCTGTGAGACTCTTTGCTCTGGCATCCTGTGTGGCACTGCCTAGGAAGCCCCAGGATTGGGCTGGGATGTGGTAAGGATGGAGGAGCCCATCTTCAGCTCCATCTGTGATCAATCCTCTGGGAATGAGGGGGCAGGTGATGGTTTGTTCCTTGGGTGTTACCAATCTGCCAGTCTCCTCCAACCCATCACAGACCTAACTGTGATGGAGGTTGAAGTATTTTTCTAAAAGACCAAATTGCAGAGGAAATGGTATCTCTCTCTTCTAAATCAATCCCTTTTTTCCCCTCCAATCCCTTTTTTTTCTGGTCCTCCATAACTTTCCTGATAATCCCCATTGTTTTCCATGAGGAGATGCTTCCACCACCATTTCTATCTTCCTAAACCTTAGTCCAACTATTAATTCAAAAGGTTCTTATTTGCTCAGTCATGCATTATTCAGAAAGGAGATTATGGACCATAGTCCTGCAAGTAATGATGGTCAGAGGATCTCTAAATCCACTGTAGTTTCCCCACCAGAGATAGCCAGGCCAATCTCCTCACAAGTTTACTTGGGATGCTGGTTCACACTGCTACAGCCAAAACTTTCTCTGCAATAATACACTCAGATTTCATTTGCAAGAAGAGCAGTCATCCTACCCTCTTGAGAAGAATAAACTCAGGCATAGTTGTGAGAGCCTTAGAATCTTTTCTGGGCTCGGATCAGGTTACCAGTACATCTACTAGGTACAAATGTGTTTCTTTTTGCTGTCAAAGAAGGATAAACCACTTCTGATTACATTTTAAAAATTTCAAATGCTTTCTTCCTTCACACCAAACCTAGCTCCCCTTTCCCAAGGGAGTGGGGTTAATTGATTCTAGCACAGTGTAAGAAAATGGAACCTTAGAGAAATTAAGTGAATTACCAAGCAATGGCAGATGCACGCCCTGCAATGTCTCACTCATAAATATTAATTGTATACTTTGCAAGAGATTTACTGGCAGCTCTGAGGAAACTTCTGATGGTAAATTATTGAATCTATTTGTTGATCTCATTTTCCATATTCCCTTCATTTCCTTTCCAGCTCCCTCTTTTTTAAAAAGAAACAGTGTTAAATATATTCAAAAGCTCTTGATTTAGAATGATCCAAGATGTAAAGTTTTGTCTCTTACACTGAGAAAGTGAAAATTTCTGAAGACAAGAAGGAAAAGGTTAAATATTTTTTATGTCATAACTTCTTTATAGATCCCCCAGAGTTAATGCTCATAGCATCTATATTCTGCTTGATCATCCCCTTCCCCAACTCTGTGCCTTACACAGAGTAGGAACTCAAGAGAGTCTCTTAGAATTCCGTGTATGATTTTATTGAGAATGTTTAAGTAAAATCATCCCAGAAGTCTGATTCTTGCCAATAATATTCATGCCAGGTCAACTCCCCATCAACAAATTCTGCTCTGCTGTTGAGATTTTTTAAAAATCAAATTATGTGAAAGTTAATATGTTTACCAAAATGGACGGATCTGAAAAATGTTTTTTTCCCTTTGTTTTTGAGGAGTACCATTTCTGGCAGAAAAATAATTCTGGCTTACAATTTTCTAAGCAGTGACTTGCTTAGGGAGATGTGTACTTCTCCCCCATCCTCACCCAGCTTTTCTGGTCAAGCCTAAAGACTGAAGACTTTAAAAAAACAAACAACCATCTCTTCCTCATTCTGTCTCCCTCTAAAAATTGCATTTCACCATTGCGCAGTCTTCTCTCCCTACCATATTTTGCTCTCTCTCTCCCTCTTTCTCTTCCTGTCTCTCCCATATTTAATTAATTAATTAATTAATAATTGTTTGACAGACAGAGATTACAAGTAGGCAGAGAGGCAGGCAGAGAGAGAGGGGAAGCAGGCTCCCTGCTTAGCAGAGAACCCTATGTGGGACTTGATCCCAGGACCCCAGGATCATGACCTGAGCTGAAGGCAGAGGCTTAATCTACTGAGCCACCCAGGCGCCCTGTCTCTCCCATATTTAATACACACCTGCAGAAAGTGGAATTTCTTTTGGCAAATGCTTATTATATATGTTTCAACAACTGCTTGATGTTCCAGGAATTGGTCTTTTCACTTCTGTCAGCAGCCTAAGCATCCCTGGGACATATTTCCAGATTTTCAAAAAAAGAAACCGCATTTTCAAGTTAAGGGTAATGAGCCACCTTTTATTTTGGATTGGTGGTTAAGCCATAGGGTGGGAACGACCCACGGTCTTTCCAGTAGCCATGAAAGAATGTGACGAACATTCAAATGCATTACTTTCAAGTCAGGGAATTGTAGACGAAGGTGTGCCACGCAGCGGGAATACATAGTCTGAATAAACATCTGGATAGGATGGACCGGGGAAGGAAAATAAACCTACTCAGACCTTAACAGAATGAGGTCTGATTACCACTGCAATGGCCAAGGGAGCTTTTCACTCCTTATCCTTCTGCTCTTCTGCCACTACTCCCTTCCCCACAGATACCAGGGATAGCACAGTGAACTGGAGGGGCAGCAAATGGAGAAGCTGAGCAAAGGACAGCCAGTTAGAGCCTCTTCCTGCCGACCTGTTGGTTTTTGAGCCCGAGTTAGGATAACATCAGAGGATCCAGAAAAACCTTATATCAGTCCAGAGACTGAAACTCGATATAAGAAAGGACTAGCTTTTCTTTTATATCTAAAGATGATATGGTTATTGTTTCCTGAAAACCATCAGAGATGCTATGAATTCTGTCCAAGAAATTGCCCAGAGAAATGAAGAAAAGGCATACATGAGAGAATAAGGATTCCTTTTTTTTTCCTCTTCATATTCAACTGTGCCCAACTTATTCAACAAATTACTTATATGTTCCATGAATAAATTTTTGGCAAAAATTTATATCGATTTATTTTACTTCAGTTGAGAAGCCTGCATCACCAGATCCCATTAAGCTTACAAACCTTAAATAAACAAAAGAAATTCTGAATGACTTGGGTGAGAAGGAATTGTTTCTGATTTAAATAATGAAGATTTAAATATACTCTAAGAGCTTTTCTAGCATTTGCTCAAGATGCTTATGAGTTCCTTTTGTTTAGGCAGTACTTCAAATAAAAATGCTCCCTAACACTGGAAATATAGCTTGGAGCAATTCAGATAATGGCTCCATAGCCTTGGTCCTCACTAGAATCTTACTTTATATAACACAACACATTGTTGGGAATTATAAAGAAGTTCATTATCTTCCTTTGAATAGGAATGCAGGAGAACTACTTATTTCAAGTATTATCTTAGATAATGTGTAATGTTCTCTTAAGCTAGCTAACTTTGGCCTGGCCATGTGCCCAAGTGTAGTTAATGCACATGGCCTTAAAGGAAATTTTATTGTGCTGTGTTGAATCATTTCTTGAGGATGGATATTCCATTTCTTCCAGTTATATAATAATTTTGATATTTACTCTTTGGGGACTGTTCTGAGATAGTCTAAGCTGTTAACCTATAGTGTGCCAAAATATAGACTAGGCCCCTGTGTAGTAAATTAAGCCCCCACGCAATGAAATGTTAGGGGTTCCCCAAAGCAATGGAAATGTCATGAAACGGAGGATGTGCACTCATTGAGAATGTCAGACCCACCCCATGGGATTGCCAAGAATCAGATGCATTTTTCTCTCCAGAAGAGATTAGACTAGTAATCTCCAAATACAGGGAAAAAAGTGCATGCAAAGGGTAATTGGTTTCTTCTTTCTTCTCATATCCCATATGGCTAAAGAATATCCAAAGAATTAAGTAGAAAATATAACATCTAAGATTTAGATTAGACAAAACAAGAAAAACTTTAAATGAAGATTGCTAAGAGAGAATGTGGAATCCCTTGGACCAGTTCTATAGCAAAGGAAATATCCTGGTTTTGATGTTGAGATATTTGTCACTGAGGGCAAGTGACTGAACCCTAGGGGTTCATCCAATGCCCTGAGCTGCATTCCCCACGTTCCTATAGTTCACAAACATTTCAGTTTGGGGTGAAGAAAGGTCTGTGAGATGCTGGCATCCTTCTATGTTGCCTTCCACTTGTGGGTTCTGGAGTATCAAACAAAGATTTCACTTTAATTTAAACTGGAACCTAGGTCTCAATGTTTCCAAACTGAACTGCTTTTCCTAAAAAGATTCATAACTTTGACATTCAAAAATAAAATCAAGAGTCTTATTTATAACCAACGGCTTAAAAATCATCAAACATTTTACTCATTTCCATATGGGAGCAAGGCGCCTATTTGCAAAAAGCTTGGGAAAAGACATACACTTGCTGAGATTCTCCTGGAGCTCACACCTTTGGAAATTGCAAAAGCCCACGTCATTTAATAGGGTAGTCCTATTAATTTGTGTGGTTGGTGGGTAAAAATCTAACACCTTGTCACTCAAGCACTCATTATGAAATCTAAATTGTGCTCCCAGTTGTGTGGTTCAATGAAATCACACATGACAAGCTTATTATCTTGAGAAATACAAAGCAGAAAAATGCAAGTTTCTACCATTGTTGTGCAGGCAAACTCCTTTGGATAAATAATGATGACAGATTTAATGAATCTGTGAAAGAAAGTTATAGTTTCAATATTAGCCTACACATTTATATAATCTATTGGCATGAAATTGTAATAAACATATTCATGTGAAAACATCATTTATTTTGAAAGTTCCTCATTATAATCTTCTTAGAATTATCCAACCATTTAATGCATTATTTAATACCTATTAAACAGAAAAATCACGCACCTTAAAAGACAAATTATAGAATTACTTTTCTCCAAAACATTTTCTGTAATCAAAGGCAAAGTTTCTCTTTCTTTGAATCTCCATTTCTTCCCACCAACTCATGCTACCAACAATTTTCTTCTTATATTTTTATTGTTACTTTGAAAGAATTTATAGGCTATAACTATGTTCCTCTGAGTTTTCTCTTTTCCACTATGTAAGTTTAGCTTTCCTAGACTCTTAATATGTCATCCTGTCCAACGGCTGAGGCATTCTAGGTTGCCCTCCTTTGCATCTCCATGGGTTTGTTATTATACATGTTGGCCAAGTTGTTGGGAGGTGAGGTGCACATGACGTCCTTTGTGCAGTCAGTCCCAACCCGTGTCTCCTCATAACTGGGGCTCCAATCAGGCACCATCTCAGATTAGATGGAACCTACTAGGCTCTGTACTGCCTCATAGTGGGGCAAAGGCACTTCTATCACTGGGTTTGGCTTGATGAAGCAGTGGCCTGTTAAGGAAGAGGAGATCCAAAGTCTTCTCTCCCATGGCATCCTGCAGGGAACCTTCTCCTAATGGTCACCAACAACCAAGTAGAAAGGCAGGTGCTGAGGAGATGGTTCTTTCCAGAGTTTTAGTTTGATCCTACATCCAGGGCTTCTTCCTTAGGTAAATCAAGGGCTCTGGTCTATTTATTATCACAGCAGCCTTACTCTGTCATAGTCATGCTGTGAATGAGGCAAAGATGTCATCACAAATGTTTGAAAAGGTAAAGACAAATACCTTAGGAATTCTGGAATCTCCGATATGTGACATTTAAAAATAGATCCAAATTCTCTAAGCTGTCTGGACTCTTTATAAAGAAGTGGTAGATACAGTCACAGTATAGTGGTATGCTAGTATGTGTTTAATAACAGACTCTCAGAAAAAAAAAGAACTATGCATTTATATATATATCTAAGTGTTACCATAAATTTTACTGATACAAAGGATGTATAGCACATAATTGACAAATAATAATAAAATATACAATGCCCTTTATTGTAAATTCCATATAGCTGACTGATTCTTACAGATTGATGTGGTTGAATTTTGCTAAACTCTATTCATAAGTGGCCAATCCCATGGTTGTAAGAGATGAATGAGTATAGTTCTAAAATGAGTTATGGTTAATATTTTTATTTACATTAGTGATCAGTCACTAAAGTCCACTAAAGTGAAAGCAGAGCAATGATGTGTCAGAATTTCATAGTGCATCAATAATGTCAGCAAATTTTTGCTACAAATCTGGGAGAATAATCCTCAATTTTTTGTGCTGCTCACATTGTGATGGCGATAGACACAAGTTTAATCTACATTATTAACATTTTCTCCATTACTTCTCATGACTAAACAATCAAAAAAGGAACAAATCAGGCTGTGATTGGTAGCCACCATGATCAATTTAAAGCTACCAACATATTACTGATTGCAGAGCTGAAGAGATGCACAACAGCACATCGTCATATATTCTTCCTACCATAAAAATAGAATATGTGGTAATAACCCCAAAGGCATAAATAATAGAAAAAGTAGTACAATACTTAGGATGTGATGAGTTTGGGGTATTTGTTATGTTTCTTTTTAGTATGATTCATTTAATATGTAAGTTTGCATGATGTGATTTTTAATAATGGCTTTAACAACTGGCTTACAAAATTCCTGAAAAATTTCTTGTCAGCTCTTGTAAGCCCGCTCAAGTGGGCTCCAGAATACCACAGACCACACCTCAGAAGTATTAAAACATTATAATGATGGGAAACTAGAGCTGGAATGGATCTTAACCATTGTTCCTGGTAAGTGTGGACTCTTGATGTGTCATGGTTTGTAGAGGGGATTCTATCAGCACAGTAAGTTCTGGTCTGGTTCCCAGATTCCTGGTGTTATGAATCACTGTGAAAGCATCTCTAGTACAAGTTGGCCCTTTTCATGGGGAAGCTTGGCAGGGGAGTGGCAGCTTTTGATAAAGGCCAGGCCGATTTCTGTGTCTGTTTGCCATACTCCATGTTTTGTACATGTGTGTGGGAGAAGAGGCGGCAGAGAAAAAGGCACACGTTGGGAAGTCGTATCCTACCACCCAGTACTCTAAACCCTAAGGCCATCTGGAGCTTTAGGAATGTCTGGGCTCCTCTAGGATAAAGATGTTCTCTATATATTCAGAGGCAATCAGAAAGAGTAAGCATGGAAATGGTAAAGATTTGAGAGAGAAATGAAGTTTCAATATTGTGATTATGCAGAATGGAAGAGAGAAAAGTTAAAATCATCAACTCCAGCTGGGACTAGAATCATAATAACTCAGAACAGTTAACATTTACTGTTTCACTGCATATTTATGATATGCTAAGTACTTTACGTGCATAATTTCACTTAAACTTCACAACGACCATTATAAAATAGGTATTATTTTTCTTGCCATTTTTCAGATAGGGAAATTGGTTGAGGTAGTTGCACAATATAATACAGATATAAATGGGCAGGGCTGGAATTGATAGAAATCACAAACCTTTGAATGAAGAATATATGCAGTTGTATGATTTTTTCAATCAACTGTCCATATATTGGGACCAAGAAGAATAGGGTTGAGCTTTACTGGTTAGATTTGATAGAAAAACAAGGGAGGGGTGGGAAGAGAGTTGCTCCTCGGTCCTCTGGAATTCTCATCTATGAACAGGATGAAAAGGGGAATAAACTTCCGTATTTCTACCACCTTTAAAACCCAGGGTCAAATTCTACCAAGAATAAAAAAGTGTTATGGGTAACCAAAAGACTGTCAAATTCCAAGGTCCTGACACCAGGAATGAAGACTGTAATAATAATTCCTTCACCTTAAGCTTCTGGAATAACTTAACTATTTGTCTTCATAGAATATAATCTTTATCCCAAAACTAGCCTGAGAAAAACAGAGGCAAATGACTTCTGGTTGTCAAACTGACAGTAGGCTTTAATTAAGAAGTGGTGGTGATACCTATTCCTGGATGCGGAGTAATGTCTCAGCAGGCTAGTCTACAAATGGCCTGAAGCTCTACTGGTAGTAGGAATAAACAAGACGAAGTGGGAAAATGGTCCGTTTTACAATGGCCTTATGATATGTCCTGTCTGGGTCTGCTCTGTCCTGAGTTGGTGGTTTGGGTTCAGTGTGGTCTTGACTCCTTGTGCTATCAGCCCTACTTATCACCTTTAAGGTGGCAAAGCTACTGGCAACAGTTTTCTTTCTGTTACACAAGCCATCTCTCAACTTATTTAATGTTTAAAGATAAAGCTTATTATAGCTGTTACCATGGTGGTTTTAAAAGCTAGACCCAAATGTAAGCCTGAGGACGAGGATGCAGGAAAAGAGAAATACTTCCTAATATCATCTGTGGAAGTTTTAAAATATGACCTTAAAATACCAAGGTAGGGGTCTATGTCTTTTCTCTACAGATATAACTACAATTATAGGCTAGGTGGTGATCTCTGAGTCCAGGTCAGAAAGGGCTGTGCAACTCCTACCTGGTCTTCTTGGGATTCTCCAGGACACTCCCTTTCACAACCCAGTCTCCATGCTGTGAGAAGCTCAAGCCTTATGGAGAATGACAGGTAGATGTTCTGTTCATCAGTTCTAGTGGAACCAATGCATCTCAGCTTGCCAGAAAAATGAGTGAAGAAGCATCTTATAAATGGGTCCCCTCCTTCCAGATATGCCTTGTTCCAGCTACATAAGCCTTTCTGGCTAAGTCCCCAGACATTGAAGGACAGAGAAGAGCTGTCTCAACTGTGCCCTTTCCTAATTCTTGACCTACAGAATCTGGCATGTGAAAACAATGCTCACACTGTTGTGTGCTTTCAGAGGGAAAAGTTGCCTGGGTTCTTGTCTCCTGGAATAGTGGAGGTTCTGTGAGTCTGATTCACCTCAACAACTGCCAAGAAACTGGCAGTGGCCTAACATTTCAAGTTAAAGTTGACAGAAGAAAGACAACATAGAAATAAGGACAGTTACTATAATCCATATAATAATGATACTCGCATCTATTTTCACTGCAGTGCTGATCTGGGGCTATTTCTGTATCTTCTTATTCTTTTGCACTTCAGTCTTTCAATGTTTTGCATACATAGTCTTCGGGGATGATTTCTATATCTTCTTATTCTATTTAACTTGAATCTTTGCATATTTTGGGTGCACTGTGGCAGCAGGCATTCAGAGCAGTATTAGGTGCCCAATGGCAACATCTGTGGAAGTTTTAAAATATGACTTTAAAATACCAAGGTAGGGGTCTATGTCTTTTCTCTACAGATATAACTACAATTATAGGCT
>NC_081561.1:92609207-92774779 GCF_022355385.1 Mustela nigripes
GAAGCACAGGCAATGATCATACTGTGGCCCAAATCAAATATGGAGTCAAATGGTTCACATCTTGGATTGCTCTTGAGAGGCCACCAGGAATGAAATTGGTGAGATGCTTCCTCTAGTTCCTAGAACGATCAGACCCAGGCAAGCTGTGGTTGAAAATTTTTCTGGGGGTAGGGGATTTCTATTTCCATAGTCCCAAGATGATATAACAAGAGTGAGCTCCATATTGAAAAAAATGTTCAAAGGATGCCCAGTTTCTGCAATTGTATCAATATCAAAATTATCTTTTTAAATATAGTTTCTTGTTGATATTTTACAGAATGGCTTCTGGGTTAAATTTCACTTTTTTAAGTGCAGAAAAACTGAGAAGATTGGCACTTATTTGGGTATTGTTATATGCAAATTGGATTAATCTTTGGGTTAATAGGTCTTCTTGCTCAATCCAACAATTGGCTATTTCCTTCAATCTTTGGAAGTTTATTGCCTAAGAATCATTCAGCAAACTATTTATTGAATGAAATAGTTGCTTTTATGTAACATTGTTATGACCTAGTATAGATATATTATTAATATTAAAAATAAATAAATATTAAGTAGTATACAAATTAAACATTTGCATTATCTGCAATCAAAAACATTTCCAGGAATTATAGTTGATTTGCCATCCAAAGTTCTTCCTACAATTATAGAAATCAGTTTCAGGGCAGTATATTAACTTAAAGAAAAGGAAATCCTGCATATTCTGGAACCCTTATTAATTGTAACTTGCTTCTAAAAACAAAGGTGGACTGGTGAAGTAGACATGAATCTTGGTTTTCCTACTGTTTAGAGCTCTATAGGCTAAGTAAGGGAGAAGATGTGCCCATCCCACTCCCTTATAAGGGATCACCATTTACCCCGCTTTGCTCTAGAAGCAGTTCAACTTTATATCTGATCTCCTGACACAATTATTATTAGAACCCCTTTTCACTCTCAAAAGTGTTCTGGTTTGGATGATAAATTATATGGTCACTCTATTCACAAGTCTAGGAGAAAAGTTCAAGCTCCCTACCTACACATATATACATGGTCCAGATTCCCTCTATGCATGTGAATCACTGGCCATAAGACAGAATCCTGTGTCCAATTTCTTCCATCATGTGTAAAAATGGAATCCATTAAATCTATATTCCCCTTGGTTTTTCACTATAAAACCAAATTACCTGCAATCAAGGCTCAGTTTGTTTCATTTGTATGAATCAAACACCTGCAACTTTTATGAAACATCATTTGGGATTAGTTTAAATTTTGCAAACATTTGTAATTGTTAAAAGCTTAATCTAAACATAGTACTTACTCTAAGGTGGGCTAAGTGCTGTTTTTCAGAAGAATTCCTTAGTTTTAAATAGATTGAAAAGCCAGATACAGTGTAGAGGAAAGAATATCAGACTTGGGGGTCTGGAGATCTATGTTTAAATCCATACTTTGCCCTCTATGTGGAGTGGGACAATACATGACAGTTTTCCCAAGATTGTCCCAATTTACATCTGCTATTCAGTGTAGCTATTAAAAATACCCCTTTTCATTCTCAAATGTGTCCTGGTTTGGAAAGCAAAGGATATGGACCCCCTACTTAGAAGTCATGTAAGATCAGGCAAAAAAATTAACACTTTTGTGTCTCCATCTCTTATTTGCCTAAAAATTTCCATTCCAGAACATTATTTTGAGGAGTGAATAAGAGTGTGCGAGCATGAAAAAGCATTTAACAACCCAATATACTAGGCAAGTGTAACATAACTATTTTTCATGCTTCTGCCTGGGGTCAGCAAGACCTCCCATGGTTGAGTCCATTGTCAGAGCTCTCCACTACATCCTGTGTATACCACACTCACTCCTGTTTCCTAATCCTTCTGCATATTCTCCCCATTTTCTGGAATATCTTCTCTTTGTCATTCTCACTGTTCACCTTCTTAGCTAACGTCCCAACTCAAATCACATCATTTGAAAGAAGACTTCTGTTAGTATGTGTAGGGGTTTGGGGGTGCAATCTAAGATTCTGACCACTTAAGTAGGAAATGAAGTACAGTTTTATCAATTAGGGAAAGCAATGATACTACAATGCAGAGCTCTAACCAATGGCTGGATTAGTTCCAGGCTGGGGTAGGGAATTCTATTTCCTTTTTCTTCACATGCATAGGTGTGCCAAGGTGGAAAGAGAGAGAGGAAAAGGGAGAGAGGAAAGAAGAGAAAGAGGGCCAGCCTATAGAGCTAAGAGCCCACTGATTAGAAGACCTCAAGTCTTCTCACACTTGAAATCATGAAAGAATGACAAATTCTTTCATCCCAAACTAATTTCTCTCTTCTTTAACACCATTTTTACTGGTGGCAACACTGCATAGTTTAATGAATTGTTCTCTGATTGTTTCTTGGCAGTCATTATTTTAAACAGTAATGATATTATCAGTTCTTGGATATCACTGGTTGGTTCTTCACTTCTTCAGTATCTTTGAGATACTGAAGACCTTTGAGATACAGTATGTTTGAGATACTGATCTTTGAGATACTGAAGATCTTTGAGATTTGAGAGAATCTAAGATAAACTGGACTCTTACTAGATAATTGTTATTGGTCAAATGATTGAGTTGCAGGCTTAAATAGCCAAAGTTTTAGGGGAGAAACTTGACCTTTTCTAATTCGATAAGATCACATGGTGGGACTGTCTTCTATCGCGGAAAATATCCCTGTCACTACATTGCTATGAAAAACACCCCAGTTTTACAAAGAGAGAGAGGTGCTGAGATCATATCAGCAAATACTTTCCCACCTCCTTCATGCTCCTAAAAATGTAAGAACAGAGGAAGTATGGAGAACAACCCAGAAAGCCTATGAAAAGACCAACTGCTGGTCAACAAACTCATCTCCTCTTCCTCCTGTACCTGTAGCTACATTTTATTTCCCAGCCTTCCTTGCAGGTAGGCGTGTCCATGTGATTAGGTTTGGGCCAGTGGAATTCTGGCTGATGTGTTGTAGGTCACTTTCTGGTCCACACATGTTCTCCCATACTAAACTCCTATACTCTTGCCCTCCTGCCTGGCCAGAATGGAAAAGGCCCACAGGGAAACAGTAAGGGTCCTGGACTGGAGAGCTTTCATTGGGAACTGGTCCCTAAATTAGTGCTTGCCAGAGAGCTACCCAAAATGAAACACTGGCATCGGATTTAAAGAGGAATAAACTTGTATTATCTTGAGTTGTTGAAATTTTAGGTTTACCTGTTATTATTGTTAGTTAGTATTATTGTGCTAGTGCCTTCTTGATATAATCAGAATAATCAAGGATTTCTTTCCCTCACAAATTATGTTGCTAATGACAGTTACTTTAAGAATCTATTGGCTATAAAACATGCCTTCATTTCAGAGAGGTTAAAAGGTGAGACAAAAATATGTATCTTAAATTGATGAAATAGGATAATTCAATGTTCCTGCATGGAATTTTTCATGACCATTACATGAGTCCCTTAGCAGGCACCTTGAAGAATGGAAAAACTACTCTCTCTGATTATCAAAACGTAGGCTCTTAGAGGATTTAAGTTAATCTGGTTGATTGTCTCTCATGTCCCACACCCAGAACACCACTGGATATATTCTGGGAGTTCAGTAAAATTAGTCGAATGAGGGACTAACGTTCACATTTTAGAAACCAAATGGAAATTTATTAATTTGTGATAAGCAATCTAACTTGCTCATGCTGCTGCAGCGTTCAGGTCTGTGTGAGGAGGAATTCTCCATCTGCAGGTAAGCCTCATGGGAAAATGAGCAAAAGTGAGGAGCTTAGATCCAAAACCCAGAGATACTGGGTGTTTAATGGCCTCATGGTGTGATGCAGGCTAGCAGGGCTTCTGAATCATGCAAGAGGAGACTATGTGGAGGCAGAAACCCTACCTTTTTATGCGGACTCCCGAAGAGCTGCCTCGAGACTGCAAAGCTGAGTTTATGTATATATGTGAATCGTAGTCTTCAGTGTTAAAAAATCTATAAAGCTGTTTCCTCTACTTGGCTCTAAAAAATTTCAAGTGGATGCTTTTTTCCTGATGACTGTGTTTAGGTCTCTGTGAGGATGTCTCTGTCCCTGGAAGAGGAAAACATACCATGTAAGAGCTTGTCCTATTCAGATGTGCCTTGAGTTGGCTCTTTCTGGCAGGGCAGTAAGCAGGGACCGTGTCCTGCCCATTGCTGTATCCCCAGTGCCCAGTAAAGTACCTGGCGCAGAGTAGGTGCTCAGTGCATATTTTATGAACAAGTTCTAACTACTGGTTAGAATAGCTGAAAGGATGACTCAAAGCTGAAAACTGTATCAACTCCTATCTGGAATTGGAAAATAATATTAGCCCCGTTTTTTGGAGTTTCTTTTTTTAATGAGCCAAGCGTTTTACATATATCATCTTGTCTAATATAAAAGGAAAACACTAGCATTATTTCCAAAATAGGAAGAATTTGAGACTCAGAAGGACAAGCCGTTTGCATAAAGTCACAGAGTGTCAGAGCTCAGGTGTGAGCTGAGGTGTGATCTCAGATTAAGCCATTCTTGCCCACTATGCCTAAGAAATGATGTGCTTTGAGGAAGGGGATAGCATCATTGCTCTGAAAGGACACAGCTCCAGCTGTGTACACTCCTACCTTCTTGGTGGAGGCACCCAACCTCCAACTGGCAAGTCTACCCAGAAGTGAATAATGCTATATTTTTTTTTAATGAGAAAAATGGTTCTCATTTGAGCCATACCCTTTCAGGTACAGCCTGAGGCAATTGTGGTCCCAGGTGAGAGTGAGCACAGAGTGATTGACCACATGCTATCTATTACTTTAGCTGCTAAGATCTGCAGTGAATTCCAGATGCCAGTTTCTACAGCACAGTATTATAGGCTGCGGGACCAAAACATTTGCAAAGACATAGACTTCTTGGAGATGCTAAAGGTAGGTCTCCCTGGGAAATGAAAATGTTGCAATGTCATCATCCTTTAAGTTATAACAAAACATTCCTAGCTTTCCTTTTAATCTGAATGAAAAATCAATACAATTTTACCCTGTGGCAGACTAGAACTGAGACTTCTCTTTCAAAATAAATATCTCTGACATCTTGTTTTATGCACAGTTTATTTTTATTCAGACAGTTACAGTTTGTTTTTCCTCCAGGAAGTAAGGGTGGCAGAATACTCGTGACCCCCTTTCTTCCTTCCCTGAGTCCTCGCTATTCTTATGCTTATTCATAGCATCATACTGCCCACAGATTGAAAAGTTTTTACATGTGCTGGGACAGTTCAAGATAGCTCGTGTTTCACCCTGGTCAGCAAACATATCTCCTCTATTTTATTCAGTGCTAGGAACTCAGCTCACTGAGCTCATTCTCAGGGAACTGATTATTTACTGGACATCAGTTTCTATAATAGTAGTTTATCATTGTCTTTGCAGAAGTCATGAATGCAGTGGTCTCTGTTCTCTGAGTCCTGGTTGAAAACCAAGGAAATTTTGTAAACGTGGTGATTCTATCTAGAAATTTTCATGTAGGCACAAGACCAGTTAGGGTCTCTGATTACTGTGCATGCAGCAGGGGCCCCTGAAAACACCCCAAGTGTGAGGGAGAGTTCTCTTCTTTTTCAGTGAAATGCTTCTACCCTAGTTTTTGCCCTGAACAATGAAGATTAGAAGATATTCTATGGAATTTAAAGTCAGTCACTTTCTATACTATTTCTGAAAAGGAGAATATGAATAAATATCTTTAGATGACATGGGCTATCTTTGAAATTATTGTCAGTAGAAGTAATGCCCTTACTATTTTCTTTAGCTAGTGTCATACCTCTCTCTATAATGACACAGGTTTGTTACTAACCTCTCTGATTATTGCAGCGGCATTCAGAAATAGTATCTCACATGAAATATTGAGGTCATAATGAGCATGGACTTGCAACCACGATCTCAACCTGAACATGCAGTCTGTGTTATATTTCCTCATTATCAAATACAGTCATCCTGAGCCTCCATTTTGCCAGTTTCCTGAGAAGCTGGCATTGTTTGTTTCTAGGAACTTCCCAGTTTATTCTAGAACAACAGTGGCAATCAGAATAACAAGAGTAACAACAATAATCCCTAAATTCAAAGTGGTTCCTCTAGTTTCTGTAAGAATGCAACACCGCAAGCCTTTAAGGGCCTTAAAAGTCAATGTCTATGTGGCTTTCACACCTCATTTTGACAAGCTTTCTCCTTGAAGTGCTCACTGGGCAAGGCATGCTTCTTTTTACTTTCAGACCCTGATGGTTTTATATTGGTAAGAGGTAGGTTTACTATAAAGCTAATTAAAACTGGCTTCAAGGGCCCCTTTCAAAGACCTTGGAGGGTCCCTGACAATGTGTTCATATGATTATATATTTTATAAAATTTTCTCATGCAAAATATTTTAATCATCATCAGTGAAGACCACTGTCTCCACTCTGATTTCTTCTCATGTTAGGTGTCTTTGGTGCTTACTGGCATTTTGGAAGTCACAACACATGGAGTCAAGGAAATGTTTGGTTTATTTACATCATGTTCATTGTCTTACATGTATGATTGTGTTATTGCTAGCTGTAAGCATAGTGCAGGAATGGCTTCCAGAGATCCTCTTACGTATGACTCTTTCAGCATTGTAAAACAATGGTGTGGGACCAGAGGTTTGTCGTGATATCTAAAGATATCCTAAGTCACTGGAAATATGTAGGTAGAGGAAAAACAAAGTTTGAAGGATTCGTAGGCAGAAGCTAGTCTACAGTGAATTCCCTCAGTTGTCAGGTGTTTAATGTTGAAGGAATTCCTGCTGATGTCTAATGAAGATGTTCTCCAAAAAGAAATACTTGTTGATGCATTATATAATTATAACATACATTTTTTAAATGAAAATCATGAAGATCATTATCAGAATTTTTGCATTTGTAGAGCAGAATACTATAGCAAAATTTTAAATACTAAGCCATTCTCTGTGTGAAATCACATGTTTTAAGCATTCCAACATATTAGTTTACATCTTGTTAGAGCTGAGGTATATTATTGTGAAGTAACCTGGAGGTTCCAGATGAGCTGGCTTACAAAATTACCACCAACACAGCAAAAATCCTCAAGAAAGAAGTGATCTAGTGACAGAACTCCTACATGGATCCATTGATATGTTACTAATACTAATTATATGTTACTATAATAATGTCATATCATTCAACATATTAGTTTTAGCAGTGTACTTAATGTTTTAATCTGTGTAATTGCACATATAATAGAAATATACCTCACTATAATGTGGTAGCAGACTAAAAATAAGTTTTTTAAAATGCCTTAATTTCAGATTAAGATAATGTCATAAATCGTTATCCAGAATTATTAATCATATAAATTCATTACTATGGAAAGAGTATTCTAGCAGAAGCCAAACACATAGCAGCGACAATTCAGGCAAAAGACAGTTTGGTACAGGGGTGCCTGGGTGGCACAGTCTGTTAGGCATCCAACTCCTGGTTTTGGTTCATGTCATGATCTCAGGGTCATGAAATCAAGCCTGATGTGGGGCTTTGCACTGAGTATGGAGTCTGATGAAGTTTTTTTCTCTCTCTGGCCCTCCCTGCCTCACTTGAGTGCATTCACTCCCTATGAAATAAATTAAAAAGTCTTTCTAAAAAAGACAATTTGGTACAAAAGACAAAATTTGGCATATCAAACCTCTCTTACTATAACCAAAACTAAAAATTTGTATGTCATCAGCACACAGGGATTTCAACAACTTTACTGGGAAAATTCATTGACTTTGATAAATTCCATGGTTGTCCTTGTAAATTGAATTTCGCACTGTTTAATAAAAACAAAAAAGCATTTTCTTCCCCAAAAGCACCATGCTGGTTATATTTACAGGGAATTGAACAACGTACAACAGAGAGTAGAAAATATTTCAAGTACATATGAACAACAACAGCAGCAAAAATAAAAAGAACAATGTTCAAACTGCTGTAAGATCGCAGGTAGTGAGTACAAGATAAGATGTTGTATATATTATATAATTTATAAAGTATTTCAGTAAGTCAGACATGACTTCCTGAAAGTCAGGAGGACTCTCCAGACAAGAAGGTACTTGAATGACACATCAATCAAATACAAATGTACGAGATGAACACCTTGAAGAGCAGAGAAGAAAGAACAGTCAGTTTTATTGGTAATGTTTTTTATTATTTTTAAACATTTGAAAGAGTAGTTATGCCCATTACATTTTTAAGTGAATGGGATTTGCCTTTCAGAGGATACAATGAAAAATGGTGTTCTTTAAATAATGATAATTACTGAAAGCATGGGAGTTTTTGAACGAATCACTGTATTTATTCACTTCTGTATGATTACACAGAGAAATGTCAAAATGAAAAAGCAAAAATGACTCAATTATCGCAAATCATTTATCAGAATTAAATCAAGGGAAAATGTGTAAAAATAAAATATCTAAGTAAACAAGATATCAAGGACTACTACTTTATTGTTGTAACTACACTAAATGTGATGGGTTGGCCCTCGTCCTATGCTACTGTTCTCCATGAAACCGTATGAGTAAGTTTTAATTCTTTTGCCAGCCAAAAATTCTGTAAGAGGAAGTGATAAGCAGAGATAATGAATATGCCCTTGGATTGCTTGATAATCCAATTAGTGAAGGGGAGTGACTCATACAGATAGATTGGAAAAATATTTAAATTTCTTGCTGTTTTGACATAAAATAGTGACTTCAATGACTATATTGTAAATGCATAGTACAACCTGACAGTGAAGACATTGATGTGACAAACAGATCAGTGGGCATCATCATTGAAAGAGTATTTAAAATTGGTCACCACAAAAAGGAAAAAAAAAAAACCGAAAGAAACAAAGCAAAAAGAACCTTGAAATGACCTGAAATTTTCCAGCTCATATATAAACTATAGTCTTTATGGATGTTTCCTAAATTTGACAACTCAAAAGATGTACATAATATTACCAAAAGGAGTTGTAGAGCTGAAAGAAACTTTTCCTAAACTTAAATAAAGATCATAATACTGTAAAATTCAGTGTACTATGCTAGAAGAAATACTGAATTATCTACATTTTTTATACAAAATACACAAATATCATATAAAAAGTCATTGAAGAAGATGCAGCTGAAAAGTGTAAGCAAAAACAGAATCACATAGGTATGTGGGATAGTTCTTTTAAGAGAAGTAGTTTTACAAATAAAGCTATTATATTTATGAATTTGTAATATTTTCTGTTTTTAAATGCTTTGAAAATTTGTGATCTGTTATGATCTCTCCTCCTAAATTTACTTGAAATCCAATTTTATATTCATAGTTTTTCATTTTTTTTAAAGATTTTTTTTTTTTTTAATTTTGAGAGAAGGAACTAGTGGAGGGGGCAGAGGGGGAAGAGAGAGAGAAAAATCCTCCATCAGATCCCCCCACTGAGCATGAAGCCTCATTGGGGCTTGAGCTCAGGACCATGAGACCATGATCTGAGCTGAAGCCATAGGTCAGACACTCAGCTGACTGAGCTACCCAGATGTCCCTATAATTTTTTTTTTTTAAAGGACATCTTCTCAGTCATATAAGCTTTACATCCATGAAACCCTTGGTCTGTCCCTCTCATTTTAGGTTCCAATCCAGTGTGAAGGTTTCTTCTTTCCCTCCTCTTTGGACCACTCTCCCTTCTTGCCTGGAACCAGTTGTGCTTTACACTTTAGTTGGGAAGATCAGAAGGTGACTTAGGCTTTAGGAATCACCTATTTCCCCCCAGCAGACTGGAAACCCAGCAGAGAGAGGCAATGTTAAGGAGGGTGAGGGAAACGGAGGCCAAACCAAAAGTCTACCCTTGGGTAGCATTCTGCTGTGTTCAGATTGCTTATAAGTGTGCCTGTCCCTTGCTACGGCAGGCATCCCCCTATCTCCTTCATTCTCCACAACAAAAGCAAAACATCAAAGCAATAAATTAAGGACTTACTTGATCATATGACTCTCACTGATTAATTTATTGGGTACTTGCTCTGCCTGAACAATTCTGTGCTGTCTACTATTGTTGTCTTGAAAGATTTGGGGCTTTAAAGAAGGACCATGTATGGAGGTTGGAGGCCTGGTGGTCCGGTGGCCACTCAACGGCCCATAAGAACTTTGTCATTTTCTAATTGATATGCTGGACTTGAGGATAAGCTTTTCTGAAAGAAAATGTCTGTGTTTAAAAAGATTTCAAATATCATTCATCTTTATGCAATTTTAAACTCACGATTTGTAAAGCTCCTCGAGATCCAGCCCAGGCTCATTGACTGCTTGTCCATGATGCGCATTCTCTATGTCGGCCACCGGGAACCACTGCTCTTTTCTCAAACATGCAAACTGCTCATGACCTCCACACCTCGCCCACACTGTTCCCAACTGTATCCAAGAGCCCCTTCCTTCCCTGTCCCTTACACAAATTTCTTTTCCTCTCCCTTCCAGCTTAAAAGCCACATCTGCTCAGTGGTGACTCTCTTGACCTTGTTCTTATTTGCTTTTGCCCTCTGGCAAGCCCAGGCAATGATTTATTTATTGATTCAATTTCAGCACGGGACTTTGACATTGCCTTGTAATTATTTGTCCTGTTTGCTCATTATGAGTTTTCCTACAACATTTATCTTGTTAATCTTGTATGCTTGAGACCTAACTCAGGACCTGGTAACATACATAACAGGTGCTTGGAAAAAAAAAAAAATTACTCAGTGAACGAAGAGGAGTTTTTAAAAATAAGATAAGCTAAACTGTGTTTGTCAAGACAAAGGGATACTTTCCCGAAAAACCATTTCTTGAGCTACAAACCTCTAGTTTGTGTTTGTACTAAACAAACGAAATGGCAGATAAGTCTTGCCTTCATTCTACTCTGTAATCCCTCTTCCCTTCCCTGTTTCACACAGCCTTAGGCTCTCCGCATGATGTTTCCTTCTGGTCCGTTTGAGGAATTGTATGAATCAATGGTTTCTTTCCTATCAGTTGCTTCCTCCCTTTGAAACGGGAGGGTGCAGAGCATGTGTTTGTCCATTTCTTTTAACTACTTTTTTCCAATGCTTATTCTGCTGGGGGATATCTAATGTCCCTGTTTTTCAGGCCTCTAAGGAAGATTCTTTTCTTCTTTTGATGCGTTTCTGAGACAATAACCTCAAACCACTGCCTGGTGTAGGAATCATGTGAATATTACATTTTTATCAAGAAATAGAAGGTTACTTGAAAAATACATGAAGACAACAAATATTTATTGAGCACAGGCTGTGCTACGTAATGGGGTTATAGAGGTGACCAGGACAGACAGAGTCCCTAACATCATGGAGCTTGTCTAGGGTAAAAGAAATACTCAGAACAAGTAACTACATTAATTCCTAATGATTATGATTGAGATGAGGTCATGAATGCCCAGCCCAGAAGGGCCTGGTCAGGGCGGATGGGCCTCTAGTCTGACATCTGAAGATGAGCAACTGTGTGATATGGGGAAGATGGGTTGAGGAGGGGAGCTTTAAGGATAGAAGCAGCAACATATCCAGAGATCCTGAGCTCAGAGGAGTCTGCAAAGATTCTGGGGAAGAGAAAAAGTCTGTGAAAAGGGGGCAGAGAGGGCTAGAGAGACTGATTAGAGATGAAGTTCATTAACAGTGAAATAATAAAGCAGTGTAGTTAGCCTTGAAGTTCTGATGCCATCCAGAGGTTCCATTTCAGACTGACTTTCTTATCTCGGCGTTATTGCTTTTTCTGCTGTTTAATTATGAGTAAAATACGATATTTTCTCCTTTTTTCGTCCCAAATGTAGTGCATTTTAGCCAAATTATGGGTAATTTCAGCATCTGTGGACATGTGTGGAACTCCCAACTCCTTTTATGTGTTTGCTTCTAGGAAACAAAGCCTCCTGAAATTCAAACAGACCACTTCCTGTGTTCCTCTGGAGCCCCCCATTTCTGAGTTGGGAAGTGGCTGCCTTGCTACACAGGTGTCTTGTCTGTGATGACTTCTGAATAGCAAATGATAAAGCTGTTCTTTCTGCCAGGAAAATTGTAGTTTTCATAATTTTATTGCTGAAGAAATAGTTGTCATGGCAATAATTTACATAACTTTGAACAGTCATTGGTTAAGTACTGTTAATGGTGTGCTTTCAGTGTACCAAGAAAGTACCGTATAATGAGGATTTTGCTCAGTCCTTTGTCAGAGTTGGTATATTTCCTGGTTTTGCTGACATAATTGATCAAATTTTTAGAGCCTCAGGTGATTTCTATACATGTTTATTTTAATCCCTCAAGATGTCCCATTATGTCAGGAATTGTCCCTTTGCTTCTTTGTGCTTTAACCTCATGCTCAATTCATTTGGTTCAGTTGTGCGGGTTTACAGAATGCATTTGTCAGATCCGAATCTTAGCAACTCTAAAATAATTTAATTGAATTCAAAAACTATTTCCAAGTGCCTACTGTGAGCAGGGCATAATGCTAGGCTCTGCAGAGGATAGAATGGATTCTGAGAGATGTGCCTAAAGAATGCAGAAGGAAATTTGGAAATAAAATAAATGTTCCTTGATGTGATGATTAATGTTAGAACATTATGAAATAAATATGAACATTACTTGATGTTATGATTATAGAGCATGGCCTTGCTCTGGGTTAGAAACTATACCCCAGGCCACTGAGACAGAGGTTGGTGTGTGAGCACTGGAAGTCACAGCTGAATTTTCTGTACTCCTTTAGGGTTTATTTTCTCATGGTTTTTGTCAAAGGGAGGCAGCATAATGAAATTATTAAGAGTGGAATCTGGGGGGCACCTGGGTGGCTCAGTGGGTTGGGCCTCTGCCTTTGGCTCAGGTCATGATCCCAGGGTCCTGAGATGGAGCCCCACAGCGGGCTCTCTGCTCAGCAGGGAGCCTGCTTCTCCTTCTCTGCCTGCCTCTCTGCCTACTTCTGCCTACTTGTGATTTCTCTCTCTGTCAAATAAATTAATTAATAATAAAAAAAAAAGAGTGGAATCTGGGACTCCTTCACTTAAGCACATTTCTTATCTTCTCCACTGAGTCAGTTTCCTTTCTGTGAAATGGGGTCATAAAACTATTTTCTTTAGAGATTCATTTTGAGGAGTTAATGAGGTAGTGTGCACAAAGTACATAGAGGAGTGAGAGCATATGCTGGGCAATGATAAAATTTCATTTGATAAATGATAAAATAATTTTGAAAATAAAAATTTTCAAAATTTTCATTTGAAAAATGATAAAATATAATTTTCATGATAAAAATGACAACATGATGATGATGGTGGTGACGATGATGAGTGAAGGATGGTGATCCATGTACATACATGGGGCACATCTTGGTTTCCTGATTTAGTCCAACTTTGGGTCTTTCTAATTGGTGAATTGTCTGGCGCAAAAAGAAGTACACATTCATCCATCCATCCAGCAATCATTGATTCAATAGACATAAATTAAGAGTCACTAGTTAGATGCTGGAGGTGTAGTGATGAATAGACATAGTTGGGGTCAGGGGGAACAATCATTGGTTGTAGCCAGTTTGGATTTCGTGGAGCAATAACATTGCAAATACAAATTTGGAGACAGGCACTGCATTGCCAACATTTTACTTTGCCGAGTCAAGATGCTTAAAAGAGGCCATTGCATTTTTGTATCACCCCATTTTAACCCCATAGCAGTAGGAAGAATATAATATTACAATAGATGAATCTATAAAATTAAATAAATTTAGCACTGAGGAGAAAGAGCTGACTGTTGTCCTGGCCCCAAATGGGTGCTCAATAATTATTTGTCGAGCGAATGTACCATTTCCTTATTTTCCTCAGGCCGGTGCAGACCAGTATTTTGGAATATATTGTATTTTGGAATATTTTGGAGAAAGTGGTCTTCTGTTCATGCACTCAGATTAGACTCTGAAGACACCTTTTATTTCATACAACTCCAAGAAGAAAACTAGATGCAGAGGTGTAAGGTTATTCGTTTAACAGAAGGTAGTCAATGATGTTTAAATAAAAGGGGTTATCAAGGGGAAGGCTTGGAGTGCTCTTTGATAAATTATGGCAATGGATTTTAGTTCATAAATCAAAAATCTGTATGAGCTTTTTGTGAATTTTATATGCTTTGTGGTTGAAGGTTATATTCCTGAGAATTTAATCAGAAACTTCATGGTTAACAGTTAAATATCTTAGGGACACAGTTTTGCCATTCAGTAGAGATAACGAGATAGGACCCACAGACATATAACTCAAGAGACCTTTTATTCACCGGGATCATCTTTTATCAATGCCCTTTGTTCACTGTGATCCTGTTTTTGAGGAATGTTACTGTTTTCTCGCCTTCTATCCTTTATCTTTCCAGCACACAACTATAATAGACTTGTGTCAGCAGGATGTTTCTTCCTAAGGCTTATCAGATACCTCCAGCTGCAACATTTTCTCTTAATTTTCACCAAGGCAGAACAATTTTTTTTTCTTAATAGTTTTATATGCACAGGAACCACTGATCCAGGATTAGCTATAATCCAACTGCTTTCATAAGATTGAAAGTAACAACATTTCTTTTCATAAAGATATACTATATGTATCTAATGGAAAGGTGACTTTGTGCTTTTTAAAAGTGCCACAAATTGAAGGACCGCAAATTAGTGTGGGAACAGCTCACTGAAAGGGTGTACCTCTTTGTGTTGTGATTGTCCCTGTAAACTTAGATTCTCTGGGGCTGCAAGAGGCAGACTGATGAGTGGGGTTTTTCTCTAAATATGTCAAATTGCAGACTGCAGGAATAAAGAGTCACATTTCCTGAAAATCAGAGGGTCTTCTGAAGGCCTGTCTCAAGTGGGCTCTGATAGACAGATGTGGGATGACCACACTGCCAGAAGTCCACCTCAGATTCCTTGGGATTTAGATATTAAGTTATCTCCAGGAAATGGCATTATGATCATTTAGATTTTCTATTTTGATTTTTTCCACTTTCTGTAATGCAAATAAGTTATTTTTATAATCTCTGAAAAAGAGCCTTATGCTTTTTCAAATAAAAGATCAAGTACTAGATGTCGAACACCTAAAGTTCTTGAAAAGTAGTTCACATTTTTTTCAAAACCTATTTACTCTTATTCTAATGTGTTTGGTTATTTTTGTTATTAACTTGTATCAGTGGAAAATGTGTAAATAGCAGAATATAAAGGACTTGCAGTTGCAAAAGAAAAAGTCACCAATTATATTTTCAGAAAAAAATAGATGCTGTCAGGCAGGAAAAGGGGAAAAATATTCTAAATCTAGACATAAAAGAACTTTTTTCCAAACATGAAAAAGAATTCCAATCCATTCCACTGAGTATGGGGGCGTAAACTTTGTGTTCCTTGATTCTTTCTCCCAACATAAGTAACATTATATTTTATGCCTTTTAGTTAAGAATACAGTGATATATGTGTTGTACACAATTTTTTTTCTTTTATGCATGTTAAAAATAAATTTATTATATAGGTTTTTAGGTGAGTCTTACTTACCTTATTTGAGCCTCTGTTTCTTCATATCTAAAATAAGGTATATTCGTCAGTTCTTCAGAGATATAGAACCAATGGGATATATAAAAATGATCTTCATATTATTTATATTATTGTTAGTCATTGGCTTATGAAGGTGATAAATGATGGTTTGTTTGTATCCTATTTATTGTACATAATGATGCTTATCATAAGGGGTTGGCTCACATGACTATGGAGGCTGAGAAACCTTACCATCTGCAACTGACAAGGTAAAGTCCCAGGAAGCCAATGGTGTAGTTAGAAGGCCTAAGAGACAGAGTCAATGTTGTAGATTCCTGCCCAAATCTCAAGGACTGAGAACCAGAAGCACCAAGGGCAGGAGAAGATTGGTGTCCCAGTTCAAGTAATCAGGTAGAGAGCAAATTCAACCTTCCTCTGCCTTTTTGTTCTATTCAGGCTCTCAGTAGATGGGATGATATCTACCCTCGCTGGGGAGGATCTTCTACTTTAAAAGCTAATGTCTTCCAGAAACACTTTCATGACACTCCCCAAGTAATGTTTAATCAGAAATCAGAGCATCTCATGACTCAGTCATGCTGACATATAATATTAACCACCATGTTAATATATGACGCCAGCTAAATCTGCCAGTCAGGGCCCAACTAGAATATAGAAACACACAGGAATTATTAAAGAAGCTCAGTATAAAGAATTGTAAACTATAACAGAGGATTACTGTAATGAGGGATTGGCTAGTAGGGAGGAAGAAAACTTTAAAGAGTATAAAAATAGTGAAAGCAAGGACCTTATCCCTCAAGCTGAAATAGAACTTCCAGGGAAAGGATTCTTCAGAACTGAGATCCAGAACTCATTGGAGAGGGCGTGACCCGGGATCAGTGAATGGCTCAGAGAACACTGGTGCTTGCAGCTCTTGCTGGAACTCCACTGAGGTGCCAGTGGAATTTTTTGTGAAGCTGCCTTGGGGAATGGGTAAGGGAGGGATGTGTCAGGAGAAGTTTTGAGGTAAGCATCCAGAACACAGGAGTCTCTCTAAACTTGTTCTCTAGTTAACACTCTTATCTTCTGCGAGGTATCCTTGTCTCCAACAGCACTCTGGTATGAAATAACTCAAGTCTTTGGGAAGAGTGTAATATATTTCGAGTCCTTTGAAAAAAAAAATTGGTTTTGAGTCAGAAGTAAGAAGAAAGTGAGGAAAGTAATATACATACAATGAAAATGTTGAGATCTTCCTCCAGAAGGATTTAAGGCTCATTTTCAGCAATATGCTGAGAATATAAATTAGCTTGGTGGTTTCTCAGCTACATCCCAAAGGAAATATTAATTTGATTCCTGTACGTTGCAAGAAACATAAAAAAAATAATTTTTAGCTTAAAAAAAGAATTCATTGGAAAGATATTAGGGAAGCTCAGAAAATTAAAGGAAGAGAATGGCCTTTGGTTTATGGAAGGGAAGGTCATAGAACAGCACTGGAATCTAGAAGCAGAAATTAATACCCTTTGTATCTTTATCTGTTACCATGACCTCAACTCAGCTCCAGTGAATGTCCATCCCCAGGCCTCACCACTAAGCATGGAAGACAGCCTCTGACTGATCCAGCTTGGGCAAGATTGAACCCTTGCCTGAATCCTTCAGTGATAACCCAGGGCATGGGTCATAGGGTGTGGTCATGACCAAAAGATGTCTGAACTGGGTATCAGGGTCGGTACAAGAAATACTGGCATCCTGTTTAGTTAGGCAGCCAATGGAGATAAAGCTGCATGAAGGAGAAATTTTACTTGTAGCCTGTTCTTGCTAATAAAAATGTGAGGAGCTATCTGGAAGCAGCCAGCTGTTCCTCATTTGGGTATGTTCAATTTGTGACTGGTAGGACTTCCATTTCCATCAGATTCAGCCTGACAATAATGAACATCTTCCTGATAACTCTTGTCATTCCTTTCCAAGGAGCTGAAAATGGTAATTAATGCAAAAGCTGTGTTTATTGGTTCGTGAAATTGAGTGTGTACAGTCCTTTGATACTGTGTCTTCTTGATAGTGAGAGTTTGGGAGGGGGTGGGAAGCATACTGCACATTAAAGATTCAATTTATTTTACAAGATATTACAACAAAGGCAACCTCATGTATATGAAAATCTTGGGCTTTTGTTTGCTTTGCCAAAGTAGAGACAACAGAGCGAGGAGCAGGTGTTCTTCCCGTTGTCCTTCTTCCAGGGTCTCAACCCACTCCTGTACTTTCTTTACCGCTTTAATAAGACCACCACAGGGTTGGGACGACATTCTGTTTTGCTCAAGGACAGAGCTCAGAGTTCTGTCTCAAAAATGCCTCTTACTCTTGAGTTCTTAGTGGGATGCCAGGATAAGCCATTTTAACTGATTCATTTCCAAAGCCCTCAAGGAGGCCTTGAGGCATGGAGGGTAGAAAGACCACTTTTGCAGCAGAAGGAAGTAAGAAGCTGTGTTTAACTAATTAGGATTCTGAGATTGGTAGCCTCCTAGCTGGAAGCCTTGAGTATGTTCTGTTATTTTAAGTTGTTAGTTTCAGTTGTGGCCAAATCTGACTGGGTGGGGTTTTGTGATCAAATATTAGTCATGATGGAAGTGAAAGAAATACTGAAGGGAGTCTCCAAGGAATTTCACACACACACACACATACACGAGGAGGAGGCAATGTGACCACAAAGACAGAGACTGGAGTGATGCAGCCACAAGCCAAGGAATGCTAGCAGAAGCTGGGAGATGAGTACAGGAAAGAGTTGTAAACTTTGAACAAAAATAACAGGAAAGATGCTCAAAATTTGGGAACTTCCTGGATTGGAAAATCTAATGCTTCAGGACTCTAAAACACTGAGTAATGAGAAGGAAAAGAAGTTTGAACAAAGATTCAGTATTTTTAAATTTTATTTATTTTTAAATTTTATTTTTTTTTAATAAAGCAGAAACTTATTCTTGCAACAAGGAACTTATTGAGAACATTTCCTTCCCACCAAAATCTATTTTTTTAGGTGACTTCAAAGAAGCTATCATAAAGCTGAAAGAGAGACATAGTGGCAAGAAGGTCATGAAATTAAACAGTTTTAGGTAATATGTCACAGGTTCTTAGCATGTGGATTGAATAGAAACAAGTAGAGCCAAAGGTCAGTGAGTTGTTGAGGGAAATATAGTGTCAAAATCATCACAATCTTGAACTAAAAGAGCCTGTGATTGGGGCGCCTGGGTGGGTCAGTAGTTAAGTGTCTGCCTTCGGCTCAGGTCATGATCCCAGAGTCCTGGGATCGAGCCCCACATTGGGCTTCCTGCTTGGTGGGAAGCTTGCTTCTCCCTCTACCACTCTCGCCGCTTGTGTTCCCCTCTTGCTGTGTCTCTCTGTCAAATAAATTTAAAAAAATCTTAAAAAAAAAAAAGCCTGTGGTTATAAATCAGCCTGAAGACTACTAATTTACACCAATAGGATATGGGCTACAGAAACTGTGTAGCCCCCATAGAAGGAGCACTTCCCAATGTCCAGTCCGAAAGTGACCATAGAGTATAATAGATAGAAAGAAACTCCCAGAGAACAGAACCAGGGGCCACAAAGAGCAATGGGCAAGAAAGTTTCTCAGAAAAAGCAGAAACAGAGTCGAAGTGCAGCACTTTGTCCATTGCTAAGGCATAAGCTCTTTATTATTTCTTCCTGGAAGGATTCCTTTTTGCTGTGGTTTCTCCCATTCTTTTCTTCACACAAAGAGATTTTTAAAAAATATTTTATTTATTTATTTGTCAGGGAGAGAGAGAGAGCGAGCGCACAAGCAGGCAGAGTGACAGACAGAGACAGAGAGAGAAGCAGGCTCCCCGCTGAGCAAGAAGCCTGATGCAAGACTCCATCCCAGGACCCTGGGATCGTGACCTGAGCCGAAGGCAGCAGCTTAACTGACTGAGCCCTCCAGGCATCCCTACACAAGAAAAGTTTAACTGAACTATGGTTTCACTGGTGCACAAGGAGACAAACCTCTCCCTGCCACCAGGGGACCCTGGACTCTGTCCCGGACACAGTGCTGGGACGGGACTTTGGCTTGACTAACTTGGGGAGGCAGTGCATGTTTTGTTGTTGGGGAGAGGGTGTATTAAATGGTCAGACTGTGTAGCGGTGGCTTACTGGCCATAGACATCTATGCTTCACCTTCTATCATACTGCTGAGAAACGGTGTCTTGTTGAGGGTCACAATTACCAGCCTTGCTTTCTTCAGGGTGAGGTCGTATGATCAGTACTTACAGTGAGTACATGAGTACACTCACTGTGAAAGAAAACTTTTGTATCATTTCTGGTTTACGAAGTGGGCATGCCTTCCCTTCCCTCTCCTTCCCCTTCTGCCTAGATGCAGTGAACTCTGAGACCTTATGGAATGGCAGAGCGATGGGGTGGCCGGGGTGAGGATCTCTGAAGACGAGGTGAAAACATTCACCATCTAGAAACACATGCATTGTGTTGTTACATGAGAGAGAAGAAACAACCTCTGTGTTAAGTTGTAGAATTTATTTATTATATCATTTTGTGTCATGCTAAGCCATGCCTCATATACATGTATACCACGTACACAGAGACATACACATGCTAATTCTACTCACAGCCATACAGACACAAGAAATCATGCTCACTTTCTTATACTTCATTGGGAGTGCGTCTGACTTCAATGTTTGGGCTAGTCAGCACAAGTACCAGAAGGTCCCCAGATCCATGACCTCTTGGGACAATTGAGGACATATTTACACTTAAAGAGACCAATTCTTGATTAGCAAAGACTACCATTACAGTTTGGAATTTATCCAAAATCCTTTGCTCCTTTGAGTCCTATCTCTCTTAAAAGAGCAAGAAGACTGTTGCTAAACGTGGAGATGGGTACGTGAAGTGCTGGGGAATCAAAGCTGTGAGAACTGGAATGGACTTATGGATAATTATATAGATGGAGAAGTGAGGCAGTTTTCAGGAGATGACTTGCAGGTGGTAGAATGAGGCTTAGGGGCAATATCTGCTAATCCTTTTTTCAGTGGTCTTTCTACCTGATTGGTTTTCTTCCCAATTCAGAACCCACTTAAATCACACACTGGGGACAAATCAGTAGGTCTAATAAAAGGCTTATTCCTAGAGGAAATTAAAACTATTGACAACAAAAGAGTTTAAGATGACTTGTAAGCTCCAATCATCTCACTCTAACGTTACTTCATGAATGATTAAATAGAAAGTGGTTATGGCCAAGAACCACTGACTCTTCACTCATGATGGGATTTACTGTTTTCTAAGAAAAAGTATTTTCCAATTTGCAACCTTAATATTTTATTTTTTAACCTCATTATTTTTCTAAATTTCAAGAAAGTATTTAAGTATATCTTCTGCTCCTTGCTTCTTAAATTCTGAGTGGATAGTCTTGCTATATTAACAAGGGTTCTGGGGACCATCAACATGAGCTGTTTTAAATCGCAACTTTCGTCCAGACCTGCCTCTATTGATTGCTGCCCTTTCTTATCTAACTTCAGAAGCCTGGAACTTCCACTTTCTGCCTAACATTGCAACTTTCATCTAACTTCTGCTGTCATTCTGTCTAGTGCTTCCTGAAGTTTGCACCACCAACTACTAATTCTCTGCATCATACATTCAAAGTCTCATTATAGCCTGTACATGCCCTATCTCTTTGAAAACAATCCCCAAATTAAATCTTTCGACCTTGAACCTCTTTGGGAAAATACTTTAACCCCTTCCTTCTCTTGGCTATCTATCATCAAAGTTTTTGAGTTTTCCATAATCACTCTCTGTACCTCATATCCTTTTTACTCCATTTGTCATTGCAGTGTGGATGTTCCTCCAAAAGTCACCAATAATTTCCTAATTACAAAGCACTGGAATTATTTCGTTCCTACCTCCTTTGACTTCCTTGTAGTACTCAATGTTGGTTATCACTCCCTTTTTTCCTTGACACTTTTGGTTCTCCTTCTACTCTCTAACTGTATCTTCTCCATTTCCTTTAACAAAACATTTTGTTTCCCTTAATGCTAAACCAGAGATTCAAATAACATCTTGTTATTAAGATAATTGTGTGAGTGAACTGACATAATTTATATAACAGTTATGGCAACCACTTGAGACAGAGTAAGTGCTTGGGAAAAAATGTAGTCACTATTAATGACTTCAATTTTAGATTGGTTGATTTGAAATGGTTGTGACAGCTAGAAATAGACAGCTAGAAACAACGATCTGGATTTCAAGAGTGAGATCTGGGGTTGTGGATCTGGATCTGTCAGTGCACCCATGACAGCTGGAGATATTGGAATCCATGAACTCACCCAGGGAGTGCATGCATATCCATCAGGATAGGCTACGGTTAGGGGGAGGTAGCATCCCCAAGAGTTAGTAACTTTCAGCAACAAAAGATTAGTTCTCACTCATGCTATGTATCTATTATGGGTCTGCAGGTGTTCTGCTCATTGCTGTCATTCAAGGACTCAGACTGCCTGTGGACAGGAAGGTAAAGAGCTCTAGAGGGTCTGACATAAGCAAGGAAGTGCTCTGGCCTCCAAGTGATCCAAATTTCTTTTGCTTACAGTTTACTGGGTAAAACTTATGAAGTGCACTTATTCATTAACACAGGCAGGAAGTGCAAGTCTATCAAAGACTGGGGAGATGGAGAGCTAGAAATACTCAGTGATATTGAAAATGAAAAGCAAAGAAAATACTTAGGAAAATGTGCTATATTATCTTTCATTACCTTCTACATTTTCCTTCCTGTACCTAGATTGTTTGTCAAATCTCCTTTTTCCAGATACTCAAGACTGATACTTCTTTAAAAAAAAATTATTTTTGAGAGGGAAGGGAGAGAGAGAGAGAAAGCAGGGGGAAGGGGCAAAGGGAGAAGGTGAGAGAGACTCTCCAGTAGACGCCCCGCTGAACATGGAGCCTGACTCCAGGCTTAATCCCTGGACTCTGAGATCATCACCTGAGCTGAAATCAGGAGCCAGAAGCTTAATTAACTGAGCCACCCAGGCACCCCTCAAGCCTGATACTTCTACATATCTGTAACTCTTTAATCTTACTCACTCTTTCCCTCTAATTTGAATATAAAATTCTATGAATTCAATTAGCAACATATTTGCTGAATCCATTCCCTCCTTTCTATCAGCTCTGGGACTCTCATTAGAGGCTCCAAACAGCTTTCAGTCAGAATGACCTTCTAAAGCACAAATTTTGTCATCCCACATGATTTTAAAAATAGATTTTTAAAAATAAAATAATTATTAGTTTAGGATAAAGATGGAGTGATGGTGTTATGTACTAGAATTTAAATTTATTAAAATATAGAAAGGGAGTAGGAAAAATATAGAAAACAGAAAAAGTATAAAGGAACAAATGTGCTTCTCTGCTTGTGGCATTTGATATGATCAGCTGCTCTTTTTTAAAACTACTCGTGTGGTTCTAGCACTGTCTCTCGTTTTCTTCTCATGGCTTCTCTGCCCTTTACTAGCTCTTTCTTCCTTTGCAGGATGCTTAACTAGTGGTAATCCTTGGGGCCCTATTTTGGTTCAAGTCTCCTCTTCTCTTACTCTGTATCTTCTCTCTAGTGATCTTGCCCATATCTTACCATCAGTCCCCCACCATACCCAGGACCAAACTTTGTCTTAATGTTCTCTTAGAAGGAAAAGCATAATGTGTCCAAAAGTTAGCTTGCTTCTCCCCAGACCAGTTTTCCTCTGCCTAATTCTTCACAAGTTGCATGAGCCCGACTTATGAGAACCGTCTTGTTTCCCGTCTTCTCCGCTCTCTCTACACCACTGGAATAAGCACTTTTGTTTCTAGGCTAACTCCTTAGAGCCTTCTTGACCTCTTTTCCATCCACATTGCCACTGCATTGATTCAGGCACTCATCATTTCTTGCCTGGGAAACTGCAACAGAGAATCTTTGTGCATCTCCTCCACCCCTCTTTCGCCCAGCCCTCAACCCACCAATATATCTTGCCTCTACTGCAGAAGTAGATGGATTCTTCTAAAACCCAAAGCAGATCTTGATACTCCTCTTTTATTTCTTCAACATCTCTCTGTTGACTTCAGGATAAAATCTGAGGTCCTTAGCATGGCACAGAAGGTTTCCATGACCAGGTTCTCTCTTGCTTCTCAGTTTTGCTTGCAGTCTTACCTCTCCATATTCCTCAGGAACACCTTAATATTCAGATATGTCAGTGTTTGGTATATTAAGGCACACACTGTTTACTTCTGTGTAAAGATGTTACACAGTTCCTTGTGCCTGGCATGCTCTTCTCTTACCCTTCCTCTCTCTACACACCTATTTCCTTATGAGGTCATGTATAGTCTACTCATCATTTAAGATGCCACTCTGGGGTGAATTATATCCCAAAGTTTTCCTACCACTCTTGAAACCTCCCTCTCTGTTCTAGGTCCATTCTCTGATTTCCATAACATTCTGTATTCACCTTTACTTTTATTTTTTAAAAATATTTTATTTATTTATTTGATAGACAGAGATCACAAGTAGGCAGAGAGGCAGGCAGAGAGAGAGGGGGAAGCGGGCTCCCCGCCAAGCTGAGAGCTCGATGCGGGGCTCGATCCCGGGACCCCGAGATCATGACCCAAGCTGAAGGCAGAGGCTTTAAACCACTGAGCCACCCAGGCACCCCTGTATTCACCTTTAAATTGGCAATTGGTTATTAAACTGTGAAGGAATTTTGTACTAACCATTTTGTATTCTCCTTGAAGAAAATACTTTTTTTTTGTGCATCCTTAGCACCTACAATAATACCTGGCACAAATACAACATTAAGAAATACAATGAAATAAATGACCATGTTCAGTGCTCCCATGGTACTTTGTCCAACATTTCTCACTGCCTTGTAATTATTTTATTTGTATGTCTTTCTCTACTTGATTATGACATATCCTCAATATTTATGCAATTCTAGACACAAAGAAAGTAGTATAGAAATGTTACCTGATGTGGTCCAATTTGAAATTCTTTTATATTTCAAAATACTGTTCAATATAAGGATTTATTTTTGAGTTTAATATAAAGCAGGGTATATGAACTGTAATTATCCTAGTGGTGACTGTAAGATACAGAAATGGGGAAAACCTAATGCTAATTTCATTTAGACTTATTTCCTCTTCTATAATTATTCTATTTCTCTTAGTTTTTCAAGGTCATTCCCAACAAAAATAAGATGTTTACAAATTTTTTCCCAAGGGAACTGGAAGTATTAAGAGGAAAGTAAAAACAGAAAGGAAAAAAAATAGAGCAAAGAATAAAGGAAGAGAAATGAAAAAGAAAAATAGGAAAGTTTACTTATCCAGAGTGCTGATATTTATTTAAAAATAAGGTAAAAATTTAAAAAGGATCAATTAATCAACTTCCATTTCATGAAACAGATTTTAAGTTACTTTAACATATATTTAAAACCACCTATAAATATTTATACATTGTTTAAAGATTTTATTTGTTTTAGAGAGAAAGGGTGCACATGAGCAGAGGAAGAGCAGAGGGAGAGGGAGAAAGAAAACCTTACTGAGACTCTCCACTGAGCACAGAGTTTCGCTTGCTCCATCCCCAAACCCTGAGATTGTGACCTGAGCCAAAACAAGAACCAGATGCTTAACTGACTGAGCCACCCAGGGGTCCCTAAATATTTATACATTTTTAAAGAATTAATTAACAAGTGCACTGATCTAACACCCTGTTTAACTTGTAGATTTAACATTTAGTAGAAGAATATGTTTTATTCCCTCTGATATTTGGTTTAATATCACCTTTTGTTATATACTGCAGTGAGAAGACACTGTAATAATGCTGGTGTAGAAGAAACATTGACATTTCCAGCACATCTTAAATGCATTTAGGCAATATTTGAGAATAACAAATAATTTCTGATGTGTTTTTTCTTATCTGCCATATTTTTGTATTTTAACAAACTCTTTAAGTTTACTGGTAAAACTATCCCATCAGTTTTGAATTTTTTTCTTGGGGGAAATGATTAAGGAAAAAAGAATCTCTGTTCGGGGAAAAGTTCTCAGTAACTTGAGTTAATCAAAGTACAAATAAAACAGGATTAAATTCAGTGAGGCAGCTACACTTCTAAATATGTTTTCCATCTCTTCAATCAAGACAAGGGGCTTGTTTTTAAGAGGCTCATAATCTAATTAAGGGAGACAGAGCATATACATAAAATCATGAATAGCACTCTGGGGAATCCAAATGAGTAGTCCAGACAGTAAATGTTTCTAATTTCAGAGTCCGAAGGAGTGCCTGAAAGCTGGGGTGGCTGGACTTGAATTGATCCTCACAGCAATGAGGGGATCTTCAACAAGGGGTGGGAGGAGGTGGGGGTGACTGTAATGCATACAGAGTTTATTTTTGGGGTAATGAAAATGTTCTAGAATCAACTATGCCGACAGTTTCACATCCCTGTGAAAATACAAAAAAATCATTGAATTCTACATATCTAATTAGTGAATTGTATAATATCAAGGTATGTCTCAATAAAGCTGCTATGTTTTTAAAAAATCAGCTATGGTCTTGGCACCAGTTGCAGAAATGTAGCCTTTAGCAGCTGTGACTATTATCTCCTCTGACCCTTTCCTTTTCTCACTCATTCTCTCTCTATCTCTCTCTCTTTTTTTTTTTTATATGAAGGCTAACCAGTGGTGCTTAACTTCATAATCTAGTCCATAAGTCACTAGACAGACTAATGAGAAGTGATATCCAAAATAGATGTGGATGATGGCGTACTACCTGGGGTTTCTGATTAATTGAGATGATATAATAATGACGGATGTCATTTATATTATTGTGTCTCCTTTCTCTGAGTAGAGCATGAGAACGACTGTCTATGAAAAATATTTGCAGCATGTTAGGTAAAACTTGATAATACTATATGAGAGGAGAATATGATGAAAGTCCAGAATGGATGCAGAATGATCCATCTTTGGACTCTTTTGCTCTCGGATCCATTCTTCTCTCTTTTCTGACTGGGCTCTGTATAACCCACCCTGTGGCTGTGGGTGACTTCTGTTGGAGGTCATTTACCAGGTTATAATGGCAACTGGTTTCTGGTTTAGTTTGGCCAGTAGGAGGCATTAGCTGGTTGGAGGACAAGAAGTGAGAATCAAGAGAACCAAGGGTATTTTTCACTGTGTCTTGCTGCTTTGAATAGCATCTCTGGCAATAGCTGCATCTTTCCTGTTGCTACAGCTTGTGCCTTGGCTGCAGCTTTGCTCCAGTGGCCTTAAATCTTGAGCTTTTTGCCAAAACCTCCTCTCTTTATTCTTCTAGCTGAGATTAGCTAGTGTTAATCTATGTGTTTCCTAACTATCCTTTGTTTGGCTTCTCAGCTCTCCCATCACCTGTGTAACTAATTTCTGCCCCCTAAGTTCCCTTTCTTTAAAGCATTTTGAGTGGTTTCTGGTTTTCTGCTTGGAAACTTAAACAGTATGAACTTAATAAATGTTTGTTGAATGAATACACTAAATAAGTGGAGAACTGGAAAAATTCTGGGAGTGCTACAAAGGATGGTAAGAGGTGGGGACATTGGGTAGAGATAACGAGTTTGATTTTAGACACTTAGAATTTGAGAAAATAAGGTTGTAATAAATCATTGGCTAAAGTAGGGAAGGACATTGGGACTAAGAATCCAAAACTTGGTATCTGTTTCCACAGAAATAAGTCCTAAAGTAAAAATAATAGCAATAGAAAATAATGAACAAGGAGGAATGTATAAAAGATGAAGAACAATAAAAGATCTTGGAGAAAAACTTGGGGACCCACAGAGATAGACTATGAGGGATCCAATAAAGGATGAAAAAGTTTAGCCATTAAGGTGGGGAAGGGATCTTCTTAGCATTGAGGGCAATGTCATGGAAACCAGGTAAAATAGAGAAGGCTATATAGTAGAGGGTAGTCATGGAAAAGAAAGACTGAAAAAGATTACTCAGTTTGGTGATTGGGAGGTCACTGATGATCTGGAAAGTGCAGTTTTATCTGTAGTGTGATAACTGATTACCCATTGCCAAAAAGGTAAGTAGGTGAAGAAAAATTGAGGTTAAAAGTATACAGAGATAATGTGATTATAGAAATTCAGTGATGAAAAACAAAGCTTGGGTAACAACTAGAATGGTAAGAGGCAGCTTGTTTCTTGTTTTGTTTTGTTTAGTCTTAAAATCTAAAAACATTTGTAGATGAAGGGGAAAATACCAGTGGTTATTACATGAATGAAAATGAAGAAACCACAGAGGATAAATGATGGAATAAAATGTTGAGGAAAAGATCAAAACTATCACTCAGGACAAGGGGAATGAACATACGGGGGAAAATGTGAACTGCTTATTTTGAAATAGAAAGTCACAAGTGCGTACAGGCAGAGCAGAGATTGGGGAAGATAAGGAGCTTGTGATAGAGAGTCTGGTGAGAGTGGGGGTCCCAGATAGTGAGGAGCAGTTTTGAGAGAGTGCTTGAGGGCAGAGAGCAAGAAATCCTGACTGTTGTCAGCAGAGAAAGTGGTTGGTGGGTCACGTGAAGGAAATGATGGTTGGCAAGGGTAGGTTGGAGAAGTAGGATGTGGTGTTGTGGGAGAGTCAATAGCACTTGGTAGCCATATGAATGAGACAGCCCAGAAAGTTCTGGGTGGAGGCTGCTCCAAGTTTATTGCTACCAATTAAAAAACGTTTCTGTGGGGATGGTAGGTAAAAGATAATGAGCTTGATGGATGGCATCTTTAGTCTGATGGATGACATCTTTAGTCTGAATTGAAAATACCTAATATGCAGTTAGAGATTTTGGACTAAATCTCAGAGAAGCAGATGTGAATTTAAAGTCAATGGGACAGAGTTGCTAGAGAAGCCAAAAAAGTGAGTAAGAGCTCTTAGGTACACAGTGTAAAACAAGATAGTTAGAATGCCAAGGACTGAATGCATCACCACATCTGAGGATAAGAGAGGAAATGGAGCCAAGAAGAATATGCAGATATGAAAAATTAAGAACTTTCTCAAGTGGAAAGTAGCAGCGCTTCTAAGTTAAATTCCCCTAACTCAAATGTTTCACAAGTAGAGCTACCGGTTTTGTCCATATCATGCACATTTGCATCCCTAATAGACATCTTGCTGAGCACTTGAAATGGCCTTAATGTTTTTCCGCATTTACAAGATGAGCCCATTCACAGAGAAGCATACTAAGTGAAAGAGAAATTTCTGCAAATAGGCACATTCATGGGCTACAAAGCCCACTTGAAAATTCCTGGAGATGTATATGTAAAAGCTGAATCGACGTGTGTGGATGGTTGAGAGTGAGAACATGGAGCTGTCATGGTCAAGCCATCGAGTTCTTTCTGTAAAATCAGAAAGATGACTTTTCTGTTCCATGTCCTTTGAAATAGATTACTGCACTGCCATGTTCTTTCAGGAACTTGCTGTGGCCAAACACTACACCAAGGTGATCTTGTCTATCATAAGACATTGGACACATCGATAGGCTACAATGTTATTTTATTCATCTGGGATAAACTGTTTAAAACATAAAAAAGCTCTAGTTCCTCAGAGTTGATATATTTTGAAGCTGGAGGTGGCATCCTGGATATAGTCGTCTCCTATCCCCGGTGAATTCAAGCCAAATTGCTTAGACCAGGGGCCGAGGCAGGGGCGCAGAGGCAGAAATAGGGGCTATATCAGTACCTGGAAAAACACAACCAACTTAAATTTACTTTAGGAGAGTTTCTTGTAGTTGTTAAAAGGAACTTTTACATTAAAAATAAATCAAACTTTCTGCTTTGATGCAAAATTTCTGATCCAAAGACCTAGAAGCCTCTAAATATTTCTGTGCCAGCCATCTAGCAATTCCTTTAAACTTACAGATTGTGTCCTGGTTTCAAAATGAAATTTTATCCACATAAGATGATTCTATTTCATAGCGTTCAGATCTGCCTTCTCCTTTCCATTTGACTGTCGTGCACAGCTCAAACAACCATCTCTGGCTTGCTTATGACACTTACTTCTTAACCCTCTCCTTAACCTTTTATCTCATTCATGCGAACTTGTTTTCTCATTGTGGGATCAGCATAGACTTTTTAGAACGCAAATTGTTAATGTTATTCATTTATTCATGAAGATCAGTTGAATACCAACTATTCGTCAGACACTATCTTTGATGCCAGAAATAGAATAGTGATGAAAAAGAGTCCAATACAATCAAGTATTCACACTGAAGGACACATGAATATATAACAAAAGAAACTGACCTACATAGCAATGTCAGGAAAGTGGAGTCTGATCATGGGGGAGGGGTGAGAAGCAGGGAGAGGAAAAAGGAGGTTGGTTGATCCAGATGGACGAAGAGTGTGTGCAGCAGGGGTGGGGGTGGGAGGATGTGGTATGTTTGAATTGCTGAGAGAAGCCCAGAGAGCAGAATGATAGGAGTTGGGAAAGGTAACAAAGGCCAAATATGCAGCTTATTATGGGTCCTTTTGGTGTCTTCGGTTTTTAACACAAAAGCATTGCAAAGTAATAGCTTTTAAACATGGTCAAGGTGGGATTAGGTTTACATTTTAAACATATCTGGCTTTGATGTGACTATCAGATTGGAGGAAAATCAGTGCTTTGGGGGAGTCTGGACTGTTCTTTCCCACCATAGGCCAGATGAGAGATAATGGCAATTCAGACCAAGGTGGTGACAGTGGAAGAGGAGAAAATGGATGGATCAGAGAGATATTTTTGTAGTGATGTGGAGGCAAGATGAATATGGGGATGAAAGCAATTTAACGTCAAGGATGCCACTTATGTTTCTGGCTTATGAAGCACCACAGATGATGGCGACATTCACTGGGATATGGAACACCAGATGAAAGCTAGTTTTGGAGGAAAACTAGAAGTATTGAGTTTCAATACATGGAGTTTAAAGTGACTTTGAGATTTCTCAGTTTAAGTGTTTAATAGCCTCCATTGCCCGAAGAGTTAAATTAAATCTCTTTAAAACGGATATTTCAAATCTTTGTAACCTTATCCCACACCCATCTTCTATCATACTCGTATATGCTCTGTATTTCAACCATTTTGAACTAGCAGAAAGATCCTGAATGACCAAAGTGTTTCACAGCTTGATAGCTTTGCAGATACTATTATTTTTGTCGGACAGATTTTTTTCTCTACTCCCTTCTAGAATATGAAGTTAACGCTCCTTCTTCAAGATTCAGTTTAAACTCATTTTCTATGAAAGATTTCTTTTTTTTTTTAGTTTGTTTCTAACCTTATATGTGTGTATATGTATGTGTATGTCTATATGTACACACACATATTATGTATATTTGTGTACGTGTATGTATATAATTTTTTATGATTATCAATTTATTAATCTCAACCACTAGATTATGAACTCTGATGTCAGGAATGATATTTTGCTCATTTATATAAATACATTTCTGCAAAATGCAGCAGTCAACATATGAATTCAATGAAGAAATCAATGAAAAAAATGAATTCTGAATTCTTTTCCTTTCTTCCATAAAAATATTTTTAAGAATAGACTATTTTTGGTTAATATAACCAGAGACCACTGATAAGACTGAAAATAACCAGAGCTCTGTCTTTCTTCTTTTTTTTTTCATTGAGCAATTATTTATTGAAGAGGACTTAGTGGCTCATCAGCAGAAAGACACATTGGAAACTAAAGTAAATGCAAGATGTTTGTCATCAAATGCCTGTTTCATGAAGGTGCAGTACAAGGGTTGGGTCACAATGACATATTGCCCACCCTTGAGGATATTGGTCTGATGCAGGAGATTGGACAAGAAGTCTGACCTTGGGCCTGGCTGTGAGGAGAGATGGACCAGGAGCTCTTTGAGCAACTTTGAGGGTGGTTACGTTGAGCACCATTGATGGCAAAGAATAAGGCTGCAAAGCAAGAATTTCTGCTGAAACTTTGAAAGGTCTAAATGATAAATTTGGTACATCTATATAGGATTTTAAACATCAGGGCAGAGTCTAGATTTGAGCTGATAAGGAAGACCTCTTACGGTTTTGAGCAGGAGACATATTGAGGACATATATTTTGATATCACACAATCACTTAAGTAGCTGCTGATGCACTATAATTATTATGATAATTTAGATTAAAAAGCTTGCAGGTGATGCAGCTAAATAGTGACAAAGCCAGGATTTGAACCCACAGAACTCCTTGCCTTGTGAGAGATTTCTATTAATAATATTGAACCAAAGAATACATCTATCTCTCTTTCCTTGCCTGATCCAAAGTACAACTCCAGTTAAAAGCCATGTCTTTCCTAAGATTCACAGAATATCATTTTAACATGACCATAAACTAAAAGTTAAAACCAGTATGAAAAAATCAGAATTTTTAAAATGTTTTCTCCCCCTATTAGAGAAATGATATAAGTCCATTAGGAAAATCTAGGAAGAGTACAAAAAATATAGAATGTGAATATACTCTCACCACCAAAAAGAAAGCCACTTTTCATATTTTACTTATAAATCTTTCCTGTCCTTTTTTTTTTTGTGTTATCACCTACATTCTGCCAGCTTTCCTAATGGGGGAAAGCATCTAGATGTGCAAAAGGCTATTATTCCAAGCCACATTCCAGTGGGTGATCAGAGTGATTGTGTATTCAAAAATACATGAAAGTTTTCCAGTTCTCTGCAGGGCCTGCACCTCCTGCTTCTTCTGCAGAAAAGGTTAGAGGAGGAGAGAGAGCCAGGCTCACCTTGGGCAGACTGACTCTTCCCTCTCTTTCCCTCCCTTTGAAGAAATAAATGAACTTGATAGCTTTAAGAGTCAGGTTTGGGGGGTCCCCAAAGGCCTGAGCTTTGTGCTCAACACAGTTTTTAAACAGGCAGCCTTGCTACAGGGGGTATTATTCAACTACTGGGAGTTATTAGCTCAACTGCTGGAATGGATGAATCATACTCTGAATCAGATTTATTTTCTTATAGATACCTCCCTAAAGAAGTATGTGGGGAGAACAGATGATTGTTAAGCAAGTACATAGGCATTTCTAGCTTCCCAGGATATGAATGAATTCGAAATTCCACATCTGAGTTTTAACACCATGCATCCTATAAGATTAAGGGGAAAAAAATGATAGCAAAAGTATGTACAGATGACACATTTGTCCAGCCAAGTGGGATATACAATACAGTCTGAGGGGTTATAAAATATCTACATACACAACGCATACATAATTTATGCATAAATATGTACTCATATCCACATATAGGCAGACACTAACAACAGCAAAAAAGTAAGTTCCAAACCTATGGTATTTGTCAGAATTATTTCTGTTTATTTTATGGCAACTTTGAAAACCCCAAATACATTCACTTTACTCTTGTTTGCTTCTACAAAATGACCATATTTCTAATCAGTTGGTATAGTTTAATTCCAATATGGCAGAGTGGTTTGATAATTATTAGACATCTTTCCCTCTAAGTGTTCACTCATTATCTTATTACTCACTTGATTACTTGGCTGAGGAGAAATGTCACATAAATTGGCTGTGAATTTCTCAGCATTATTTTTAAGGCCAATGAACACTGTCAATGTTTCCCTCACCTTGTCGGTGTCTGTGTCTCATCCCGCCATCTGCTCATGCCCAGGTATAGCCATTTACGTATACTTTATTCATGGCCCCAAATCCCTCTTTGTTCTCCTACCCTATGAATTACAGTGAATTGTGTGGGAATCTGGAAGGAAGGCAACATGACACATCTCCTCAGCCTCTCCTGTTCAGAGCCCAGTTGGTGCCATCTTTAAATACATCGCTTGTATGTCTCGTTCTCCCAAAGCCCTCATTCAGGAGACTGTTGAAGATTTGGAAGGGACCCATTGTATTATAAAACACCATTCTAGGGAAATGTCAGTCTGTTCAAAGTAGTCAAAAAGATCTTCTCAGGTTTCTTTTATCCAGAGGATCTGAGAGGGCTGCTCACTATAAAGTGTGGGTCAAGCAAATGAGTCTTCCAAAAAATGTCTTATTTGACAGCCGTGCTGCATAGTCTGATCATGGCTCAGAAGCATGTATTCTGCCAGGGAGACATGGAACAAGAAGGAGACTATGGTCTATTTGTAATTTTCTTTTTTTTTAAAGATATATTTGTTTGACAAAGAGACCACAAGTAGACAGAGAGGCAGGCAGAGAGAGAGAGAAGCAGGTTCCCTGCTGAGCAGAGAGCCCGACATGGGACTCGATCCCAGGACCCCGAGATCATGACCTGAGCCAAAAGCAGCAGCTTAACCCACTGAGCCACCCAGGCACCCCTGTAATTTTCTTAGCTTAAATTACCTGCTATCACTATTAAGTTTCCTCCTTTATTATTCTTTCTTGTCTTTGTCTTAGTTTTCTTAGAAATAGTAATTTAAAAATCAGCCAGGGTTATGGTATTTTTATGATCATCCATCCTTTCATTCTGAAGTAGAGGAGACTTTGATTCAAATAATTGGTCCTTCTTTGAAAAGTTGTATATTCTTACTTATAGAGAACCCAGCTTATAACATGAATGCAACTATAATCCTATACTGTAGATTGTTGATGTGCATTGATCACCTTAAATCCTTTTCTAATTAAAGAAAAGAATATACCCATGGGCTTTATCAACTCAGGTTTTAAGAATATTTTTAGATATTGAATAATTTAATAATCAAGTTTTAGCTATTTGAGCTATGTGCTCCAAATCAATGACACACAAAATTTATATCATTAAAAACAAAGTTGCAAATACTCTGGATACAAAGATTACGTCAGCCAAATTGAAGATATTTATAGATTTGTAGTATTCTTTATTTGGAGTGTTTTTCCTAGATTCCCTCTTGAGGACCAAGACTTTTATTCATAAAAGTAAATTATTTTAATTATCTCACAAAAGATGATTTTTAAGCATCTATTATACAGTAGGATGGTGAATAAAACTGGCATGGTCTTTACCCTCTATTAATATAGAGTCTATCAAAGGTAGATGGATATGGGACAAGTAATACTCTTGATGACTAATTTGCCAAGAAGCATAAGATAATGTAGGAAACATTTGAAGATAATATCTTACTTTTTACTTCTGAGATTGTAGGATGACAAGAAGACAATTTCTTCAATTTGGAAGTTTCCTCCATTGATGGAAGTCCCTTGCAACAGAGAGAAATTTAATTTTATAATTTTAATGTAGAAAATAGAAAGAGCACCCCACTCAGGCTCATCTGGCTTTGTTTTGCTCTAAGTCTTTGCTCCTAGCTTTCTCATGCTTGGCTCCATTACTTTCTTTAAGAATAGTCCCCATTCCAGCCTTTCTTTGCTGTATCCTGCTTATTTTTATTATAACACTTGACATTCTTAGTAACCACTTGATATCTTTTATTGTCTGTTCTTTATTCCCAAATGACAGGACCCATATCTTTTTTACTTACCTATATATTACCCAGCAACTATTATTATGTCAATATATAGTTTGTTCTGAATAAACATTTGATGAATGGGGGCGCCTGGGTAGCTCAGTGGGTTAAAGCCTCTGCCTTCAGCTTGGATCATGATCCCAGGGTCTTGGGATCGAGCCCCACATTGGGCTCTCTGCTCAGCAGGGAGCCTGCTTCCTTTCCTCTCTCTCTGCCTACTTGTGATCTTTGTCTGTCAAATAAATAAATAAAATCTTTAAAAAAAAATTTCATGAATGAATGGATACACAAAACTCTGAAAACAATGATACAAAGTTGAGTTTCTGGTTGTTCTAAAGAATATAAATAATGCTCTTATCCTCTTGATTAATGTTTATTAAATTATGATCAATGAAGTTTCAAGAGATTTTATGAGTTGTCCTTTAAAGGGTGCTATGGTTGCATAATTTGGTAATCATTGACTTAAATAAATTTGATTCCTCAGTGCTGGATTTCTAAGAAAAAATTTATATATAACACATAATTTCTAGTAATGTGAACACACACACACTATACTCCGTGGGTATAGTTTGGAAAATGCTTGCTTACTTTGTTAGCAGGTGGGACATGTTAAGTGACAGATAACCAAATTTTGCAGTCTCATTCAACGGTTTGCAAAAGTTAGTGTAGCTGACTCAAGGGTAGTCTCAGGAAAGCACTGGGACATGAACTAATCAAATGGTTGTTCCTCCAGCTTTTTGGACTTCTGTGTAAAGAGACTTCCTTGTCACAGCAAAGAACTCCGCACTGTGTGAAGTAATCGAAAAATGATCAATCAACTTCCTGCCCTGTTTCTTCTTGCGGAGCTATTGTCTGTGTTCTTCAAGGTTCATCCTGCTGAGATTTTCTGTCCTGGAAAATCCTTATATCACACTTGTTACTTTTTTCTGAAAAGTGGCTTGCTGGTCTTACCCCTGTCCTCCAGGAATCCTGTATCAATACATTGCATAGCAAGAAATGTTTAAGATCAAGAGAAGCTGATGTCTATCATCTGGACAATTCATGCTTAGAGTCCTTGTCCCTCTCTAGTGGGTGTTCTTACTTTCTAGACCAAAATATAAGATCCTCTGAAGTGACAGGGAGACAGAACTCTGGAGAAGGTCCACCTGACCTTCCCCTTCCTCAGATGGTCCAATAGGCAACTTACAAAGAAGAGGGAACGAGGACTGCTTTGCGGATTTGCTTCAGTGTCTTTGCCTTTGTGTCTTTGCCTCACCATTCAGTAATTCTCCCCTTTCCTGGTGACATTGTTCTCCTGGGGTAACCTTAGAGGCCCTACATCTTCCCTGAACTATGTTCATTTGGAACAGGGAAGTCGTTGAGTGGCAGGGAGCCTTCCAGACACTAGCCACTTCCATTTAGTCTCTGCCATGCTATTCTCTTCTGCCAGGGCCTGAGGATGGATAATATCCTTACCCACCTTTCTAAGGTAGCCTGAATTCATGTGTTACTTGTAACTAAAATTTAACTTGACAATAGCAGGGTGTTCAAAATTTGCTCCTATCTTGATTCTAGCCTATGCAGTTGTAGTCCAACCCTGGCCTGTGGAAATGAGTTTGTCTAGCATGGTGAGAAGCATCACCTCTCCCAAGAAGGTTACATTATGGATCACTGTTTCCCCCTTTCTTGGAAGTGTCCCTTACCTGCTAAGAATTGCTAGTGATGCAATCTACCTTGAAGACATTAACATTCTCCCGAGAGGAGAGTTTACTCAGAGTGGCCAATACTTGAGCCTTAAACCAGAGATCATTGCATCATTCTGACTTGGAGTAAACTGTTTTTTTCTTTATCCTTAAATTGAATACAAAATTATTAGAGGCATGAATAGTAGTGTCTGTAAAGTGTTTTAGCACCATAGAGAGTTGGGATACTTTCTTCTTACAACAAAGTTATTGTATGAATGTAATAAAATATGTGTAATGTGCCTTGTACATTGCCTGGAACATATTAGATACTCAGTCAAACTTAATTCTTTTTTTTTTCCTCGCATGAATCTAATACAAAGAAAATGAAAATGCATCTTGATGCTTGCTTTTGGTATCCAGTTTTTCTCTACCAGAACCCTAAATGCTCCTAGGTCAGAATTCTAGCTGTTATTAGATATAAATTAAATTCTTCTGCAGGTAATGCTGATGACAGGGATGAAGTTGAGGGCATCTCTTCTGAACCACATTTTTAAACCAGTGAACAAAACTGGAAGAGCCAACTGCACAGACTGGGTATTCATATCTCTGTGTCTCATTGACATGCCGCTGAGTTAATACCTTCAACATTCCCAGCCGTTCCGTCTTGGTGGCCCATAATGTCTTCTTTCTGCAAGGGAGGCAAATACTATTTTTGATCCTGATTACCTGGATTAATATTGAAAATCGTCTTCAGGCTGGTGTCCTAGAGAAATTGGAAAAGTTCCCTTTCTATTTGAAGTGACTTAAACTGTGAGGCTGGAACAAAGGACTCATCTCTTCGATAATCATCTCACCTTCTTGTCATTCGGAGTCCAATTAAATAAATGACTCCCTGGTCTTTTGTCAATTGTCAGCAGATCTGGCTTTCACTTTTAATCAGCTTGCACATCATGTGGATTTTAAATTCTCTTTTCGCCCTTGCCTTTGTCCATGAATATGATGAGAGCAGGAGTTGAAGCGAGTTGGTTTAAGAATAAGAAAAAAAAAGAATAAGATAAATAGCAGATTTCTCTAAGCATTCTTCATATTCCTTCTAAGCTACCTTTTCTCTTTCCTCAGCAAAAATAATTAGGCGGCTGGTTTCACTTACCAGGATCACCAAATGACTTCTGAATGTTACAGGAGACCTCGATTCAGAAAGATGATTTTAAAGACTGTCCCCCACCCCCACCCCCCAATTTTCACTTCTATTTCTATCTTTAAAGCACAGAGTTTCCATTCAAACAACAAAAGCATGCTCTTTAATTGAAAATTGATTAGGGGAAAAATGGGTCCTTGAAAACAGGAATGTGTTGTCTCTCTTTAAAAGACTTCAGAGTCTGTCCTCCTCATCAGTGGTTATGGTCCCATAATGAGTGTTTCTGTTCTACTCAGAATGGGTGAGAGCTGATCCTTTTTCTCAAGATAAGGTCCTCGACTCAAGGAGGAATGCAAGATGAGGGGGCACAGGAAGAGTAGACAGAAATGGAACAAGAGAAGAAATAAAGGGACAGTAGCATCACACACACTGATCAGCAGTGTTAATCTACACTTGGGTGGAAACTTGACTTCAGTCATACCCTGCAAGGTTGGCAGCAGAGCCATTGGGAGACGAGTCTCTGGAAGTTGCAGTCCTTTCTGGCAGCAGCACAGGGGTCTAGCCTGGCACCTGGGATCAGTGTACCTATCATCTTTTCTTTACCTTCAACTCAGATGCAAATGTAAGCTTTCGATTAATGTGAGTCAGGGCCCAAAGCAAAATAACAAAGGAGAGTTAAAAATAGCTTACAAGCCTTTTATTTTTAGCGGTACCATCTCCCAGTATTCCACTACCTGCCCCTCCAGTATTGCTCGGCAAAATTGAACAAGACACTGGGATGGCATGGCTGAGTTTGAAAGCTAGAAAATGAAAATCCCTTACAAGGAAGGTGAAAATCAAAGCATTGTGCTGTCTCAGGGGCATTTACTGGATTTTGTGGCCAGAGTTTAATTGCCCTTTGGGGTGGGGGTCTAAGAGTTGCACTCCATAGATGGGAAATCAATGAATTTGCCATGTACAACCAGTATCCTCACCTTTGGTGAAAGGATGAGTTAAGAAAAAAAGATACATACTTACCAGCAAAGGTAGACTAGGAGAAAAACTACCTATGTTGGCTTTAGTGGTGGTGGAATAAAATAAAGTCCTCTCTAAGAGTTTGTAAGCCTAGGCCTGGCCCTGTTTCATTCAGTGTTTTGAAGAGATAGTGTTCACCTGTTGAGGACACTGGAGGTGATCATGCGTATTAGCGTTGTCCCCAGTGAACACTGAACGGAAGCAAATGCAAATCCTCTCAGTAGAGTGATGCTCTTTACACAGGCTACAAGCAGGTGTCATTGGAAGTGACAGAAAGGAAATTTAGGTCCCCCAGGAACTTCAAATGGAACATCAAGATCCATCTTACTTTCTTTAAAGGTGTAATACAAATAGTTCTAAAAAGAAAAGATGAAATAAATCTATGATCAATTAATAAGACATTAGAACAAAGCAGGCAGGTTTAGAAAAGATCCAAAATACAGTTTCTGAAAATGAAAAATATAATTGTAATGAATCATTTCATAGATAAAGAGCAGATTAGACAGAATAAAGAGAAAATTTATGAATGAAAAGCTAGACATAATGAGATTCAATAGAATACAGCAAAAAGAGGTAAAAATAGAAACCTGAAAGGGACATTAAAAGATGGAGAAGTGGATGAGAAGCTTTCACATGTATTTAACCAGTACCCAGGAAGACAAAATAGAAAAAATGAGAGGCAACATTCAAAGAGGCAACGTGTGAGCATTTCCAGAATTGAAAAGAGTTATGAATCTACAAAATACAATTGACCCTTGAACAATGATTGGGTTGGGGTGCTGACACCCTGTGTAGTTGACATTCACATATGATCCTTGACTCTCAAAACTTTACTACCAATAGTCTACTGTTGCCTAGAAGACACATCAATAATATAAACACTCAATTGACACAGATTTTGTATGTTATATTTATTTCTCACTGCATTCTTGTAGAGAAATGAAAATGTTGCTAAAAAAATCAGAAAAAAAGAGTAAATACATTTACAGTACTATGTTGTACTGATCGAAAAGAAAAATTCACATGAAAGTGGACCTGCACAGTTCAAACTCATGTTATTCAAGGATCAGCTATAAAAATAGTCCTAAGCAATGGGGAGCCTGAGTGGCTCAGTGCGTTGGGTGTTTGCCTTCAGCTTGGGTCATGGTCTTGGGGTCCTGGGATGGAGCCTTGCATCGGGCTCTCTGCTTGGTGGGGAGCTTGCTTCCTCCTCTCTCTCTGCCTGCTTCTCTGCCTACTTGTGATCTCTCTCTCTGTCAAATAAATAAATAAAATCTTAAAAAAAAAAAAAGTCCTAAGCAAGATACATTCCTTTTAAAGAAATCCCCACATAAATACATTGTAATGAAACTGTAGAGCACCAAAGGCCTTCAAAGCTGCCAGAAAGAAAAGGTAGATTACTTGCAGTGAAGCCAGTCTTTGACTGACAGCGGCTTTCTCTACAACGGTAAGAGAGAAAAGAGGGGGAAAATGCTTGGAACTCAAATAAACTGTTTGGAATCAACCTAAATAAGCCAGTATTTACAACAAAATTAGTAGAATAAAACTATCACAAAAATTTTCTTCACTGAGAAATTCTACTTGATTTTTCCCCAACTAAACAGCAAGAATGAGTCTTTTGCTATCAATGAGGCTATTCATTCATTAAATATGAATAAATTCTCTTCTCTATTTCCAGCATCTATTAGGCATGTAATGCCTACTATGTTCCAGGCACTACTTAACTTATGTGCTGGAAATAACAGAGTGAATGAATGTGGCAAAGTCTCTATTGTCATGGATCCTACATTCTTTTAAAAAGGTATTCACTAACTGGTTATAATGTGCAAGGTATTTCTTAAAAGCCATCTGCATGCAAAAACAAAACAAAACAAAACAAAACACAAATATTTTGAGCCAAGGATATTTTCTTAATTTTCCCTTAAGAAAATTAAAATTAAAACTTTCTCATTTTTATTTAAGTTCCTGTTAAAAAAAAAAAGCCACAAAAAAAAAAAAACCCCAAGATGATGAACTGTACTTTCACAACCAGATCATAGTTCATAGCATTTTTGCTTCTAAATTAATGATATCTGAAAGTTTTCTGCCCAAACATCCTACTGAGAGTTGAGGAAATATTAGACAATTAAATTTAACTCAATAATTAAGTCCATTAGGTAATCATATCTTACTAGATAAAGAAATGATCAGGAAATTAAGAATTTGAAACTCGAGAGTTTAGTTCCAGTTGACTAGAAAAGTATCCAAAAGCTCTTCAGAAGTAGGAACTGTGTCTGTTCTGTTGAGTGCTCCATGTATAGTTCCTGACATGAAGTAAGTACTCAATAAATATTGATTGAATACCATGGTGTGAATGAATGACCATTGCAAGTCAACCAAAGTAAATGGCACCATGCAAAGCCAGTCAGAAAGATGGAAATAAAAATTAATTCCATTTTCCTGTCTACATTCTAGAGAACTGGAGAAAATAAAATAGGACATAGGAAAATACTTATGACCCTTTAAATGAAACCCTATATGAATTGAACTATGATGCTATTATAGTCTCAAATTTTGTGATCTGAATTTGTTCTTCACCCAATTGTATTAAATAGCAGCATGAGTAGAGAAACCCAGTCTTACCATACTTGTCAGCTAGTATCACTCACTGGCAAATCTTCTGTGTGTCTGGGATTAAATGGATAATGCAGTGTGTATAATGTAAAAGAAAATTAAATACAATGGCTGTCTGCCTCTGATAAAAAATATCCTTAACATTTGCTGATCTCTTCATTTTTTGGGTAAGAGGATGAGCTCCGGATTAGCATAAAACGAAGTAAATTGAAGAAGTAAATTTGTGCCAGAAAATTGTCTGCATTTTTCAGTCAGGGATGAATGGATGAGTATTGTAATCCTACTTGAAATCTAATTAATCTCAAAAAGAAAGCCCTCAGGGGCCAAAGAGCACCTCTTGAACTTTCTATGCATAGTACCTGGTGTGGTAGGCAACATGTATAGGTGTGATCCATTCTCTGTGTTGTAGTGGTGGCAGTGAACAAACGCCCATCCAAAGATATGAAATAGCCACACCCCAACATTGACTTTGAAGTGGCAAATATTGCTACAGGGCAGAAGTTCATCATTTCAAAACCTTAAGGTGAAGAAGGTTCTTAATAAATACTAAGGATCATTAGCAATTGGCTGCAGCATAAATATATTAGAAAGGGACATCTTTAGACCATCAAATGATTTGGATTAAAAAAAATAGATGCTGGTGATAATTTGAATGTATGAAATCATTCCCACATGCCTAGACTGCAGCAAAAGGAGGAAGAAATGGGTGACAAAAGTAATCTGAATGCAGGATGTTAAGACAATTATATTGCCCGATACAGAACAAACATGAAAAGTGGCCCTTTGGGCCAGTTACCCAGAGCCTAACAAGTACGGGAAAGGATACATAGATAAGCAAGCTCTCAATTACTAATTTTTTAAAAAGTGAGTTTATTATAAAGATATTGGGGAGACAGGAAATTGGAATAAACACTAGGGAGTTACTTGTTTGGTGGTTGGTATCTGAACTGGCCTGGGATCCTCTTTGGGGCCATTTCTCTACTGGAGAATCATCATTAACAAACACTGAGAAATAATATCTTAACTTTCCCTCAAGCCCCAGAACAACCATATGTACTGGTTTTTAATTCACTGTTATGAGGATAGGGATTTTTCCTTTTCCCAAATAAATATAGCAAACAGAATCTACATACTTTTCACAACCTCTCCTCACTGTCCTATTGCAATGACTGAAGACACATTAAGTTTTTAATTATTAGCAATCTGGCTAGCCCTTCATAACAAAGCCTACTCGCTAATTGAGATGAAATGTGTTTTGTCATCAACAAATTGAAACAATATTGTCTCTGCAAGCCACAATATTTGTTTCTCCCTTTTCATAGCTTCTTAAGAAAACATCATTAGTTTAGCACCATTTGGTCATCATACCCTCTTTGAGTTTCCTAGCCATTCCAAAGGTATCAGATATTCTGATACAATGCATAAATATGTTAAGCTCCATTCATTAATTTTGGAAACTAAATGGTTATGCTTATTAATTTGACCTTTCACCACTCTCTAAGCTTTTAAAATGGAACTGAGAAATGGCATTACGTGAATCCACTTTGGGAAAATGTGGATAATGCCAGTGTTCTTTTTTGGGGGGGAGAGGGATTCTTCAAGGGCAAACCAAATTGTTTCTGTTCTATATGCATAGGTTGGAGAGAAGCAGCTTATCAAAAAGACAGGAAATAAAAGAGCAGGGTAACTATGATAGAACTTCAATTTAGAATTTCTGAATTCTTTGTGCTCAGCCTATTGCTCATGGTGGTGCATTTGAAAGTCACAAAAATCAATTTGAGAGGGTGTTAGAAGACACACAGCATGAAGGCCCAATCTGCTGCTTTCATGCCTAAACCCTCCAGGCTGTCAAGGAGGTTCATCAAAATCCATTTTTTGGATTTACATGTATTTCAGGTTGGAGCGCTTTCTTTAAAAAACAGGAATATGACTGGATCATTGACCTCAGTGTCACGTCTTGACCACAGTCTTTTCTCTTCAAATCAATGAGTCTAGTACAAAAACAGCAGAAGAATGTCCTAGGTTTTATCTTAGGACTCACTATGCTGACGCAGCATGAAAGAGGGACATGCCAAGAAACATGAGAAAAATGCCAGTGGTGAAAAAGTTTCAGATGAATTGTGAACTCTTTCTTACTCTCCTTCCATAATCTTTTGTGGCAAAATCCATAGCATTGAAAATCAGGCATTTTCATTTCTGGCATTTCCTCCAAAAAAGAATTCATTGGCCTTACCTGGGGAAAGAATTATGCCTACAAGCAGTAGCACCAGTGACCTGAACAATTTCGTCTTCCACGCTATCTGTCATCTTGTGTCCCCACCGATTTTCTTCGTCATTTTCTGTCTTAAAGAAATGAGACTGCCACCTTCTGGTGGCCTTCAGTGTAATTAGTGTAATTCAGTGTAATTGTCACTAATACTGTCATTTTCTTTGCTCACCAGATAACTGTGTCACTGTTTGTATCATTAAAATATGCTTGTCTTGGGTTTCAGGAATAATAATTTGGATTTGGTCCACAAAATGGAGAACTAACTGAGTACCAATAGTTTTGCCCCCCCCCTTTTTTTCCTTTTAATGTTCCCAAGAACCCATCTGTGCTGTAGGTATTGCAGTGGAATAAAAAAATTACTTGATGATTCATTTGGAGAATCAGCACATCAAGCAAATACTGCATGTAGTCACAACTATATAAGGAAAATCATTTGAATTGCTCACAAAGTGCAATAAACATGATTTTGTGTATACAATCATACCCAGTATTACGTATGTCACCAGTACACAATGTATGCAGTATGATTATATATAATAGAGAGCACAGATATAAATTATAACTTTATGGCATTTTTTAATTACGTAAAAGAGAGCCATATGGTTGAATATCCAAAGTTAAATGTGATCTAATATCTTTACTTCCAAATGAGATAATCAAAACGCAGATAATATATGCTCCAAGTCATATATGCTAAGAAGCAAAATTCAACTGTACACTAATAATTTCTGAATTCAAACCTGGGACCAATTCCTCTCTAGTTTTAAGATCTTAGGCCCTACAGAAATACCAAATGCTCCAGTGTACAATACTTTCCAATAAGATAAAATTTATCTGACTCCTGTTTTTCAGCACTGATATTTGTTGACTAAATTAGTGGTTCAAAAATATTTCTTCCTTGTATCCACTCTCTCTCCTGACCTTGTCTATTTGAAGAGACACCGTATCTTAGTTATTTCTTTTCTCTTTTGTGCAGAGAGATTTTAAAGAACATATAACATAATTTCTGTTGGGAAAAACTTCTCTAGTTCTCATACCGATTATCCACATTTATATACTGTCTTGTTCCAGAGAGGATTTTAGTTGTCCATTATACAACATGAAGACATGTCTACTGCTTAAAAAAAAAGCCATGAAAGCAGACATTAACAGTATACAATGAATTTAATATAACATAGTCTATAGCTTCGGACCAAAGAACGCTAGTAACACACATGTATCAAGATAAAGTTTATTAGTGTTATTATTGATACATAATAAAATAACTGTAGAGTGTTTCCCAAAAAAAGTGAGTTAGGGAAAGCTACTTGCAGGCTGGAGTTGATTACAGGCTGGAGTTGATTACAGGCTAATGGTCAGAATTTGTTAATGAGGGACTTTTTCAAATTGTCAGAAGTTTTATGAATCCAGGCAAAGTTACATCAGTTCATCTGTGGCTTATCTTGGGTCTCACTAAGGTGGGAAATTGAGTTCAGAACATTTGCTTACTTGTCATGTTTTGATATAGTTTAATCTGTTTTGTAAGTGAGAGGATAGTTTTGCAAGTTATTTTTTCTATTTTAGTTTTCAATATCAAAATAATTTCATTGTTGGCAGCTTTGATTTTGTAGAGATAAAATTTGTATTTTCTCTCTCTTACCCTCTAATAGCTGTTTTTTCCTTTTATTCTTCAAATATCTATAAATGATCAGACATGTGGTGAACACTGTGCTATTGTTATATGGAGCCTATCATAGCTAGACAGTGATTGAATTATATGATTAGAACACCTTTATTTTTATTATTGTTTTTAAAGATTTTATTTTTCAGTAATCTCCACACCCCTCATGGGGCTTAAATTCACAACGCTGAGATCAAGAGTCATATGCTCTATCAACTGAGCTAGCCAGGCACCCCATGAATAGAGAAACTTTAATTTGACTTTTCCCAGTCTTCATTTTTAATAAAGATTTTAATTTTTTTGAGGAAAGATTCTAATTTTTAACTGAATTACTCTCTGCAATGGACTGAAAATTTGTCCCCTCCAAAATTCAGATGCAGAAATCTCAGCCTTCAGTGTGATGCTGTTAGGAGGTGGGGCCTTTGGAAAGTTATTAGAACATTAGAGCCCTCATTAGTGGAACTAGTACCTTTATGAAAGGGACCCCAGAGAACCCTTTCGATTTCTTTCCACCTTGGGAAAATGCAACATGAAGAAGGTAATCTGCAGTCTGAAAGAAGACTCTTACCAGAACTGGGCCATGATGGCAGCTTAATCTTGGACTTCTAGCCTCCAGAGCTGTAAGAAATAAATTTCTCTTTTCCATGTGCCATCCAGTCTACAGTACTTTGTTATGGCAGCCCAAGCCAAGACCACTCCTAACTCATGTGGGAAAAGGTTTGATTTTTGCCTATGAGACAGAGAATGCTGACTTACTCCTAACAATACAGTTATTGTTTTGTAAATGAGCACATGGCTGTCTTAAATTACAACTTGATTTCTCTAATTTTATAGTTAAGTGAAGCCACTCAATGAAGCTATGGTAATGGCGTGTAAGTTAGAATAGTGTTTCCATTCCAGAAAGTGTTTCCATTCCAACTCAAAGCGAAGGTGTATGCCCTCTTTAAAAATTTTCCCCTTCTGATGGCTGAAATGAGGTAGATGTAATGGCTGAAGGTTGACCAGCCATCTTGTGCCATGAGGTGAGATCTTTACAATGATAATGACAAAGGCCAAAAGAGAAGAAATCAGAGTCCCTAAGGATGATTGAATCCCATGAACCACCAGCCTCCAGAGTTCATTTACTTGAGCAAGAAATAAATATTCATCTTCTTTCTATTCCATTTCTACTTCAAGACTTCTGTCACTACTGAAATTTATTCTGCTCAAGAGGAAAATAAGCAAGAATTGAAATTATTGTATATGACAAGCACCCCTCCCCTCAAGGAGGACAATGGTTGTAATACTGAATATTTTAAACTTAAGAAATTTCAATCATGAGACTGTGCAAAGCTTCTTATGTGCTACTTCTTACATTTCAGGAAATTTTGCAGATGTGAGATTGTTTGATCCCTAGGCAAACTTGTAAAGAAACAGGAAAAGTATTATTGACCATTTTAGTATTAAGGGAACTGTGATTCAAAGGAATTATCACATGCCTAAGCTTAACAAGTAGAGTAGTGATACATCCAGGGTTAAATTCCAGGCCATCCCTGGTCTAGGGACTTTACTACCACAGCTTTTAAGTGGCAACTCATGCTTTTCACGTGCTCAAGAGCATGAAACATTGATTCGAATTCCATGTTTTTGAGGGAGCAATTGAAGTTTCAATCTCAATCACAACTGAAATCTTTTTGGAGACTTCTAAATAGAAAGGGTCATATCTGGGAGCCCCGTATCGTAACTCTGACTCTGTTCTAACTTGACTTCTTGTCTGTTAAATAAAAGAACTAGAAAAAAATTATCTCAAAGGAATTCATTCTCTCTGGGCATTCATTCAACACTGATACATTTTGACTGGTAACAAGAGTCTAACTAACATACATCTGATTGGTAGCAAGAGTCTAACAGACATTCACTTGTGTGGTTCCTATTTTTGGAGAAATTGTAAAGAATCCAGAGAATGTTTATTGGTTTAAAAAAGAAAATTTCCACCTCTGCTGTGGGAATCTTTAACTGAGAATAAATATCACCAAAGCTTTGTATGAATTGGGAATAACTTCAATTTCTATTGGTTTCCATGGCAGTAGTGCTGCCATACTTAACAATTAAAAATACAGGAAGGCCATTTATGTCCGAATTTCAAGTAAGCAATGAATAATAATTTTAGTATCAGTATGCCCCTTACGGTATTTGGGGAATACTAAGAATTATTTGTTGTTTATCTGGAAGTCTAATTTAAATTTATCTTATATTTTATCTGAGAATCCCATGTGGCAGATACTGGAGACTGGCTTATTCACTATCCAGTTCAATCCCTTTTCAGTGCTTTGCTGTACCATGGAAGCTGTAAAGCATTGTGCATGTGATTTAGGTACCATCAGTCTGACGCCCTTATCCCCAGAACTGGCTTACACAGTAAGAGAAAGAAGGCATGAAGCTCCATCTCACTAGAGCAGATCATACAAAGGCAACGTTCTCTTACAACTCACAGATGTGAGCAGAGCTTTCCAGATTTGCAAGCGGCTTGCTGTTCATGGCAGGAGATGCAGCCCTTTGGGGAGCCCAGTTCTGTGGTATGGCCTTGAGAATTATCCCTGGAAACTCAGCCTAGTCTATTTTCTAACCATTGCCTTGATCCTATAATAAACACCATTCTGCTTAATTTGGTTGGAATGGTTTCTCTTCTTTGTAACTGGACCATGACTGATAAGTTCCTAAATTATTTTAAGTGGAAAAGGGAAGGGGAATGAAAGGTTCTCCTCCATTTTAAACTTATAAACTTATAAACAACATTTATTAAAGGAAAAAAGCCTCCATCTCACCCTCCTAAAAACAAATCCTATATTTCAGTTCATAAAAAAACCATTTTGTGTTTCTTCCAGTTCTAGTTCCTATGCAGACCTTGTTTCTCACATTGCAATTACAATGCAGATATAACTTTACATTCTATTTCTCTGCCTTAACATTATGCCATAAATACTTTCTGTGTTGTTACATAATTTACATAATTATTTTAATGGCTATATAACAGTTCCAGTTGATGTATCATAGTTAATTTAAATATTCTCTTGTTTTTGGATATAAAGGGGTTTTTTGACATTATAAATAATTCTTAATTAATAAGAGGGTTTTTTCCCCCTTCTTCTGAATTGTTTCCTTAAAATATATTCCCAGCAGTGGAATAACTGGGTCAAAAGGCTATGAACATTCTGTGTCTCTTAAAATGTTTTCCCAAATTGCTTTTCACAAGGGATGTGACCATTTTAACTAGGTGGCAAATTTTATTGATGACCGAATTAAGGAAAGTCAGTGAAAGCTAAACATCATTCAGAATGTTTGTGGCCCAGCTATACACAACCTACATATGGAAAGGGAAAATGCATGGAACATGTGGCCAGAGTGTATGAAACCAGCAAAAAACACATGAGAAAGTTTTGTTTTAAATAAAATACTATAGTCCCTGATTCTTTAAATGAAGTATGTCTTACTTATTTTAAAATTAAAAAAAAAAAAAAAGCCTTTTCGTGAAGACCCAGAAGTAGCTTCTCTAAGCTTCTATTTTGTGTTCTCATTTTCACAAACTTTGCCTCTTACTCAGTTGGAGCAAACTGTCAAGACTCTGTTTCTTTTATTAATGGACGTTATCCCCAAGTGTTTATTATTTGGTTTTAGATTTGGTTTGGAAATATTGCTGTTTAATCCACTTGAATGTATAGGTGGCTTCTTGTGAGGAGAAAGGGAGCAGGAGCCTTACTGACTTATTTTAAACCAGATTGTTCTTTAAATTTTCTTCCAAAGATTTTCAAATGTGGAGGTTTTTTTTTTTTTTTTTTTCCAGTCACTAAATTTAATCTAGACTCATGAATGTCATATCTTCCTATTTTCCCCCCAAAATTACCCCTGGTATGGCTTTTCAGGTATGCAACTCTAATGAACTGAAGGTCGTTTCTGGGAGAAGATGTTTCATGTGGGAGATACTGGGTGGTTCCCATTGGAAGATAGTAATTTTGGTCTCATTTAGAGCCATTAAAATAGAAAATGTTTTCAAGTGTCAGATCTCCTTTAGATATGTTGCTATCTTGGTGGAAAGTTTAGACAAAATTGGCTACTTAATAATTATGATGGTATCCAACTAACTTTTCTAAGAGATAACCAACTTCTGTCATGGGGTTCTGACTGCTCAAGGCAGGGATTCAGCAATCTTTTCTCCAACAGCTCAGGTAGGAAATGTTCTAGCTCTGTAGGCAATGATTTTCTGTCCCAACTCTTTAATTCTGACCTTCTAGTGTGAAAGCAGCTATAGAGAATATGTAAATGAGTGCATGATTGTTCCAATAAATGTATATTTACAAAATCAGGCTGCAGGCCTGTTTGGCCAGCTGATCATAGTCTGCTGACCTCTGACTTCAGGAATCTGCTTTGAGATGTCCTGCAGTCATAATCCAACTTCGTTTCAGAAATCTCTTAACACTAATAGGATTGTCAACTTTACAATAAAAGGAAGAATTTAATAAGAAAAAGAGAACTTGGCTTAAAATAAACTCAGATAATGTCTTAAAAAGAAATAGAGGTTATATACTTACGAGATAGTCCAGAAGCTATAAGAAAGGATAACTAGGAATTAACTCAAGAGAGTTATCCAGAATTGGAAAAGGTTTTAGAAAATGGATTACCTCAGAAAGTTCCAACCAAAAACTTAGGACAGGGGTTGAAGTAGTTGACCAGCCTCAGGAGAAATACCTCCTGTCCAGGCCCTCCCTCATATTATTATAATATTCCCTCTTTCAGAGTTTGAGTCCATTTAAGTACAGGGTTATTGACCCTTGGACAATGCTTTTCACTGTCTAGAGTTGACCAACATCCTTGGAGCTCATGAGACAGACTGCAACACTGTACACTGTACACTGCTCCTACTCCAGTGTGGAACCCTGGGGGCCTGTGTTAAAGGTTGAGTCTCTGGAGTGAAGAGGAATGGAGGAGGTTAGGAATCATCACCCATCAGTGGGAGAGTCACAGCAATAGCTAGAAGTGCTACATAGGCCGTTAATATGTTACTGATATAAGTGAACACTAATTTTTCACTATTTTAATTCAAGGTTAGTCAATGGGCTCTCTTAAGTGATATGTGCTTATTATTTTTTCTGAGTTGGGACCTGCTCAGCTATCTTACTTGTAGTAAATATAATGCACTTACTAAGAGCTGACTGCTGAGTTTATGTGGCGGTCCATGTGATACTGAACATAATTCTTCCAGCAACTACTCTTTTAAGTGGGGAATATGATTATTCACATGTTACAAGCGAGGAAACAGAGTCACCAAGGGTTTAGAGAGCTGCCCTGAGTTACACCTGAATGTGGGCCATCATACACTCAATTATCTGGACTGTAATGCCCTTAAATATGACACTATACAGCCTCCTTTTGCTTAGATAGTAAACAGGACCCTTTTATCCTTTTTTCCCCTTATTACTTCAAGTAACCAAGTAGGCAAAAGTGAAAAAGAGAACCCTTCCTTTTATTTCAGAGTGGTCTAGTGCATTTTAAAACCAGCCCATGAGAAACTTAAGAAGTGAGACTTTCCTGCACATATAGAAATGCTAATTTGGCTGTATTTCCACTGCTTGTTCACTAAAGAAGGTACACTAACTTCACAGGTGAAAACAGGTGTCCCTCTAGAGGTATAAAATAAGATGGATCCCACAGAGGACAAGGATTCTCCTTGTCTTTCTTGCAGGAGCAATAGTGTACATATTTCTTCTCAATCTGAGCAAAATCCGTTGACTTCTCTTCCTACTATTGGACTTTCTGATAGCTGTTTTTCCTTCTACTCCTTAGTATTGTCTTGGTTCTTCACCCCTTAAGACAGATGCCCTTGCTGTTTCTGGTTCCTCGATGGCTTCATCACCATTAGAGAGGTTAGCTTTTCTTTAAAGTTGGAGTGACATCTCTCCAAATTTCAGAAGTTGACATGAGCATGGAATAAGTGGGGGCATAACAGTGAAGAGGCAAGGCTGTCCTTTTCCTCGATATTCCATGGAAAATCACCTTTCCCTTAGTCTTGGTTCCCAGGCTCTGGAATTCCATGGCTGACCAAAATATTGAAGACATTCAGATACCATGACAGCTTGGCCAAGTTTTAAATGTTATCCAGAAATGATGCCAAAGAAACCAAAAGCAAATAATTACCACCATAACCTCTCTCATTCTGTAATAGGAAGAACATTTTTAGGAGCAGAGTGGGCTGTAATCTGAGAAAAAAGAATGGTTCTTCAAAGTAAATTCATTTTGTTTTATAAAAAAAACCCCAAAACTCACTACATTGTCCTAATATTTTTCACTTTGCCTCTGACAGCTTATGACTTAATTTTGAGCTGGCCCAGGTCCAAAGGCTGATGTTTGGGAAGAGCTGGTATAATGGAAAGAATCTTGTTTGGGAGTCAGACAGATCTGGCTTCAAATCCTGGCTTCTACACTTGACCTTGAGCAATTCAAATGGTAAGTCTGAGGCTCTCCTTATGAAGTGGTTTAGGAGGCCTCCAGGAGATAGTGCTTATAAAATACCCATGAGCACCAGGTGAGCACCTGGTAAGAGCCTGTTCCTGATTCTTGTCTGCTCTGTCTTCCTTTCCTCCATTATGTACCATAATCATAGAATAACAAGAAATAAATAACCCTACGATGAAGCTGTTGTTAATGGTGGTGTTTTTATTGATATAAGCAAATCAGTTATTTGAAGTGTTGCCTTTCTATAAATTCACAAGCACCGATTAGTAAAAATGATTTAGGTGATTCCTAAATTATACCCTTTGGAACAGTTAGCAAATAAACCCAAAGTAAATTAAACAAACACAAACGTGGGGAAACGTGACTCATTTCTCAGAACTTAGGCTAGCACACCTCTGTTAATGTGAAGGCTACATGGGTGTATCATTTGACAAGGGCTTTCACACCTTAACCAAACTTTAGTCAAGCTCTCATGAGCCCCTTTCTTGACTAGGTCTTGTCCCTGGACTGCCAATCCAGTTCAACAAGAGTCTGCCACGTCAGTTTAGCAGGATTCCCTCCACCCTTGATACCAAACCAAATTCCTTTTAATCATTTTCTACTGGCGCCCTCACCCTGCCCATTGGCCATAACTCCCCATCTGCCCCAGGTTGTATTCAGAGTTGTATTTAATGTCTCTCCCCTGTTGCAATAGTCTTGAAGCCTACTGTGGTAATCTTGAATAAAGCCTTTCTTGCCTATTTAACTCCATCCAGTGCAATTTTTCTTTGACACATTGCAAACCCACACCATGTTGGAAAGAGATCTACACAGGAGGGTGTGGAATCCACCTGAGGAATTCATCTCAGAAATAGTCAGCTCCAGGCTTTATAAATTTAAAAAAAAATTAAATTTCAGGGGTTAAAACAAGATGGAATTGTTCTAATTTGATTATTTTGGAGATAATAGAAGTCAATCTTCACCCCCAGGGGATAAACTACTAATTTGGGAGGGTATTGGGCGAAAGAAGCGTCATTTCCTTTTTCATTGGCGAAATGGTTGTTAAATGTTTTCCATTACCATAATTTTTCTAGTGTTTGGAAGACTAGCAAGGAAGTCTTCACCGATGACAGGTTTGTTACAGGTAAAGGTGCCAGAGGTTTTTTGTTTTGTTTTGTTTTGTTTTGTTTTGTTTTGTTTTGTTCCCCACAAGTGTCAGCACTGATGCTGCTATTAGTAATTACCTCCCCACCAACCCTTTTCCTTCCTGGGGCTTCACATCAGTTTCTTAATTACGAAAGAGAAAGGAATCCTGAGGGAAGGGGGAGAAAAAGGGAGTTCAGAAAGTTTACTTTTCTCTACAGAGCTGCTCAAGAAACCAGATGATTTGTACTATACCATTTTATCCTGAAGTTCTTTTTTTTCTGCAGTGGTTTATAAATCGTTTCATTAAACGGCCCCCCGCTGAGTGCTCACCACTCCCATCCTCTCATGTCATTCTCTGGCCTCTATTGCTAACCTGACACGGTTGCGCAGACATGAGAGCATTTTGAGCCTGTGGCACTCAGCTCATTGGAGCGTGCGCATGTGAGCAAGGGCTTTCTGGGCGCTCATTACACAGCTTACTGCCTCTGACTTCCGCCTCTCTGTCCTGCTTACAGCGTCATCTTTCTAGTGGTAGTGGATAAGAAGGATCTGGAAGAAGACTCCTCCAATAATGCTTGCAACTTTTAGGTAACACCGAAGTCTGAGAACTGGCAGGTTGAGGTGAATCAGAGGCATGAAGCATGGAAATATTTTGATGGCATTTCAGAGACTTGTGGCGGGCTCATTTCTGCAGTGGGTAGCATGGTGCCTGCATTTGAGGAAACTGAACTCAGATGAGCAAGCGAGCCTGGACTTGCGGTTCTGAGGTGTGAACAATAAGCTTCTTTCTTGGCCCCATCTTCTCTTAATGTCAAGGGCTGAATCTGCTTTTATTTATTATTATTATTATTATTATTATTATTATTATTTTTGTTTTTGAGAGAGAAAGAGGCAGTGGGTGTCGTGTGTGTGTGTGTGTGTGTGTGTGTTGCAGTGGGGAAGAGGAAGAGAATCCCAAGCAGGCTCCATGCCCAGTGTGGAGCCCCATGCAGGGTCGATCTCACGACCTTGAGATACTGACCTGACCCAAATTAAGAGTCAGATGCCTAACTGACTGAGCCACCCAGGTGCCCCTGCATTTTTATTATATGACAAAATCCAGCCAATTGATGTCTAAATAAATTCCTTGATATTTACCAAAACACATCATTAATATCAATGGAAGGGCTAATTCTTTTTTTTTTTAAGATTTTTATTTATTCATTTGATAGAGAGATCACAAGGAGGCAGAGAGGCAGGCAGAGAGAGAGGAAGGTAAGCAGGCTCCCTGCTGAGCAGAGAGCCCAATGTGGGCTCTATCCCAGGACCCTGGGATCATGACCTGAGCTGAAGGCAGAGGCTTAACCCACTGAGCCACCCAGGTGCCCTGGAAGGGCTAATTCTTAATGCCAGTGGAGGGAGGGGGATGTCTTAAGAATATGGTTTGAGTGGGATTCTAGTGTTGGTTATGTGTGACAGCGGCCATGTACTGAAACAGTTGTGTTTGTGTAGTAGGTTGCTAAGGCTGCTACAACAAAGTACCACAAACTAAGTGACTTTAAACAACAAGGCTCTTATTCTTATTTTTATTCTTTCTTTTTTTTTCCATTTCTTATTCTTATTCTTTTATTCTTATTCTTTCATTATTATTCATTCAATTCTTATATTCTTATTTTTATTCTCTCACACTTCTGGAGAGTACAAGTCCAAAATCGAAGTGTTGGTAGAAGCACACTCTTTCCTGGCTTCTAGAGTCTGTCAGCCTTCTTGGCCTTCCTTGGCTTGTAGCTGCTTAACTCCCATGCGTGTTTCCATTTTCAGGCAGTCATACAGAAGTCTTCTTTCTGTGTGTCTGTTTTTATAAGGTACTTGCATCTCTGCACATGTCTGTCTCTGAATCTCTTCTCTTCTTATTATAAGAACAATAGTTTTATTGGATTAAGGGCCTACATCACTCCAGTATGATCTCACCTAAACTTATATCTTATAAGTTACTTCCTGAAAGATCTTATTTCCTAATAATGTCATACTCATAAATACTAGGGGTTAGGACCTCAACAGATCTTCTGGGGGGTTATAATTCAATCCACAACAGGAAGTGTACCTCCTTCTTTTTAAACACTATTTCATATATGGATATGCATGGTTTATATAATTATTCTAGTATGTTCAGATTGTCTCTAAATTTTCACTAGTACAAATAAAGCTTTAATTTTATCTTTCATCCCCTTGTTTAATATTTGTTCATTTGTTGTTTGTCCATCTCTTCCATTAGAATCTAAGTCCCCCTGGTGTTAAAGACGATATTTATCTTTTTTATCATAGTCATCCTAGTGCAAAGCACAATGAGAAGCACATGGCCAATGAATGAAAATATCCTTGTCCACTCATATGAGTACTGTTAGCAGGAAAAACTTCTGGAGGTAGATTTAAAAATTTAAAAGCTATTGCCAAGTTATTCTCAAAATTAGCTGTACCATTTACATCCCCACTGACATTACCTATTGCCACACATATTTATCTACACTATTTATTATAAATAAAGTTTTCCCCAACCTAATGGGTAAAAACTAGTTATTCATTATCATAATATGATTTTATTTTATATCTATCTTATGAAGCTACTAGATTCTAAGCTTTTTTAAAAAAGATTTTATTTGGGAGAGAGCAAGGGAGAGAGAGAGAGAAAGGGAGGGAGAGAATGAGGAGGGGGAGGGGCAGAGGGAGAGGGAAAAGACTCCCTGCTGAGCAGGGAGCCCAATATGGGGCCCAATCCCAGGATCCTAAAATCATAACCTGAGCTGAAGGCAGATGCTTAACTGACGAGCCACCCACGTCCCCTGATTCTAACCTTCTTACAACAAGGATCTGGTCACAGGTATCTTCATATTTTTTGCAATCTTGATTTAGAGCATAGTAAATACACAATAAATAGCTATTGAATTGACTGCTATCCATTTTTGAATTTTTATTTAATTGTCTTCTCAGGCCTGTATCAGTTTCTGAGAGCTGCTGTAATAAATTACCACAAACTGGGTGCCTTAAAACAACAGATATTTATATTCTCATAGCTCTGGGGACTACATGTCTGAAATCAAGATTTTGGCAGGGCCACGGTCTCAGAGGGCTCCAGAGGAGAGCTCTTCCTTTTATCTTCCTAGCTTCTGGTGTTTGTTGATAATCCTTATTATTTCTTGGCTTATGTCACAACAATCCCTGTCTTTGTCTGTACATGGCCTTCTTCTCACGTGCCAAATTTCCTCTTCTGAAAAGAATTCCAGTCATTCGATTAAGGCCCACCCTTATCCAGTATGACATGTTAACTTGATTACATATGCAAATTACCTATTTCCAACTGAGGACATATTAAAAAATCCTGGGTGACATGAATTTTGAGGGTTATCATTTAACCAAGAATAAAGAATCCTTTACCTAAGAAGGGTAGCAGACTATGCCACAGCAAAATATGCCATTTTGTTATGAGAATTATTTTGAGCTGAATGCAATTGAGAAGAAATAGATGTAAGGAAAGCTCCCTGCTTCCCAACCCTCCACTTGCCTAAATAAATTTTGCAGAAATTAAATGTGTCTCTCTCTTCTTCCCTCTACCAGGAAAGGCAAAAGTAAATTACTGGAAACAGTTTTAAACCCTATCAGGTTGGAAACAGCAGAAAACTATATAATAAACTTTACTAACTAGTCTTCATCTATCGTTGGTTTCCTCCCATATATTCACTGCCCCATAGTTTGCTATCATTACAAGGCAGAAAACTTTCCTTGTCCTATCCTTTCTCCACAGATTTATTCTTTCTTGATATTGTTCTGTAAGCTGGAGTTTTAAGCCATCACTTTGAGTTACTCAGTTTTCCCTGGGTGTCTCCCATGTGTACATGAGGTATATATGTCAATAAACTTGTTTGTTTTTCTCTTATTAATCTCTTTTATTACAAGAGCCTCCCACAAGAACTTAGGAGGTAGAGAGAAAAATGTTTTCCTCTCCTACTCCATATGTCTTTTAAGACTTTTGTAGTTATCTTTATAGCTCCAGTACCTTGAGATAGCTCTTGGTTATGCCAGGTATGAAAATATTTTTGGCTTTCCTTTGGCTCTAAATGAGACCTAAAATCTCTTTTGCCCTTGGTCATTACTGTTTTGAAGTTCTCCCCAGTTGCTTAGTCTTTTGCCCAGGAGACATAAATGCCTTTTTCTCCACAGAGCTCAGCTAAAAACAGGCGACAGATTGCAACAATCCAGAGAGCCTGCCATGCTAGTGTGAATCCCTCAAGACTGTCCTTTTTCAATTAGTATGAATAATTTTCCGCCTCTGACTACTTCCTCTTTCTCAGATCCTTGCCCTTTGAAGCCTGGAACTGGTGTAAATGCTAATTTGAAATTAACATACAATTTATTTCTTTGCTAACCTCTCTTGGCTAACTTCCAACTTCTTAACTTGGCCTCTTACAAATACCTTAGTCGTTTATTTAATTCCTTTTTAAAGAGCTCATAACTGTTTTTCTTCAGGTAATGTTGAAACCTTTTAAAATTCTATGTCTCTTGTGTGTGTGTTGGAGGCTGTACATGTGTGTAGGTATATGTGCAAAGCTTAGGAATTGGACTAATATCTTTTAACATTCTGTCCACCTCCAGTACCTACAAAAGCAATACAAAGTTTGATCTGGAAGTAAACGGTCACTTTTCTCTATCACTAAATTTTATAAGTTTCTGACAGTGCTCACTCTTTAGGGGTAAATAGTTGAAAAGACACTTGAGCAGGTGGTCCCAGAAGACACCACCTTTAAGACCATCCCTCTTGCCTTGGATGATAATATGTTTTGGCCTTTGTGATTCTTTTCATTTTCACTTGTGCCAAGTAGCTTTTCTCTAATCGACTTTTTTTATGGACTGCTACACACCATATTGATATTTTCTTTTTTTTTTTTTAAGATTTTATTTATTTATTTGACAGAGAGAGATCACAAGAGGCAGGCAGAGAGAAAGAGGGAGAAGCACGCTCCCTGCTGAGCAAAGAGCCCGATGCGGGGCTTGATCCTAGGACCCTGAGATCATGACCTGAGCTGAAGGTAGAGGCCTAACCCACTGAGCCACCCAGGTGTCCCCATATTGATATTTTCTGCTGCTGTTTCTATGTGAGCCACAGCTAAGCAATGCCACTGGAAGACATGCTACCTAAGACCTTGTAGAGATACTTCACTGCATTTCTTCTTATATGGACAAGTCTCTTAGCTAACCATACCTTGTCAGGGTTCACAGTCATTTGGGCCTTTTATTTCCCTCTCTCAATCCCTTTCTTCTTCTCAAGTATTTATTGAGCTTCTATTCTCTACAAGGATTGGGGCCCGAACCCAGTGAGAAAAATTAAAACAAGACATGGGATTTTCACTGAGAGACTACATATACAAACAGGCAATGGAAAGACCATATATAATAATAGATTCTGACCTACAAATTCTATAGCAACTGGCCTGGAAAATCAAACCACTGCCTCTGCAGCAATCAGCCAAGAATAGTTAGGACTTACTCTATGAATGACTACTTTTCCCCTACTTTTTTCCCTTGCTTCTAACAGGACCAACAAGAGAAAAACAGTTATACTCCCCAAACCAATCACATAAAACATGTTGCATTTAGTTAGCGTATCTCCTGCTTCCCATGTCAACAAACCTTCAATCAGAGCACACTTGGAACTTTCCTTGTCTGCATTAGAAAAATTTCCACTCTATTCCTGCCTTTGAGTCTCTGCCAAGCAATTGTGATGATGACTGACTCCTTTGTTATAGTAAGTTCTGAATAAGCAGTGCTTGTTCTCATTTGGTTGGCCTTTGTTTATAACCACAGTTTTCCTAGAGGACCCACTAAGATCCACTTTGCACTGTCCATCAGTTGTTGAACCACCTGTGATCTTCTGGAGGCCTCTAAGCTTTGTTTCTTGAGGCTTACTGAATACATGCCACTGTGGTTAAGTCAGCATAGGTTTGAACTTGGGTCTTTTTATATTGAGTTCCTTGGCAATTTATTCCCACTTTGGTGCCTGGGTTTTGTTATTAGTTTCCACTAGTTTGGCATCCTTGATGGAATCAGACCATTCCTTTTTACATCATTTTGTTCTCTTTTGTGTTTCCATTTTGTGTTCTGTGTCTAAAAGTATTGTTTGTAATCAGAACAAGAATCACTAAACATAATGTAGACATAGACCCTATAAGCCTATTGCTCAAAAGCCAGCTTCACTGACAGGTGAGTTTTAACCATGGCAGCATCCTTTTGGAAAAACACCGTTGTGTGTCAACAATAAAACCAGAAAGGGTTCTCCTTCAATCTTTAGTTTTTGATGTGAGTGCTTGACTTGAGAGTTTGAGAGTTTTCTCAAGAGGGTGTAGACTGTCAGGTCTGTGTTTAGAAAAAGCCAACCATTAGTTGAGGCTCAAGGTATGAAGTGCACATTCATAATCTTTAAGCCATGATTGCTAGCTCTCATGAACTTGTTTAATGTCCCATAGCTAAATGATCTCTTTTTCTTAGAAAAATTCCTCCTTTTTCTGTATATTCTCTTAATTCTTGCACTTATCTCTCTAATGACAATAACTGCACTGAGGATAATTTGGCCTTCAGTTGCCACCTGGGAACATTTCACTGGAACACAATTGTTCATTTGAAAAATGCCTTAGAAAGAAAGGGAGTAGAACTGCTCATGCCAGTGGACAGCAGTGTTTGCTGACAGAGGCATCCAAACAAAATTCTTATCAAAAATTTCTTAACAACAAGGTTCTTTGGCCAACACTAATGACCAATTTGACAAACTTGTAATGAAAGGTTAGAGTCATTTCCCAAGTAAATTCTCCTCATCCTTGTCCTCCAATTGCCTCTCTATATCCAACTCTTCCTTTTCTCTTTTACCTTTCTGATTTCTCCTTCTGTGCCTCTGTTGACTCTTCCCTTCTCTTCCTCTTGTCCCAGCTCACCTACCTCTTCTCATTGATTCTCTTAAGAATCCAAATGCCAGTTTTCTATAAATATCCATCCCTCTCTGAGTCAGGTACATAGGCCACTGAAGAAGCTAAACCTTGGGATCAAATGAAGTCAAGAGTTGTAACTGAGGATTTCCTTAAACCCAGACAAGACCAACAAATATTCATAGAAGAATTTAAAATTCTTTGGGGGCATAAGGCCCAGGACTACTTGATCTATGTTAAGTTGTACACATGTGGTTAGAAACTCAGATGCTAAATTCTGGATGGCAAAAGTTGTTTGGACTAATGTAAAGGGAACCATAGGATCTTTTTTCCACAGTAAATTTGAGAATAACCCCTCCCCCATCCCCATAGTAAAAGTTACCTAAAAGCAAAAATATCTCCAATAAGAATCAGTTGAAGATGTGTTGCACAACAATGTGAATGCAGTTAACACTACTGAACTGTACATTAAAAACAAAATGGTCAAGATGGTTAAGTTTCTTTGTAAGATTGATTTATTTTGGAAAGAGAGAGAGTGCAAGCAGCGGGAGGACAGAGGGAGAGAGAGAGAGAGAGTATCTCAAGCAGACTCCTCTTAGTGAGGATCCTGACACAGGGCTGGATTTCATGACCCTGAGATCATGACCTGAGCTGAAATTAAGAGTCAGATGCTTCACTGACTGAACCAGCCAGGTACCCCAACTGGTTAAATTTTGTTATACGTTTTTTTTTTTTTTTTACCACAATTAAAAAATTGTTTTTTAACTTGAAAATTTGATTGAAGTATAATTTAATCAAACAAACAGAAGAAAGATGAAATCAGGGAAGATTTTTGGAAAGATTAGAGAATACCTTCTAAAGATATTTGAAAATTTAAAAAGCAGGCAGTCCTTTCATCTCATTTTGACAATGGAGTTCAACATGAAATTGGAGATCTAATTCAAAAACAGAAATTGGAATAGGAAATAGTACCTTTACACAAATTATACCTGACAACATTTTCAAAAGGCTTTAGAACAAAATGAGATAGAACTCCAAATAATCTTTTTTAAAAAATTTAATTTTATTTTTTTTCAGTGTTCCAAAATTCATTGTTTATATACTATACCCAGTGTTCCAAGCAATATGTGCCCTCCATAATACCTACTACAAGGCTCACTCCCTGCCCCCCAAACCCTCAGTTTGTTTCTCAGAGTCCACAGTATCTCATGGTTTGTCTTCCTCCAATTTCTCCTAACTCCCTTCTCTCCATCTCCCAATGTCTTATGTGTTATTCCTTATTCTTCACAAAAGTGAAACCATATGATAATTGACTCTCTCAGCTTGACTTATTTCACTCAGCATAATCTCCTCCAGTCCCATCCATGTTGACACAAAAGTTGAGTATTCATCCTTTCTGATAGAGGCATAATACTCCATTGTATATATGGACCACATCTTCTTTATCCATTCATATGTTGAAGGGCATCTTGGCTCTTTCCACAGATTGGTGACTATGGCCATTGCTGCTATGAACATTGGGGTACAGATGACTTTTCTTTTCCCTACATCTGTATCTTTGGGATAAATATCCAGCAGTGCAATTGCAGGGCCATGGAATAGCTCTATTTTTAATTTCTTAAGGACTCTCCACATTGTTTTCCAAAGTGGCTGCACCAACTTGCATTCCCACCAACAGTGTAAGAGGGTTCCCCTTTCTCCACATCCTCTCCAAAACTTGTTCTTTCCTGTCTTGTTAATTTTGGCCATTCCAACTGGTGTAAGATGGTATCTCAATGTGGTTTTAATTTGAATCTCCCTGATGGCTAGTGATGATGAACATTTTTTCATGTGTCTCTTAGCCATTTGTATGTCTTCATTGCAGAAGTGTCTGTTCATGTCTTCTACCCATTTTTTGACATGATTATCTGTTCTGTGTGTTGAGTTTGAGGAGTTCTTTATAGATCTTGGAAATCAGAACTTTGTAGTGTCATTTGCAAATATCTTCTCCCATTCCGTGGGTTGCCTCTTTGTTTTGTTGACTGTTTCCTTTGCTGTGCAGAAGCTTTTGATCTTGATGAAATCCCAAAAGTTCTTTTTCACTTTTGTTTCCTTTGCCTTTGGAGACATATCTTGAAGGAAGTTGCTGTGGCCAATATCTAAGAGGTGACTGCCTATGTTCTCCTGTAGGACTGTGATGGATTCCTGCCTCACGTTGAGGTCTTTCATCCATTTTGAGTTTATCTTTGTGTATGGTGTAAGAGAATGGTTGAGTTTCATTCTTCTATACATAGCTGTCCAATTTTCCCAGCACCATTTATTGAAGAGACTGTCTTTTTTCCACTGTATTATTTTTTCTTGCTTTGTTGAAGATTAGTTGACTATGAAGTCCACTGGCATTTTTCAAAGAGCTGGAGCAAACAATCCTAAAATTTGTATGGAATCAGAAGAGCCCCTGAATTGCCAAGGAAATGTTGAAAAAGAAACACAAAACTGGGGGCATCACGTTGCCTGATTTCAAGCCTTACTGCAAAGCTGTGATCACCAAGACAACATGATACTGGCACAAAAACAGACACATAGACCAGTGGAACAGAGCAGAGAGCCCAGGTATGGACCCTCAACTTTATGCTGTGCAGAAGGTTTTGATCTAGAAGTAATCTTAAGGGCCTATTGATCAAATAGGTGGCCCACTTCCCAACACACTGACAAAGATACTTATAGATATATGTAAACAAAAATGACACTGGAAAAGAAGACAGTTCCATTTTACAAAATGAAAACAAAAACAAAAACAAAACAAGGTAAAGAAAAATCCTTTAATTTAGATGATTGAGGGATACTTCAATGAACGAAAAAGAGTGAATATCCTGCCTTACCTATAAACATTCAAGGTAGAGTAAATATAAATATGCATGACCAACCTCATCAGTCACTGGTAGATATAAATATTTCTCTTTCTACATTAAACTCTGCCATGTTTGCTCAACCTCCTTCTAAGAGTAAATATATCACTCAGATGGTAGGTATTTCATTATAGTCACAGATATTCCCTATCTCCCAGTCTTTAACTGTAATCTTGCTGAACCCTTTCTACTGAAAAACCTTCCTCCCTGACCTGTGATAGCACTCTGGAAAATTTTTTTTTTTAAGATTTATTTATTTATTTTAGAGAGATAGAAAGAGCTAGAGCATGACCATGGGGGTAGAGCAGAGGGAGAGGGAGAGAATCCTCAAGCAGACTCCCAGATGATCACAGAACCCAACTCGGGGCTTAATCTCAAGACCTTGAGATCATGACCTGAGCCCAAATTGAGAGCTGGACATAACCAACTGAGCCACCCAAGTGCCCCACCCCTGAAAACTTAATAGGGAGAGACTTACTTAGCAAATGAGATTGTAATATTAAATGCACAGCAAAGGGATTATTTCTTGAAGTTTCAGAGAATGCCTCTAATCAAGTCACGTTTTTTCTGGATATTCTTTTGCCTTCTCCATTATATTTGATACATAGTCCAGACAAATACCTTCACATCATACTGACTCTATGAACTAAAATCTACTACATCCATCAGATCCTCAGTTATCCCATAATCCCTAATATATCTTGAAGCCAGAAGCAAAAGAAGGGATCAAATTTGTGCATTAAAGCTTAACACCTCCTTCTCATACTGCATACCAGTCTACATACATATTATATACATCCTTCTCATCCTTCCATACTCATACCATACCATCACCTTCTCATACTGCATACCATTCTACATACATATTATATACATCCTGTCCTGCCAGTAAAAAAAAAAAAAAAAAAAAAAAATGAGGATATCAATTTGGTCAGACCTCAAGGCTCTCAATAATATTGTCATCTTTATTTCCTGATTGTACCTAAAGTGAATGCCATGCTGTCATCAATTCTACCTAAAGCTACTGGTTTTACTATACTGGAGATTTGCTCAACCTTCTTCAGCGTACATTTACACTAGAATTGTCAGTGCCATTTTTGCCTTTACCAAAAGAGGACAACTTGGTCAGTTATATCCCATGGTTTTTCCTAAAATTAACACAAATTTCCCTTGTGATTCAGTTCTGATAAAATATGTGGATGATCTCCTACTTAGTTCTCTGGAACAAGGAAACCTGTAAAAAAGATTCAATTTACTTTCTCTCAGCCGTAGCAGATAAAGCACATAAAATTTCAAGATAAATTACAATTTTTCTAAAGTACACTTCATTATTTAAAGTATGATCTATATAATGAGAGAAAAAGCACTCTCTTTACAGACTAAAGATAAACTAAACTTATCTAAGGTGCTTCAAAAATAACTATTGAGAGAAATTTCTACATTTTGCTGGATATTGTAGGTAATGGGTGCTAAATTTCACCAAAATTGCAACATCTCTTTAGGAATTGACTAAGTCTGACCTAAGAGACTCTTCAGGGGGCTCAAATATGTGCCTTCTGCAACCTGAAGAGGGCTCTTTAACAGCTGTACTTAGGCATCAGTAACTGCAAAAATCCCTTTTGTCGATTTGTGCATGAGCAATCTTGACAAGCTTTTGGAGTTGTTACTCAACTTCATGACAATCACCAAAAACCAATTGCTTATCATAACCTCCCTCTTGATGTGGTAGCTGCTGCTATAAAACTTGTCAGTGCTTCTGCTGGCTGGGCTCCCTCCTTGACCTCATGGTTCCTCATGCAGTACAGATATCAGTGCTGGCTGAGAACATGCAGCACTTTTCAGCCAGCCAATTAACCTCTTATGAAATTCTTTTGCTCGCTCCCTCTCATATTACTATTCTCCATTGTAACACCCTGAATCCCACCACTCTCTTATTCCTACAGGAAGAAGAGGAGACTCATGATTGTCTTACCTCAGTTAGCAAGCTCTCTGTACCCTGATCAGATTTATGGAAACTCCCATTGAGAACTCTGACCTAATGGTTGATGAATCATACCTCAAAACTGAAACTGAAAATTATCAAAGAGAATAACATATGCTATCCCTATCCTTAATTTAAGTTCTCCTTTAAACTATAGTCCTCTACCACAGGTGTATATTGATCTCTATCATGAGTAAAATCAGCCAAGATGAAGAGCTTATGCCACTTACTAGAACTTGTCAACGAACTGAAGACCAGAGAGTAAACATATGCACAGGTGGCACATAGGCTTTTAGAGTAGTGCATGACTTTGGGATGCTTTGAAAACAAAAGGAGTCTCTCACTTTGGCAAGAGAGACTTGCACTTTCATTTTTTCATAAAAAATGAAAGAAGCTGAGGAAATTTTAGATGCACTACCACTTCCCAGAGAGGTGGCTATTATAAGGGATGCAGCCTATGCAAAAAGACATAATATGGAAGAGAAAAGACATCCTATAGCATATCATTGTGTCAAGCAAGCAGCCATAACCAAGGTTATGATCCTATCTAATTCCTGAAGGGATTAATCTCTGGAGGGATTCAAAGAAGCCATTCTAAAATATTAACACGTGACCCCTATTTTGTAAGGGAAAAATGAGAAAAAATCCGGTTGCTTTCTTCATTCAGATAGTCTTTGGTGTTCCCAAAATGGCCTGAAACCATTCATCATGGTACAAACTGATTACTCTCCAAAATCAACACTGGTGGGGAAATTTGGAAAAGATTGATAAGGTCATTTTTGGGTCCTGTATTTTTTTTTTTTTTTGGAAAAATTATAAAGGTAAGACAATACCAGAAACCAAAGCCTTATGGTCCATTTGAACACCCTCAAGTACATTTTATCCAGCTTTCATCTCCATGGGATTTGAATTTGTTTTAGTTGTTGCATATCTATTTTCAGGATAGGTTGAAGCATTTTCTTGCTGTAAAATTACAGAATTGTATTAAAAAGCTGCTTCATTTTGTTTTCAGCCTGTTACATGTTAACTTTTATGTCAGCAACAGAGGTACACACTATATGGGAAACAATTTAAAAGAACACTGTAAAGTGTTTCCCCTCTCCTAAAAGTTATACTGTACTTACCACCTTTAATCTTTTGGAAAGGTTGAAAAAAACAAAGGCTTTAAGTTAAAATTAGAAGAATCTTCAGAAACCTCTGAGCTCCCTTGGCCAAAGTTATTCTCACTAGTTCTTCATGATCGACTCCTTCAGGGACACTTTGATAACTGGAAGACTCATGCATTTAGTGATTCCATCTTCAAATCGAAATTCCTCCTTGCTGCACGCAGATAGGACAAAATACTGCAAGGGACTCATGTGCTATACACATTCCCTTTTGCCAGCATATTCCTGGGTAGCCTCTTTATGGTCTTCAACAAGGGGGTTTCATGTATTAGAAGACACATCAAAGAAAACCTGCCCTTGAACCTCCCTGAAAGCAACCTTATCAGGAAGTGTTAACAACAGTACAGCAGTGAAACTCCAGGTTGTCAATCTTTGGGCTCACATTTTGCAAAGAGTGATTCAGAATTCCACACAACTGGAAAAACTAACAAAGATAGGACAAGAATAGAGGATCTTGAAGTCAGAATTCTCAAAAATTCTCTGCAACAGCTTATCTTCAGAAGAAGAATCTAGCCCCAAAAGTTTGGAACAAGCAGATGACCTCAGATAGTGGTGCTCAAGACATTGGATCAAAACACCTGTCTGATTCTCACTTTGTTTTTTTTTTTGTTTTTGTTTTGTTTTGTTTTGTTTTTTTAAATAACATATAAAGTATTATTAGTCCCAGGGGTACAGGTCTGTGAATCGCCTGGTTTACAAACCTCACAGCACTCACCATACAACATACCTTCCCCAATGTCCATAACTCAATCACCCTCTCCCTAGCCCCCGCCCCCCCAGCAATTCTCAGTTTGTTTTGTGAGATCTCACTTTGCTTTTGATGTGCTTGTGTATATTCAGTCTTCCTCTACTTTTCTAAAAGTCACTGCTTTTTGACTACCTGTGACCCTTTTTTTCTTCCTTCCTAGTAATATTTGTTACAGCATACTCTAATGCCATTTTTGAATTATCCCAAGTGCTATCCACTCTCCTCAATCTTACTGACTATTACATATGACATCTATCACCAGAGCTCCATGATCAAAACCTCTGGGTGATTCTAGTCTCATCAAATGAGACCATGGGGAATTGCAGTTGGTCACATTTCCATTTGTACCTACATGAATAGATGATATTTATTTATTTATTTATTTATTTATTTATTTATTTATTTGTCAGGCAGAGAGGCAGGCAGAGAGAGAGGAGGAAGCAGACTCTCTTCTCAGCAAGAGACCCTAGGATCCTAGGATCATGACCTGAGCCAAAGGCAGAGGCTTTAACCCACTGAGCCACCTAGGCGCCCCAGTAGATGATCTTTAAAAAAAAAAAATCAACCTCTGACATTGCTAGTGTCCTTCTCTTCCAGAAAAATAATGAATTATTATAATCTCTTGATCAGATCCTAGGTAATTCTAAATTTTAATTTAGCAACCTTTGAAGTGCAATGGGCCAAAAACTTCTCATCTGAAAAAGACTAATAGAGATTCAAATATATAACCCAGTTGATGTAATGCCTTGGTTCCAACTTTGTGTCATAAATGACTCCTTTTTCCCTGGATCTCCATGTGTCCCTACAGAACACAACTTCTTTGTGGCCAAGTCACTAATCCTGTTTGTATCATAACAAAACCCCATTTACCTTAGGAATAGTACTCTGAGAACTCTCTATACCCAGAGAACTTAATTATATAAGTCATTACAGCTGAAGACAAGTCTTTTAATTATAATTTTATAAAAATAAAATTCTATATCATTATGATTTTATAAATTAGATGTGGATTCCTAAATGAGGGCACCCATAATTATTCTACCTGGAAGAATTACTGACTGTTTATACAAACAGAGCAGTATTCACAATGATGGAAATCAGACAAACAGAAAAGACTGCAAGAAACCTATTTTGTGAGAATTTATTAATAACACAAACTCTGCCTTAGATGGAAAACAGGTCAGTTTCAAATAGTTGGCATGAGTAGTGATGGACCTTTGTATTGCTGTTTGTGGTTGGCTAGTTCTTGAGACATCTGTGACATTGCTTATAATTTTTGCTGTACTTGGGTCAGTGAAATGGGTAGAAGGAAGGTGCAACAGGGGCACCTGGGTAGCTTAGTCAGTTAAGCATCCAACTCTTGATTTTGGTTTAGGTCATGATTTTAGGATTGTGAGATTGAGCCCTGAGTCAGGCTCTGCACTCAGCAAGGAGTCTGCTGGAGATTTTCATTCTGTCTCTCTCTCTCTCTCTCTCCCACTCCCTCCTTTTCTTCCTCTGTCCCTCCCCCAACTACATGCTTACTTGCTGTCTCTCTTTAAAATCAATCAATCAATCAATCAATAAATCAATATATCCAAAAAGAAAAGAAAGGTAGAACAGAATTAAGGAAAATTCTTAAGGAAAAATCTACTGGTTCTCTAAGACTGATCTTTATAGAATAAAGGATTTATTCTTTTGACCTCAGTGAAGCAACTTGAATTCCTGGTTCTGAATCACCTTTCAGAGACAATTTGTTATTATCATTTTTTGATAGTGGGTATGATACTGGTTTGTTGTATTTTATCCTCCTAATTATTTCTTCACATCCAACTCAGATGATTGTTAAGATATTATAACAAAAAAAAGATCAAGAAGATTTTGTGATACTGTTGATTATGGAGACATAAACAATCCATATGCAGAGAACATCTTGACATCTACCTTTTACTGACTTGGTCAACTTTCTACAAGAGAGATGATGCTAAATCAAGAGCCTCAGAGACCGATGTAAAAACTGACAATGATAAGTCTACATATGATAATGGAATTTTGACCACAATCTCTACAGCAATTTGTCTAGAATGGCCAAAACATGGTAAATGACTTACCAATTTTCCTAATTTTTCCCCCCTTTGCTTCCAACTCAATACAAATCAGAAAGCCAAATATACTCCATAAACCAATCACATAAGACGGGCCACTTCTATTTAGCTCACCTCTTCCTTCCTTATGCCAAACTTTAATCACAGCATATCTTAAGCTTTCCACTTTTTTACATCATAAAGCTTTCCCACCTCCCTTGTCTGCATTTGAGTTTCTACCAAATACAAGTGATGGTTGATGACTCCTTTGTTATAGCAAGCTCTAAGTAAATAATATTTACTTGTTTTCATTCATTTGTCTTTATTTCCATAGCTCCTCAAGGAGCTCACAACCTAACGGGAAGAGATAGTATTAAATGTGCAATTATCATACACTAACCAAAAACAAAGAAATAGAATTATAAACCAAAAAGTATAGAGGGGGCAGTAAAAAGAAAGTAATATTTCCTCTTTTGATTGGCTTATTTTATTGTATCACTCTTCTTCACTTTTGGTGAAGAATGATAGAGTAGCCTAAGGACTCTGTTGAATACCTTAGGAGACTCGGGTTGTAGGTGAGAAAGCCAACAACTGTAGATGGCATCCACTCATCATTAGTTAGAGTTGCTGTCCCCACCACAGTGAGCCTACATCTAGAAAGCAGTAAGGGACACTACAGCCACTAAGATGTCTATAGTAACATGATACTGAAATAACTTATGAGATCGTCCTTGACAGGGTGTGGCTGATAATAGAGCATGCTCTGTGACTGGAGGCTGAGCTGGAGGAGGAGGTGTACAGTTAGGATATTGTAGTTATGATCCTAGTTAAGAGAATCATTGATGGGTCTGAGTGAAAGGGGAATCTTCTGAGAGAGAGAATTTTCTACAGATTATTCCTAGGTCCAGTCCACTGGTGAATATATGATCTTCCTACAATAGGAAGGTTTTTGTGATGGTTGGATGGTGTGAAAAAATTCTGAGTACCTCAGAAGAGAATGACAGATTTTGGCTTGTCATTCCTTGTGCAAATTGAAGCTTTCTGGAATAAGCCCATGCATCAGTTCATGCAAAGCAAATGGCCTTTTCTTGCCATATGGGCCTCGTGATAGTTATTGCTCCTCCTCTCTAGGTGCCAAGAACAAACTGAGTGTAAAAACTGGGAGTCCAAAAATTTCAATGTCTGGGGAGTTTTACCATATGTTTTGGCTGCCATACAAAAAAAGGTCTGATGGCCTGATAATCGTTTTGGGGACGACAGGGGAGGCACAAGGATCCCAGGTAATAGAATTTTACTAGTAGGATATTACTAGTAGTAGAATTTTATCACCATCATCACCAAAATTAGTATAGGGCTTGTTTTTACAAAGACATTTGATAATTTCAAGAGCAAATGGCCTAACGCATCTATTTTCACCTTTTGAATATATCTTCCACTGGGCCTGCGCAGTCAGTTCTTGAGCTGTACACATTCTAGTAGGGACAAAGTTGGCTCAATAATGCCATGCTTGCTACTGAAGCTGCTTGCTCTTTCATGGTTCACTAATCCCCTTTTATATGGCATACTACTTTTCTTTAGATATAATTGTATTTTCATTCTGATCATAGTTAAAATTTGTGGGCCTAGATACAAGTCTTTACTTTGAAGATGAATTTGCTTAATTCTTTTCTAATCCTTTAAGCATTGATTTTTTTTTCTAGCTCTCAGAGAAGATATTTATTTTATTTCAGAGTTTGAAGAGATGTCTCCCTCATGAGAACTCATAGCTCATGAGAACTGTCAAGAATTCTTACTTTAAAAATAATCCCTTTTCTTATTTACTGATTGACCTGTTTCTTGAGTGTCAATTCTTATAATTATTCCTTAGTGTAAAAGATCAGAGTTGTAATGAAAATCTTAAAAATTTCACTCACATATTACAAAGGGTAAGTTTGCTGTTATACGCTCATTATTGAATCTCTCATCTTATTTACCATATAAAAATCCTCACTGGGAAAGTGGAAAGCACTCTTGACTTCAAATCATATCATTTGTTTTTTTTAATCATTTGATAATTATACTAATATCAAGTTTTTGATATTTGTGGAAATATCCACATCAAGTGGGTAATAGTTTTGCTAATAAAGGAATTAGTTTAAATTCTCTGAGCCTCAGATTTTTAAAAAAAAATCTATAAATTAAAGATAATAATATATAACCTGACAACCTCAGAGATGTTATGAGGAAAAATATAATTTTTTTCCAAAATATTTCATGAATAGTAGTGTCCCAAAGTCATATAATTTTCTAAAAATTAGAAATAATAATCATAACAACTCTTAGAATATTTAATTATTGTGTAGGGCACATGTTTTATGGTTCTGCTCAGAATCTTTCCCCAGGCTAGAACAGTTATTTCCAGCTTTTGGAAAGGCTGACAGAAGATGACCCTCAGCTGTCAGACTTCTTTGGGTATTATCTCAGTTGAAATCACACCTTACTCAAGGTCATGCCTCTTTCCAGGGGCAGTCCACATCCAATGACTAATTAATACAGTGACATAAATAGCTGACCAGGTTGTCTCAACCTGGAACTACTCTAAAGGGCCATCCAAACTGTAGATCTCCCCTTGAGGTCAACTAATGCTTTACAGAGGTTCACAGCAACCTCTGCTTGGGCTAGTCCTATTTCCTCCTGTTCCCTTGAACAGGTGCTGAAACCATGACTCTTCTGTAGTAAACAACCTGCATTCTAATCTTCATGTCAAAATCTGCTTTCCAGACATATCAAAGTGTCATTTTGAGTGCTAGATCCAAGACAGCAGATGCTAAGATGAAGTTTTGAAGCTAGATGCCTTACCACCCAGTTGGAATGTGGAACTGTTGGTGCATGGAATACAGGTAGACCTTGGCACTAGCAGGGCAATTATTTAAATGTTCATTGGTGGAGAACTGGGATGACATGCCTATGAAAGGGAATTGTGCCAAGTTGGTGTCATGTATCAAGCATTTGAGAAACAGTAACTGTAAGGACAGTACATTTGGGTAGATATTGATAAGATTGCACTCTGAAGAAAGATAATGGAAAGCTGAGAATGATTAATTGACAATAAAAGCTAAGTGTGAAAACAAGGGGACTCCTCTGGTAATGTGTAAAGAGACTCTCATTTCTTTCACTGGAAATGCAGAGAAAGCAGAAGGCTGACTCCAGAATGAAGTCAGCCTCCAGAAGGCTGGCTCTGAATGAAGGCTGGTCTGCCACACCAAGGTAAAAAAAAAAACCCTGCTATACCCAGCCCCCTTCCTGTCCAAAGACCATATTGGATTCTTGGCTTATGAGGTAAGAACTATTGTAGTAGGAATAGCCAAGTGAAAGACCCTAAAACTTTCCCCTATCTTCCATATTTTATTATTAAACTAATATATATGATCAAAAAAATATCTTGTGTAAATGTCAGAAATTAACACATTCCTAAAGCCCTGAAGAATTAATTTGTGTTGAAACTACCATATCTCCATTTAGTTTATCAATCTGGACCTTGCAAATACTAGAGTCCTGAAGGATGACAATGGATCACTTAAACTCAACCAAGTAATAAATCAGTTGCAGCCACTTTGCTTGAAGTGGCATCTTTGCCAAAATGTATTAATCAAGCTTCAAGTAAATAGTATTTGGCCATTGATCAGATGTATTATTTTTCATTTCTATCCAAAAAGAGGAACTAAAAATATATTCATTTGACTGGATGGTAGTGTTTATCATTTTGTTCCAAAGTTCTGTCAACTCTCCCTTCAGCTATCATAATAAAGACTAGGTAAACATCTTATAGAATATTATGTTGGCCAAATGTATTGATAGTATCATGCTAAACAGAATGAATAAACAAGAAATGGCTCATGGGTTGGAGAAATTGGTAAAAACTCTTGTACTCTAGAGAATGGAGAATAAAACCAACAAACATTCAGGGACTCTCTGCATCTTCTACAACATACACCTCCTCCAAATTAAAAGACTATTTATTTTGCAATTTCTGTCATAAGGAAGAAAACCCAACATCTTTGTAAATCTTTTCAAGTTGTTATTACAGCATTTCCCACATCTAGAAACACAGCTATGACTTATATACTGGGTGATGCAAAAGGCTGTCAAATTTGAGGTAGGGCCAGGGCAAGAAAGGGTCCCAAAGAAAATCCAGTCTTCAGTGTGAATGCTTTGCCACTTGAGCTATATGACCTGCCAGACCCTGTGGTATGAAGTATCAGTGGTCAAGAACTATTCCATGTGGAGTTTATGATAAGTCCCAGAACAGTACAGGTTCAAAGGACTTTGGGGTAAAAATATGCCATTTGAAACAGAGAATTATACATCTTTTGCAAAAGAGGTCCTGGTGTATCACCAAGTTCCAGCAGAGACAGAGTATCTGACTATGAGTCACCACTACTAATTTGGACAGAACAGTCTGTTATAAGCTGGATTTCATCAGAACTCACTGTGTCATAAGGTAGAGCACATCTAACAACTAACATAGATGACAGAATGGAAAATGTTCATCCGGATCAATCACAAACGGGATTAAGGACACCAGAAATCTGGATGAGCATGTAGGCCAGATACCCACTTTGTCCACCCATATTGACCCAGCAGCTCTCATTCAGTCTGCATCTATGGCACCATGGGCCATTCTTTATACCAGTGGACAGAGGAGGAAAAAGTCCAAGTATGGTTTGTAGGAGGTTATATTGAAAATAGATACACTGTAGTACCAAACAGTATCAAATATACTATTCAGACATATTTTTTTTTGAAAGAGAGTGGTGAGAAAAAGTCCTTTCAATGGTTAGAGTTTCAGGTAGTATATCTAGTCTCCTACTTCATGGCTTAATGTATGAAACATATACAAATGGATGAACAGTGGTGAATGACTTGGTTATCTTGTCTAGGCCCTGGAAGGCAAAAATATTAGAAACCTAGGGACAAGGAAATCTGGAGAGGGCTACATGAATGGACATATGGTATGAACACAAAGTATGAATATATTTGTATTGCATATTAATACCCACCTGAGTGTGTATCTACTATAGAAGAGGCACTGGACAACCAAATAGATTGTTGAAATCAGCCAACTTTTGTCCTTGTTCATTCCATTGCTACACATAGATATGTAGCAATGTAGGGCATTGCTACATATGCCCTACATTGCAGGGAGGCAAGTTCTACACAGGCACAACAGCACTTCAGAAGTGCTGACAACTGCCAGTAGCAGAGTCTAAAGCTGAGCTACAAATACAGCACCATACTTTGGGAAGACCAGTAGCTGCTTGGTGGCACGGAAAGAGCTGTGGTTCATTTTTACAGGAATAGAAACATATTTTAGATAGGGGTGGTTTACATTTCTGCCCACAGGGATTTGGCCAATACCACTATTAGGGGACTTATAGAATGATTCCCAAGCAAGGATCCCTTTGTATCAGACCAACAGACACACTTTATATCAAAGGTGGTACGGTAAGTGCCTGTGACCACAGAATTCATTATTCATAATGCATACTGCGTTACTCAGGATTTGCCAGCCTGGTAAAATAGAGGGCCCATCTGAAGACATAATTCAAAAATAATACAAGGATGGGGTTTTATCCTCTAGGACAAAATACCTTGAATCAAAGATCTTTTGATAGTGCTATGTCCCTAATAGGTGAAATATATAGTTCAGGGACCAAGTGTGGAGCAAATAGGAGTGACCCCACTAGCCATCACTCCCATTGATCCATTTGGGAAATTTGTACTTCCTATCCTGTGAGTTTAGAGATTCCTATTCTCAAAAGGGAAGTATTTCCATGAAAGGACACATCAAAAGTCCCACTGAACAATAAACTAAAGCTGTCATCTCAGCATTTGGAGATCCTTATGTCAAAGAACAGAAGGTAAAAAGATGAATTTCCATTTTGATGGAAATAGTGGTGCTGATCAGGAGGAGGAGATAGTGTTGCTGTTACACATGGAAACATGAAGGACTACACTTTGCACCTGAGTGATTCAATTGGGTACTTCTTGGTACTCTTTTTGCCCTACATTGACTATAAATAGAAAAGTACAGTAACCACGATTAGACAAGGGCATAGTGATAAGATCTCAGGAATAAAGGTCTGAGTCATATCATCAAGCAAATTATGGAGAGCAGAAGGAGTGCTAGTTGAGGTTGAGAGGAATCAAGACTAGATAGTAGAGGAGGGGGAAAAAGACCACCTATCACAGCACTGAGACCACCTCTAGCAGAGGAAGCTCTGGTTCTTCTTACTACCCTTCCTCTTCCAAGCTTCCCTGGAAAGAGAGATCTGCCAGAATCCTGGAGGAGTTGTCCCCAGAACCTATAGGAAGAAATGGATTCAAATGGTGCAAGAGTAGGCTGTAGTGAATGGTGTATGGTGAATGGGATATACTATTCCACTGCCTTTCATGAATGAAGAATTTAGTGTCCAGCTGCTGGCCCTGTAAGCCCTGTTTGAGAGTTGTTTCAGCTGAGGGAAATTGGCTCCCCCAAGGTCATACCTCTCTCTTTCTGGTGGCAGCCTATATTCAGTGACTAATGGCATGGGGGAATATGGTCTTGGATCTTGCCCCACTTGGATCAACTCTGGACTATCACCGTAAGCTGTGAGGCTGCTGGTAGCCTTGCATCAGGTTTCGTTTCTCTCTCTTTGCACAATCTGCTTTGGTGTTGCTCCCACTATTTCTCTGCAAGATTGGCCTAATCTAACATTTTTGCAGGGGTGGCAACCCACACTGCTGAGAAAAGTAAATCTAGACTAAGGGTGGGGGCTTGAAATTACTGGAGCTGTATTTTTTTCTCTTGTAAAGGTAAAGTTTGGGCCTTGAAAAAGTGGGACAATTAAGCTCTATGGAGCCAAGAGGGTAGGTTGTGTAGAGTATGTGTTTGGTTGGAATTGGGGGGTAACATTAGTGGAGAAAGGAGAGAAAAATTCATCACACATGAGGAGAGACTGAGAGAGAGAGAGAGACAGACAGAGAAAGAGAGAGTGTTGGAGAGAGTCCCTGACCTGCCTACTTTCCATTTTCTGGCTCTAGTTAATTAAAGCTCCGTGTACCTCCCTGACAATCTTCTGAAACAGAGACCTACTTGTCCTCAATCTCCGTTACATACAAACAAGCAAACTGCTCTGTTAGCTAGAGGTGATTGCTCTCTTTGCAACCAAGAGTCTTCACTAGAACAATTATATAGTATCTTTGGCTTTTTTTTTAAATATAAGAATCTGAACAAATGTTTTAGGTGCACAAAATAGAAATGAATTGAAATTTGTATTAGTCAGACAGTGACCCTTCGAGAATACTCCAACACTGTATGAGCTCTTGGCCTTCAAGTGAAGTAGAACTAGGACAGAATTATCACTCACATTATTTTTCTTGCATTCAAATGTCTTTGGAGCAAGGAGAATTCCATGAGAATGGAAAAGCTGCTTCATTTTTCCCACTGGGACATTTTACAAAGAGGCAGGTTTGGGAGTGAGGGCCAGAGAGAACAAGAGTGAAATCATACTAACATTATTTAATAAGCGTAAATTTATAATTAGAATTCTGATGAGTTTGTCACTTCCAATTTCAAAAATTAATCATCAGAGGGAAAAGTATTAGTGAGATTTGAGGAATGATATTGTACCATTATCAGAATAAAAATGGGAAGTTATTGGAGATGTGCCACCAGGCAAGAGTCTGTTTTTCTGGACGGGGTGCAGTAGCGTTGTGCCTGAATTCAGGATGCCTGTGAATGGCGCAGCAGGTAGCCATGACAAGAAGAAGAGGGTTTATTAACAGACCAATGGTTTTCATAGTGAGGGCTCTGGACCAGCAGCAGTACCAACCCCTGGGGACATGTTGGAATGTGTTCAAAATGCTCACCACGCCATCCCTACCTTGGGAGATGCCCTGAACCCTAACCTCCTGAAAATGGCATCCTGTGAACCCCGTTGACTTTGGATGTCAGCTGCTAGGTTTATTTGGTTTTATTTTCTCATATTTGTGAGAACTACTCTTTGCCTCAGCTGTGGGTAGTTTATAGTTTATGGGGTCAGCTGAGGTTTACACTGCTCAGACGGTAAGGTGATGGGAAACCAGGAAGGGAGAAGTGGAGCAGGGAACATGAGCTAGAGTTGTACTTAACTCTCTTTCTTCTAATTTATCCTTGCACCCCTTTATCCAAACCCTCTTCTTCTTGTCATGGCTACCTGCTGCGCCATTCACAGGCATCCTGAATTCAGGCACAACGCTACTGCACCCCGTCCAGAAAAACAGACTCTTGCCTGGTGGCACATCTCCAATAACTTCCCATTTTTATTCTGATAATGGTACAATATCATTCCTCAAATCTCACCTCACTAAGGACATTTTACTTAGTGATAATGGTAAAAGATCTTTCTGGGACAAATACTTTAATTACATAATCATATCTTTTTAACTAAGTTTATTTTCTAAACACTTTCCTTTTAGAAATTAACTGGAATATACACCCAGGATATGGTATGTATGGAGTCCATATATGGAGTTTATATATATCTTTCTGACTTACTGAGTTGTCTGAATCCATATTCTCCTACTCTGTAGACAAGCTAGATTCAATCTGGGTCAAAACCGAAAATCACCAGACTGAACCTAACCTCCAAAACGTAGTAGCAGGGCACAGAAAGTATGTATTTCTTTCCCCACCTTCTTAAAGTCTTCATGCATATTGTTGAGTTTTCTGAAAATTCCTCTATACAGGACAATGTCTACTTATTTCTCATTTATTAGATGGTCTACAGTTGTGTGAGAAAACTTGGTGTTAAAATGCTAACATCTATTATTATGAGGTAAGGGGTGAAAACCATTAGTTTTCATTGAGTCTCAAAGTACTATAACACTAATAGTAGGATAGCATTGTCAACGAATCACCAAATTTATTGAAATCTGAGCAAAAAACCCAAGAAACTACAGCCTCATAATCCCAGAGTTACTTAGCATTACCTGAGAAAGGAAAAAATGGCTAATGAATTATAATTAAATATGCACTTTACATGTTTTCCTACTGTCTTTGCCTTTTTCTTTTTCCTCTTAGGTTGTGTTTATTATTCCAAGTGAGTGAGGAAGTGTAAGATTGATTGTAATCTAAATTTTATTTCTCAATTCCTAAAAGTTGCTTAGAATTTGGGTATCTGGGTGGATACATGGAACTTGCCACCAAGAGTACAACCTGGTTTGATTGGGGAAATAAGTAAGAAATGAGGTTCAAAGTCTCTGTCATCATCATGATCAGTGTATTTCGTCTAGTTCCATCCTGTTCAGGTGTCCATGCAGAAAGCAGCAAATTCCTACCTGGTCCTTGCAACTTTTCATGGTTGTCTAACACTGTGTGATCCCCTGCTTTCTCTGCACACTTGCATGTACCACTACTTAACAATGATCAGCTACTGCCCAACATATCTTAACTATTTTGTTTTGACAGCTGGCTTGCAAGGCCCCAGAGCCTAGGGACACTCTAACCTACAGATGTTGGAGCCATAGATTCTTGTATAAGATGTTGGGGAAAATCTAGATTTGCTTCCTACTCACTTGGGTCAACAAATATTTATTATTTTTAATGTGCCATGCTAATAGCTCTCCTCAAAGATTTTCTCATAGCAAGAACAACAAAATGTTTCCCCAAGAATCTCAGAAGTCATGCAGTTCAGCAATATTCTAGAGAATGTTGTTCTCTAAGGCATGCTTAAAAAGAAAGCTATAAAGGGAGAAAAGAATATTACAAAATTAAGCAGAAGTAAATCGTGCCACATCAGAAAAGACGGCATACATAAGTAAAGAAAGCCAGATGGTTTTCTTCATTAGAAGATATGGAATCTGAAACTAACATGCAGAAGGAATTTTGGTTGTCAGCTCTTCTTCAATTCTAAACTTCACCTTCAAGTAGGAGTTAAATTGATTTTTCCAAAAAATTGTTCTAAATGCTTTATAATGATTTTGAGTTTGTTTTGGGAGATTAAGCTGGTATTTTCCTTATATATATCATATATTCCTGGCTTTGGAATCAGTCCATGCTCTCTCTTTTTAAACAATGTTTCTTTTAGCTTATTAAATCTAGATATTGCATCTTGCTTCACATTTTTCTTTCTGCATTTTTCTGAGGCCGAAAGGGTCAGCGCTCCATGTTTCTCTATATCTGATATTTTTCTGGGATCACTGCCTATTTTTTCTTTTCCTATTTATTGTGTGTACTCTTGTTCTTGATGTCTTAAGACACTGTTATTGACTTCATTGCTTAGTGTCAATAAAATGCATAATTATAATTAAAACCCTGTCATGGAGATTGGTCACCATGTTTTTATTATAAAGTAAGATTTGGTGCTAAAGTAAAACAGTTCTATCAAAACCTTATCTACATTGGTTATGTAATAACACAGATTTGTAATGTATAAAATATGACAAATATTTGTAATTCTTGAGAATTCCAATGATGTCAAGCATATAGGAACTGTCCATAACTTGACAATAGACTTTATCAAAATATATTTTCTAGTATCTGTGATGTGTCTCTTTTGCAGTCCCATCACTCTATTATGAAACTATATGTAATACTTAAATCTGATATCCCTCTATTCCCTAGGAGAATGTCACTTCCTCATCTCAAAGACACATTTGTACCAAGGTAAGTGACTGAGGCTTTTTAAATGAGACAGAGCTAGTAATTACTCAGGTGTCCATTGCAGAAACCTTAAATTTGTATCTCCAGAAGCAACGTCGTTGCATAGGTGTCAGCTATTAAATGTCTATGAGCCCCTGGGGAATCAGTGGATGCACTTAAGAGAGCCTAGAAACCCTCTGAAGTATTGGGTATTTGTGCATTTATTCATTTTTTTCTATATACATCGGGCATTCTATCAAATTCATAACAAGTTTAATAATCCTGATCCTAAAGGGAACTAGCATAGGACAACTGCATGGAGACTTCAGTGGAAGAAACTGTGTTTAATTCATTGATGTGAATGTTAGATAATAGTGACCCCCAGGAAGGTGGGTGATAGCGACATTTACCTTCCAGACCATCCAATACTTTTTCATTTCCCATTGAAACTTACTAGCATCCAGATGTAGCATTCTTTCTTTCAGTTCATTTGTTCATTTATTCACTCATTCATCATTCATTCTATATGGAAAAGATTGTGATTTTATTGCAAAACATAATTATACAACAAATTTCAAAGAAGGTTAAATAATTTTCAAAACCAAAATTTAAAATTTAATGACTTAGGCCAAAGATTCAATTATGTTTTGGAGATCTCAGAAGTATTAGGGGTGAAAGAATGGTTTCCTTCCTTATTTATTTTCTTTTATTCCTTTTTGTGATGTTTCCCCTTTTTTGATTTATTTTTTCTCTTTTTTCTTTTCTTTCTTCTGATATTTTTGTTTCTTTTGTTTTGAAGTTTCTTCTTCAGTGGAACTGGGTAAATGAGAGCTTTTCCTTTTTTTTTTTTTTTTTAAATTGACTCATCAATGTCTAGAATCTCAGTCAATAGTGGCATAGAAGGTAAGAAAACAAACAAACAACACTACCACCCCATCCAAGCCATACAAGTCAGTTCAGAAAGGATCCACTGCTCTTAGAAAAGGCTTCTGGAAAAGACTGTTGGCAGTTTATCCCTGGTGTCAGGAAGTTCATTGGAAAATCCCCTACATGTGTTCAAGATGCTTTGGAAAATTAAAGAATCTAATCTCCAGGCAGAGGGATGCAGTGGAAATTATTTTGGGGTATTAATTGATTTTACATTTGATAGGAAATAAAGGTTCAGTGAAACCCTCCTGGCTGTCTTTTCGTGCTCTGAGTTTTCCAGTTCAGTGAAATAAGTAAGAGTTGGAGCACTATCTTACCTAGAGAAGGGCAAAAATATATTTTTTATAGGCTTTGGAACACAGGGATTTTTTAAAATTTTTTTATAAACATATAATGTATTATTAGCCCTAGGGGTACAGGTCTGTGGGATTTTTAATGCTAAAGTACTCTGATATGATCTGTGCTGTTTTCTTCTCCCAACCCTATCCTCCAATCACTTATTCTTTGTGCCTACATAAAATGAGAGAGCTCCTGAAAAGAACCCTGAATTTACCCAATAAAATTAAAAGACAGTTATTCAAACAAAGAAGCTATCCTGTTCAAATTCCTATCACATGTAAATTTATTCAAAAAACCTCTTAAGACGTGGTTTGCTTAAACACTACCAAATAGACTGAAATGTAGGTTCTGCATGAGGGCTTTTGAGGCTTGGAGGATGCTGATGCTTCAGGATCTCTGTGCAGGGGAATAGTGAAGAGTCTTAGGGATCTCTGAGCAGGAATATCGTGATGGAAAACCACCCAAGCTGGGTAGATAAATATAGATTGGCACACTTGTTTTTGGCCAATGTTCTCCAGATGTTCACAAAGCAAAGAGCTACCTCCTTGTGCATCCTCCTTGACTGAGTTCACATTAGTCTTCAAAGGGGTTTTGAATTGCCCTTTTACTGATTCCTTCATAAGTGTCCGGAACCAGAGTAGAGAGTATTTGGAAGTAAGTGCTGGTATAACACAGGGACTTCTTTGGTAAGCCTTCCTTCAGAAAGTAAATCAGGTAAATACGCCTTCCTTCCATAATGCTAGGCTCCTTTCTGACAATCTGTATTCTGTTCTAACCCTTCCCATGCAACATTCTTTAACCCCCTGCTACTCAGTGTTTCCACACTCTCCCTCTGGATACACCAGACTGATCAGAGATGGTACGTAGTCTCATGTGCCTTTTCAGTCCAGTCATTTGGTATCTTGGCTGGATGTCAGTGAGCTTCATATGCCGAACAAGTCCTGTCTTATGGCTAAAGAGGGCGTTCTCATCCCAGGTAAGATGGGGTGGAAGTGATGGGACGTTCTCCAACTCTTTTTTTTTTTTTTTTAATTTTTTTTTAAAAGATTTTTATTTATTTATTTGACAGAGAGAGATCACAAGCAGGCAGAGAGGCAGGCAGAGAGAGAGGAAGGGAAGCAGGCCCCCTGCTGAGCAGAGAGCCTGATGTGGGACTAGACCCCAGGACCCTGAGATCATGACCTGAGCTGAAGGTAGTGGCTTAACCCACTGAGCCACCCAGGCACCCCGTTCTCCAACTCTTGTTGTACCTCTGTCCAATAACACACTTGTGGTCTTATTTTCTTCTGAAGTTTTTAATACAAACAGTATGATGATCATGAGAATTAAATTTTTTTCCTTCAGTAATTGACCAAGTCTTATTTACATAAAAACTGTGTACTCCTCTTTTTAACAAATATTAGTCACATATCTTACAAAATATAAAACTCAGCCCTCTTAGTTTACAAAAGTACATGATTCTCCTTTTTTTAGGCATCCCTTCACCTTACCTCTCAATGAAGTCATATATTAATTAACAAAGCTTCTACAGTTCAGATAAATGGCAGCTTCTTCTCAAATTTCTTTCTAATCCTCAGTCTTTTCCCTTTTATCCAGAGAAAGGAGTTTGGTGTTTCCTATCAAATTAGAAATTATGAGACACCGATTCTTTAGATATGATGGCCAAGGATTATGTCAAAGACTTAATGTGTTGAGATTTTAAATATCTTTGCCTTTGAAACCTTGGTCTTCAGCTTCCACTTAGCTTTTCTAAGGTGGATTTATGGTTCAAAAATTGAAAATTAGGACCAAGTCTTGAATTATATTCAGAGCTTGAAGGTAATCTGTCATGATAGTTAGTGTGATCCAGCCATTAACCAGACCTGTCCTCATAGTGCATATTCCCTCATGATATAATTTAATCAACTTCACTGGATCTACACAATACCTAGTAATATATTTATGTGAACAGGTGAGTGCTCCTAGACTCTTTTTAAATTGATAAGAAACTCACCTTATTTTACAGTCTCCAGAGGTATATGTAATGGTGATGATTTACAAAGTTATAGGAAAAGACTGACTAATAGGAAATAATTGGTCCTAAATCCACAGAGTTCTTGGGCAAGGTGGACAAAGGATCTGGCCATGTAGTTAGTGAATAAAAGAAATACAGCACTAAGTACGTATGTTATAAAATAGATGATCTTTGTCACGGTATATAAAGTCCACAGAACATTTGCTTAATTTGGTTTCATTTTTGGTGAAGGTTTTAAAATGCACATTTAGGAGCCTGGGTGGCTCAGTTGGTTAAAGCCTCTGCCTTCAGCTCAGGTCATAATCTCCGGGTCCTGCGATCAAGCGACCATCAGGCTCTCTGCTCTGCAGGGAGCCTGCTTCCTCCACACACTCTGCCTGTCTGTCTGCCTACTTGTGATTTCTGTCTGTCAAATAAATAAATAAAAATCTTTTAAAAATAAATCCAAACAGCACATTTAAAAAATAAATAAAATGCACATTTAAACATAAAGCAGTACAGGTAATTTTACATTTTTTTCCAGCTTTCTCAACTTGCTCTGCACAATGACTACGTATGATTATTGTGTTGTGAATGAGTCACTATATCAAAGTAAAAGCATTTCTTTTTTTTTTAAAGATTTTATTTATTTATTTGGCAGTAAAAGCATTTCTGATATTAAAACTTCATTCTTGTTTCCTAAGAAATCTAATCAAAGTGATAGCAACATATTCTCACAAAGGATAGTCTATGAAATGATGGAGTACCTTATTCACAGGTCACAGTAAAATAATCAGAAGATTATTACACTTCATAGAATCCTATGCCCAGTGACAATACCTGTGACAATGGTAGCCATAAGCACTTGGGAAGGAAGGTGTATGAATCATTGAACAGACACTATTGTCATTAATAATAAACACTGGGAATAAGTTGTTAAGGTTTTCATCATGACTGCTACTGTTTAGACTGTAGATTTATTTTCAAAGTTTGAATTGATGACCACATAAAATTAGGAACATCACCCACAGAAATAGCAAAATGTAAGTTAATATATTATTGAGGCCTTGAAAACTAGTCCTTACTAATTATTGTAATGCATAGATATTTACATTTTGTGGTTAACTGCTGAAACAATTAGGTAGCATTTTCTAAACAGTGATATGGAGCTATTAAATTTCCTATACAATCCCCTTGGGGCTGTTTTTAGTCAGGAATGGGAGGTAGATAGAGGGGTCAGATGCCTTTCTCCTCTTATTTCCTACCTAAATCCTAAACTACCTTTGAGGCATGTTTGATGACTTTCTTTTCCAGGATGCTTTCTTTGGCTCCTAGACCCTCTGTTCTCTCAATTCCCAAACTGTTTATTATTTGGAACCTGACTTTTGGCACTTAGCCACATACAGCCTGACACTGATGGACTTCCCCATAGAGATTATAAGTTTATTGAGGTCAGAGGCTGTTCATTATGTTAGTTTTTATTTTTCAGGGCACATGGCATTGTGTACATGACAGGCACTCAATGAAAATTTGCTGAATTATATGCAAGTAATGTTATCATAGCATTTTTGACCTTATGAAACATTCAGAAATCATTTCATTCAAGTCCCAGTTTTGTAGATGAGGAAAATGAAGCCAATAGAAGTTAACTTCTTGATCAAGGTCACATGACTAATGTATAATACAAAAATAATCAAGCACTTTATTTTCTTAGGATGTAGATGTCTCATTCATATTCTTACTTACCCTGTTTGTTTTCCTACAGACTTTGCTGTTCACTGACAATTCAAAATTACACCTCATCCCCTGTACTGCTGGGGTAAGTGAGAATTTGACATATTTGTAGTTCTCTTTACAGCTCTGATGCTGTGATTAATATGCACAAACACATTTGCTAATGCTTGTGATCTTCTAATTAGATAGTTTTAGGTTTCGTCATTAAACTTCTATCCTTTGTCCTAAACAGAGTTATTTCATCCCTCTGGTCATATAGAGCTCTGTTTCTGCCCCAGTTTTGTTATTTTCCACAATCAGACCTATATTGTGGTTTGATGAATATATGTTTATCTCCCATACTATTCTGGACTTGCTTGAGGGTGAGAGAATGATATAGTAATCACCTTGACTTCTCTATATCACTAGTCCTGTGCTTTGAGTACAGCAAGAACTTCAAAAATGCTGAAAAATGGTTTTTCAGTCTAATATGATTTAATGATGATTACAAGAATCTGTTCTGGAGAAATCAGACTTCTTGCATGAAAATGCTGCCCAAATCATACTGCTTCTTATCTTAAAAGAACAATTATAATACATTACTTGTCAACACAAACCAACTAACCTATTTCCTAAAATGTGATTAAAACCCAATAAAATATCTACTTAGAAGTAACTACCAGGTTAGGGAATAAAAAGCTTAACCATTTCGTATTCTAATAGTGAAGCATTAGGACAGATGAACTTGTGAAACTTGAGTTGAACTTGTGGAATCACTACATTGTACACCTGAAACTATTATTGTGTGTCCACTATCTCAAAACAACAACAACAACAAAATCTTGACCATCTCTCCCTTATCACTGAACCACTTAGTAAGGCTGTTCATAATGTTCTGTGTACAGTAACATGTACAGTTTTAACTCCATATCATAAATATCATATTTGTAATAAAGTGTAGAAATGGATACAGGGCAATAAATATAGTTGTTAGAGAAAAAAGCAAATACAAGTTTACAATAAAAATTTCATTTCTTGTAATGAACTTGTCATTTGCAGCTTGAAGAAAGTTGAGAATGAAACTGGAAAGAAGGGTTGAAGCCTTTGTTTATTAAAGGTTATAGAAGGAAGTAGTGTGAAGCATTGGCAAGACCAGTTGACAAACGGCAATTTTTGGTAAATATTGTAAAAAAATTTGGTAAATACCAGACTCAGAGGCACTGGTAAAGAGGCACCATCTTTCTGAGGCTTCTCTAAAGACTCCTGAACAGGAGCCTGAGATGAATCTTCAGGGAGCTTGCAGAAACTTTAAGATGCAAACAAAACAAAACAAAAACAAAAAACAAAGCAAAAAAAACCCCACACCACCTTAAAACAAGCAGCCAACTTTGCTTATTTAAAAGAAGAAAAGTTTTTAACCAAGATTCTTGTCTTATCACCACTACCTCCCAGCATGTTTGCCATCCCATCTGTATGACTCCTTGTGCCACAGTCCTCTCTTCGGATCCACTCTCTCAGCATCAGCAACAGCAGGGGCCACTCTCAAGCCCTTTAAATTCCACGTGATGCTGTTTTCTGAATGTAACTTAAGACTTTTATCTGTACATCCTGTTGTTACTAATGTTGCACTGAGTTTTAATGATCTAAGGATGAATTTTTTCCTTTATCAATAATAGGAAAGCGTATTTAAAGAGATACGTGTTTATGAAGTTTGTATGTTAAAATCTAAGAAATGACTGAAACAGGATATAGTCTGTGGAATATATATGATACTGTCTCAGCTTGCTTTGTTCCTCTTCATGGGGCATATCATTCTTCCAAGGGAGTAAAACTCTCACGTCATTAACAATATTTATTGGGTGCCTAAAATGTTTATAGCACTGTCAAGAGCATTGTGGAGGAAATGCTGACAGTTCAGGTAAGTATCCTGAGATAAGGTCTGTTCAGATTCAGCTGCACAAAACGGTGGGAAGGGATTGTATCCACAAACAAGATGCAGGAGTCCAGTGGAGTGGGGTTCTGTGTCACAGAGGGAATAGTAGCATCTGGAAAGAGTGGGTGGCATCTTCAGGGTAAAGGTAAAAATTGAGCATGATCAAGTCAGCACACTTACTTAAAAGTAAATTTATTCTTTATAATGACAGGTATTCCCATGTGGGTAGGGGAGAGGTGATTCTATTTGAGAGATGGATGTTCAGTAGTAGAGAATGGACTTGCATTGAAGTGGTTCTTTGAGAACTGTAGCGTATTAGGGATAATGCCTTGAGGCTTTGATGTGGAGAAAATTCAAAGGCCATGTTGTTATGAAGCTTTCTGTTTTCAGTTCCTTGAAAGAGGGGAAATAGGAAATGGTGCCAGAAACACATCATAATTAAACTACAGGAGCACTAATTTGGGGACTTAAATTCTTGCAAGGAACTCTGCCTTAAGGTAGCATGAACTGCATAAGTATAGGTTGTTAGGGTATAGGAAATAAACAAAACCATAGTTAGCACATACTGAGTCAATATCTGTTGTTTGCTGCCTAGCATCCACTGCCCTCTCCAGAATTTCTTTTGGTCACCACCCCTTATTCGCAGCCATCAAGGCTGTGTGGTTTTGACTTCACTGGTGTCTCCAGACTGTCTTGAATCTATCAGTGTGTCTCTTTTCTTCAACTGATTGACTGAATCAAGGATAGTCATATTATACCAGTGGACAGAATTCAATGTGAGATGTTGACTGGGAAGGCACTACGGAGAAATGTCTACAAGAAAAAAAGAGGCTTTTTCTCTTTCTCTCTTCTTTGGACAACATAAGGAAGTAAGGTCCAGAACTGACATTGTGACTTTTGATCTTTTTTGTTGTTGTTGTTTGTGTTTATTCTGTTTTGATTTGCTTTTGGCTTTGGCTTCTACAAGAAGAAAAGTTGGAGCTCTTGGAGAATGGAATAGATGCCTCTGGGTGGGTCAATGGTGGACTGGGGTAAAACAAACACTGGCAGAGTATATAGATAGAGAAACCTGGCCTCTGGTGACAGTGTCAAGGCTACTAGATCAAGCTGAACCCTAAAGCTGACCTTTATAGGGATGAAGACTATTCCTTATATAGTCATATTATAGCTCTTTTAGGTATTGTTTGTCATGATTCTATGTATGTGTACGTATACATGTGTATTGAATGTGGGAGTAGGCACAGCACAGGCCAACCAATTGGTAAAAAGACAGTTGTAAAAATGAGCATAGAATGGCTCAGAATAGAGTGAGGCCAAGTCATCTTACAATAATGAAACGACCTTCTGTCAATCTCAGTACACCTAAAATTATTCTGGAAAATGCTAGTGAAGTAACTGAAAGATTCTATATTAATGATAGTTCAAAACCACCTGAATCAAGAGAAATGAACAAAGGTCAGTACTTCTCTATACGAGCAACAACTGGTAAGCAAACATAATGGAAAAAAAAATTCCATTTTCAATAGCACCCCATACCCATTAACTAATTATGAACTAATATAAAAAGGTCCTATATGAAGAAAATTACAAAAGCCTAAGAGAGACATAAAAGAATATTGAGGTACCTTTTAGCATGATGGAAGGAGTCATAATTGTAAAGGTATAAATTCTTCTTAAATTAATATTGTAACACTATTACAATATATACTTGAATGACTTTTTAAAATTTAAATGATTTTAAAGAGGAAGAATTTATTTGTAAGAATAGATGGTTTAGGAATTGTTATTTTTGTCTAAGTATCAGAGAAGGTCTCTTCTTTCCAGGCCAACATTAATTGAGTCTTTTTGTAGAGCAATAAGTGAAACTGTCAAGAAATTTGAGATAGACATCAATTTGAAGGGTTTTTCAATAAAACTATTTTATTTTCTCCCCAGTATAATAGTAAGTTAAAATAAAGCATCACCTGAATTGAAGGTAACCTTTTCTAGAAACCCTATTAAATGTTCTAGAGGAATTGGGGATTTATTCCCCCATCTTATGTGCGACTGTGGTTACAGCATCCCCTCCAGAGGGACCTACTCACCTCTTTAAAGACCAAATAGCCATTTAGTGATATCATCAATTACAAATTTTTTTCTCTTTTGATGCACTGGAGGAACATTTCCTCAGTCTTCCAAACAAAAATATGAAGCTCCCAGACTCAATTTTTATGATAAGATGTAGCCTGAGAACAGATTACTCTCTCCCTCTCTTTCTCTTATTAAGATGTGTGTAAGTCATCTCATGAGAATAGAATGACAGCCTAAGCCTGGCTACACTCTGCTCCCTGAGTGACAAAGGGTCATAGCAAAGAAAGTACTTTCACATTCATGTTCACATTTCATATTCATTCAGTAGATGTTTACAGCATTGGTTATCAAAGAAGTGCAAGTTAAATCAAGGAGATAACTGGTTTTGGTCAATCATTTTTATAAAGATAGGGTAATAAAGCTGCTGATGGGTAATGAAAGAAGCATAGCTATGTACTGGCAGTAAGTATGCATACTGGGGCAACTTTCTGGTGAGCAATCCAGCAATGCACATTAAGACATTTTAAAATCTTCAACATGTCTTACCCAGTAATTTCCCTTCTTCTTTTTTTAAAAGATTTTATTTATTCATTTGAAAGAGAGAGTGCACATCCTTGAGAGAGAACACAGACAGTGGGGAGGGATAGAGGGAGAGGGAGAAGAAGACTCCCTGATGAGCAGGGAGCACAACTCTGGACATGGGGCTCCATCCCAGGACCCATGAGATCATGACCTGAGCTGAAGGCAGACATCTAACCAACTGAGCCACCCAGGTGCCCCAGTGATTTTACTTCTAATATTGTCTCCCATGGGATAAGATATGCACCTAAAGATTGACAAGTGCTTATTTTCCTCATTTTAAAGTAAAAAAATCTGGAAAAAGAGACATTAAACATTTAACAAGAAATAAATGAAGAAAGGGCCCTGAAGAAATGACATGCAGCCCTTAAAAATTAAAACATATTTTTCCTGCACATCATTTATAATTTTTAAATTGAGCTGTAATACATTTAAAGTGCACCAATCTTAAATCCAAAATTCAGTAACTTTTATATACACCCATAATCGGCACCCTGATTGAGAGCAACTTGTGGTATGTCAGAGGACTCCTCCGATTGCCTCCTACTCAGTATCACCCCCCAAAGGTAGTCGTCATTTTCCCCATTGATTACAATTTTCCCGTTCTCTAACTTATGTAAAGAGAATTGCACATTATACACTTTTTTGTGCCTGCTTTCTATGATGCTGAATGTAATTATAGTTCATTCATCTTCATTGATGCATACTGTTTCATTTTATGAATATATCAAAATTTGATAATCCATCCTATTGAGGGATATTTGAGTTGTTTCCAGTTTGGAGTTATTGTGAATGAAGTTTCATCTTTTTTTTTTTTTTTCCCCAATCATATTTTTGAACATTAAAAATGCTAAAATAAAGTGCTAATTTAAAAAACCTGAAAATACACATCTGATGAAGAATTAGTTTGAGAAATTCAGCTATGTAGAAAGAGATTGGAAAGAAGTGCAGGAAATATCTGACTGTGGTTATATTCCAATGGTAGTACTACGGATAGGATCGTGCATGAAAAGGATACTAAAATGGGACTCTATTTCAGTTTTGGAAAAAGGACCCCAAGGTATGAGTACAGGTGGATTTAGGCTGTAGATATCCTGCATTTTGGCTATTAAGATATTGAAGAAGAAGTGCCTTAGAAAATAAGCAAGAGAATTTGATCAGGGAGAGGAATCTCCATCTGCAGCAGAGGAATGATTTTCTCCAAATCTTAGGATAGAAGATTAATAAAGAACACTTAAAAGTCCTCATGCATGTCACAGTTGCCCAATGTCAGACAGAAGTAGAAGGAATATCAAGCTGTGGCCCAAAATGACAGAGTAGGTTTGGTGTGGGGATAAGGATGCACTGAGGGTTGGGTCCATGAATACCAATAGTGGGGCAAGGATGCTTCTGTGTCTTGCTTAGTGGGCTACTCTGAGGACATTGGTGGTGACCTATATCCTCTGCTAGAAGAGTGTTTGGAGAGCTTCATTAGAGGAAGAGACTGATGGACTCTCAAGGGGTGTGGGAGGAAAATTAGTGGCCTGCTCAAGGAAAACATCATTGGCTGTATTCTAAAAAGCACAGCCTTGTGGTAGATATTAAGGAGGGCACGTATTGAATGGAGCACTGGGTGGGTGTGATGTATAAACAATGAATCTTGGAACACTAAAAAAAAAAATTAAATTAAATTTAAAAAAAGAGTACAGTCTAATGGTTCTAATGAGGTCTCCAAAGAACCCGTAGTGGGTACCACTGAGGGAAAAGGTCAGCTTTCCTAACCTACCAGACCTGGAAGAAACCATTACCAACTGCACTGGGATCACTCAGGACAGGCTTTTCTAGATTCTTCTCCCAACTTCTGCTTCTCTGATTTAGAGGCACTAGATAACTTAGATAGCCAGTGAAGGGAGGGAATGTGAGGGGTGGAAGTAAAAGAAAGAAGTCAACCATCTTCTCCCATCACAACTATAGGCAGAGGAGGGGAGTTTATATATTTAAAAAGCTTAGGATTTTTATTATTATACAGAACTATGCACTTAAATTACTGCAATGAGGTAATTATTATAACTAACAGTGATAAGGACCCATTTTTATTATTTAAGAATGATAATAAATATCATAAAACCTGCCTTAAATTTCAACAGAGGACTGAAAAGGAAGCAACCACAGAGATTAATCTAAATAGCAGTAAGGAGAAAAATAAAGTTTTATTAAGACTGTATTTTCAAGATTGCCACTTATGTATGTTTTCCAAATTTTATGCAATAGCATTTGTTAATTTTTAAATAAAAATGAATTAAAAATAATTCTTAGCAAAAGAGAATGAAATACATAGCATGGACAAATAGAAACAGAGTCAGAGGGTTAACCAAACAGTGGCATATCCTCGATCAGTAGAATTTGTCATGTCTTATGACTACTTAACTTCCAATGTTTGAGAAACTTCTTATATTATGAGTCCTATCTTCCCACAGTATAAACAGGAAATTCACTTTTCCAGCCTTTCTTATAGTTAGGGTACAATCAGAGGACCTCAGCTTCACCAATCAAATGCATCCACATGAAACCTTGCATTAGAAGAATGTAACTTGAGGAAACAAGCACTGTGAGTAGATTCTAACTTTTCTGGCATGAAAGTCAGTGGAGTTGTTTTGTTTTCTCTGGAATCAGTGGATGAGTCTCTTGTGCTCAGCATCAGCAGTGTAGACAGCAGTATCTGTGCCCAGCAGGGGCAAAAACAGGACATCATCCTCTCCCATGGTGTGATTGGTATTGGCTTCGGCGTGTAGTCTCCAAGCCTCTGGCCTTTTGAAGATTCAATAAACTAACTGATGCCCTTTAATAAATGGTTCTACTACTTATGCTAGTAAGGGTAAATTGTTTTATTTTCATCTAGAGGAGGAGATGCCTTGGACAAAGTATCCTTCACTCTCCTCCCCATGGAAATGTGTGCATTGAATTACCAAGGCCTGATGCCATTGAAACACTTAACTAACTCCCTTGTTCATGAGACAGTTTTGTGATTATCATTTGTGTCTACTAGGAGAAAATGCACTGAAAATGCTGATGTGTTCTAGGCATTAAGACAGTCATGTTTCTCATTTTTAATTCACAAATTATAATTCTGGTTTGTACACAAGTCTTTTGTAAGCTTGCTTTATTATGAATTTGTCCTAAGAGATGGATTTAGTCTCTATATGCTGACAAAATCAAATTGCTAAATTTAAAAGCTAGGATTACAAACTGGGTCTTGTTATATTTTTTCTTTAAATTAGTTGACCTCTTATAAAGACACAGCCATGTCCATTTCTTTGTGACACTTTGATACTGCCATGAGATTTTCCTTTCAATATTTACAGTTATTTATATAAGCTCAAGAAGAATTACTTGTGTGACCCTTTTGGTCCTGTTGAATATATCAATAAAATATGCTTTTTAAAAGGATAGAGCAGTTTACCTTTAACAAAATTTTCTACATAATGCTTTAAAGTTTCAGTTTGATCCAAGCAGCTGCTCCCTCTTCATGAGCCCGTCCAACCTAAATGGAAAAAAAAAAAAAAAAAAAAAGGAATAAGACTCACCTTGGAGTTAAATTCAAGTTTATAGCTTTACATGTAAAGTAGGGAAGAGGAGCAATGGAAATAACAAGTCAATTTGGATACGGAATCAATAATCTCTCCAGAAAATAAGACAGATCTTCATTTTTCAGAATTCTTTTTATAGGTATGATTCTCTTTTAATATTTAAACAATCTTATCAAGTGTTATGGGACTCTTTGCACCTGAGCTACAATCTTTTGTTTGGTCAAGATATCACAATTTCTTCCATATTCTTTCAAATAATTGAATCAACATAAAATATTGACTCAGTGACCAAGTAAATAAGGGGCTTGTTGAGAGATAGTGATTCAGATGCGATGATTGTGATTTAGTCTCAAAAAGTTCTGTGAGAAGCAAAAAGTAAAAGTGTGTATGTGTAAGGATACTTCAGAAAATTAACAGTACACTTGAAAATGGGTTGAGAAGGAGTAGAGATTGCCTGACCTAAATAAAGCACAGAAGTCATGTAGGAAGCATTAAAAGTGACTTTAGCTATCAGAAAGTAGATGGTTCTTTTATGCAAAGTTGTCCTATAGAAATCATTAAAATCAGGACACTTCAGTCAATTGGTCTTAACTTAAATTTGATAGAGCAAAATCAGTTGATGGAATAATTTTGGAACAGATGAATGGACAGATATTTTTTGAACATATTAGAGAAACAGTGGAATAACTGAAACTCTTTCATTCCTGGTGAGGGTGAAGAACATAGCAGTCACATTTGGAAAACAGTTTGGCAGCATCTACTTTAACAGATGCCTAATCTCTGACCCAGCAATTCTACTCCTAGATATATATCCAAGAGAATAAATACATGAACCGACAAAAATACAAGTGCAGAAATGTTCATAGCAGCTTTACTCATAATACCACAACTGGCAATAATAACCAAAATATCTATTAATAAGAATGGATAAATAAATTATGGAATTCATAAATCAGAACATTACATAGGGAGAAAAATAAGAAGAAACTCCAGATACACATGATAGTATAGATTAATTTCATAAATATGAGTGAAAGAAGCCAGAAACAAAGGAGTACAAATTGTATGATTATATTTTTATGAAGATCAAAACAAACAAAAAGAATCTATGCATTTAGAAGTCAGATAGTGACCACCTCTGAGTGAGGTATTGACTGGGAAGGGGCACATGGCAAACTTCTGGGGTTCTGGGAATGTTTTTAGTCTTGACAAGATGGTGATTGCAAAGGTGTATATACATAGAGCTGTACAGTTACAGTATGTGTGATTTAGAGTATGTTATACCTCAATAAAGTAATTTTTAAAAACATAATTAAGTACATATTCAGAGGAGAAAATCATACTTGGTTACATCTTTCTTTTTTTTTTTTCCTCACTTTTCAACCACTTTCAGCTTAGCGTACAAATAATTGTACTATCAGACATTATTAAATAGAGCCAAAGGTTAATTGGTTCTCTACAGCTCAGCTGCTGGATTGTTGCTAGTCTTAGTTGGGAAGATCTTTTGCAACCACTATATTTTCCATTCCTTAAAACTAGTATCAGCAAGAGCCTTTCATATTATGTTAGCCACCTCTTCCTGAGTGGCATTTATCATAGCCAAAAACAACAGAGACGTTTTTCTCATTAGTTTGGCTACCTATCATGATGACTTTATCAAAGCATCACTCAGGTGAAAATCAGTGGCTTGTCCATTCAACCATATTCTTGTCTCTACACAGGACTGTTGTGCATTGAACTGGCATAACTTAAAACTTTTTCCAGTTACAGTAAAATGCCAAGCTATATATTTGATCTAGAAAAAAATAAAAATAAAAACCAAACAAATAAAAGCAAAGGGGAAAAAAAAAGGATTTCAAACCAAATAAAAGAAACAGTAGTATGTAGCATCTGGAAAACTAAAGGATGGGAATAAAGTTTTGCTAAAAAACTAGGGATCAAATAAAATCCTACAAAATAGATGCTGATCTTTCTACCCCATCCACCCCCCCCACCTTGTTCCCAAGTGCTGGGAACCAGATTTATGACTTTCAGCTTTACCTGACCAACCAAGAAGAAAAGACCAATAGATGTCATTTAGGTAGACACTTCCCTCTCCAAATCCTGATTCTTCATAATTACCTTGCAGAGAAACAGTTATGAAACTTTCAGTGTCCCATTCTCAAAGATGAATGAACAATCCAGTATACTAGAGATTTCAGGAAAGATTTCAACATGAAAGAAACTAAAATAAAAAGAAATTTAAAAAAAAAGAAAGAAAGAAACAGGAAACTAATGTTATTTTGAAAAATAACATTAAAAAATTAAGAATATTATAAATAATATTTTTCAGAGAAGATGTTTTCATTAGTTGGGAAGAGGATACTGTCAAAAAGTAATGGAGATAAGAAAGAGATCTTAGAGGGGTGCCTGGGTGGCTCAGTGGGTTAAAGCCTTTGCCTTCAGCTCAGGTCATGATCTCAGGGTCCTGGGATTGAGCCCCGCACTGGGTTTTCTGCTCAGCAGGAAGGCTGCTTCCCCAATCTCTCTGCCTGCTTCTCTGCCTACATGTGGTCTTTGTCTGTCAAATAAATAAATAAAATCTTTAAAAAGAAAAAAAAAAGAGAAAGACCTTAGAAGATAAAAAAAAAATACTATGGTAGAAATTTCAAAGAGATCTATAGAAGAGTGGAATGTAAAAGTTGGTCAATTCTTCCAGCAAGTAGGGCTAAAATATGAAGAGATGGAAAGTAAGAGAAAGAACAAGTTAGTGAAGCATTTAAGAATGCATAATATCTGATTAGTAGAAATTTTAAAAATAGATAAGTGGTGGTGGTGGTGGTGGTGGTGGTTGGGGATGGTTGTCAAAGAGAATACAGAAAATTAGTCAACATTAAAAGGGCCCCACTATATGTCGAGCACAACAAAAAAGAAAGGTCTTCTATCAATTTCTGAATAGCTGAGAAGAGGGCAATAATAGGTTTCACAGAAAGGACTGTGAATCAGATTGACACTGAAGTTTTCAATAATATATTGGAAGCTAGAAGATAATGGGACAATGACATTAAGAACATCAAGAGAAAATTCTTTCTGACTTGGAATTTCATATCCAGATAACCATGTCTAAATGTTTAAAAAACCCTTTTTCATATGGTCAAGATTCAAAAACTTTTTTCTCTCACAAAGTCTTTTTGGTCAAGCTAATGAAATAATTACTCGAAAAATAAATCAACAAAGTAGACATGCCATCCATAAAACAGGATTCAACAAAGGAGAGAGGACAGTGGCTGATGATTAATGGAAGTCCCTCTGTAGACAACAGAATATCAGGGAGAGAGAAATTGGCACATGTTGGATCAGAAGGAGCAAAGCTCTAGGAATAATCTCAGAAAGGGAAACAATGGATTTATTATATTCCTTGATGTGAATGACTGCACTGAATGGTGATATTCCAGTTCTGTTGAAAATTTGGGAAGGCATTAGTGATGGGAAAGTGAAATTAAGAAAAAAGAGAAAAAGAGAGAAAATATAATCATTAGCCTAATTAACTTCTAGTAAATTAAATTATGTAAAAGAAAAGACATTATCATTGTATACTGTGTGGCTCAGCACGGAAATCACTGACATGGTAATAATATGCAGCAATGCAAACACTGAGTATTGAGAAGAAAGAGGATGTAAGTGCAGATAGGAATGAGTGCTATGGCAAATTGTATTTTTCCAAGATTGCCCTATCAGTGCTTCCCATCCAAATGCTCTGCTGCTATGTAATCTTGCCAATCTTCCATCCAGAGATGGAGTTTATCCCCCTTCCGACCTTATAACCCAGTTGTTACAAACAGATTGCAGTTGAGGAATGCTAGATGATCCCAGAAACTAGGTCAGAAAAAGACATATAACTTACATCCAGTTTTCTTGGTATTCTGCTTTCCGGGTTTTCACCTGCTATGGAAGAAGTCCACCGATCCAGAGACTGCAATGCTGGAGAAATCATATAGAGAGATAGAGACCATGTAGAGGCCCCCAAGACTTAGCTTCAGAAGACTCCAGCCAGGTAAGCCATTTCAGCAAAAATCAGATATATAAATACCAAAGGTGACTCCTTCAGGATGACTCCAACTTCAGGTCCCATCTGACTGCAGCTATGTGGAAGACCCGGAGACAGCTGGGTGAGCCCACCTGAGCCTTGCAGAACCAAAGACCTGATTGGTGCTTAAGCTTTTGTGTCTGGGTGTAGATTTTTAAAAAGAAATAGGTTAGACAAACAAGTGTTAAATCCTTATTTTCCATAGTTAGAAGTCAAAGAAGATGAGTATAAAGTAAAGAAGCCAAGAAACAGAAGTATAAACATCTAGTTTAGAAACATGGTTGTAAATATAAGAAGAAACAACCCAAAGAGATAAAAGTAGTTGCTTCTAGAGAATAGAATATGAAGGCTAGGAACAGACGAGACTGTTCAGCCAGCATAATTTAATTTATCCATTTAGAAATTGTTTTATTTTCAAATTAATTTGTTTAGCCAGGAGTTTTTTAGATTTTTTTTTGTTTGTTTTTTGTTGTTGTTGTGTGGTTTTTTTTGATGATCAGATACAATTTAATGTATATTTAATTTAAAAAATTATAAGGGAAATGAACATACAGTATAAAAATTTTATAATTGTACTTAAATTATGTTCTGTTGGGGGACTGGGAAATGTATTTTTACATTGTTTATGGCCAATCGCTTTTGTATTTATCAATTTAAATCCTGTGTGTCTTTTTTTTATCATCTCTCTCAATGTCAAATTTTTTAGTCTTTTTTTTTAAATTAATTTTTTATTTTTTATAAACATATATTTTTATCCCCAGGGGTACAGGTCCGTGAATCACCAGGTTTACACACTTCACAGCACTCACCAAAGCACATACCCTCCCCAATGTCCATAATCCCACCCCCTTCTCCCAAACCCCCTCCCCCCAGCAACCCTTAGTTTGTTTTGTGAGATTAAGAGTCACTTATGGTTTGTCTCCCTCCCAATCCCATCTTGTTTCATTTATTCTTCTCCTACCCACTTAAGCCCCCATGTTGCATCACCACTTCCTCAATGCTCTAAAGCTAGAACTCAACCACAAAAGGAAGTTTGGAAAGAACCCAAATACATGGAGACTAAACAGCATCCTTCTAAAGAATGAATGGGTCAACCGGGAAATTAAAGAAGAATTGAAAAAAATCATGGAAACAAATGATAATGAAAATACAACGGTTCAAAATCTGTGGGACACAACAAAGGCAGTCCTGAGAGGAAAATATATAGCGGTACAAGCCTTTCTCAAGAAACAAGAAAGGTCTCAGGTACACAACCTAACCCTACACCTAAAGGAGCTGGAGAAAGAACAAGAAAGAAACCCTAAGCCCAGCAGGAGAAGAGAAATCATAAAGATCAGAGCAGAAATCAATGAAATAGAAACCAAAAAAACAATAGAACAAATCAATGAAACTAGGAGCTGGTTCTTTGAAAGAATTAATAAAATTGATAAACCCCTGGCCCGACTTATCAAAAAGAAAAGAGAAAGGACCCAAATAAATAAAATCATGAATGAAAGAGGAGAGATCACAACTAACACCAAAGAAATACAAACTATTATAAGAACATACTATGAGCAACTCTACGCCAATAAATTTGACAATCTGGAAGAAATGGATGCATTCCTAGAAACATATAAACTACCACAACTGAACCAGGAAGAAATAGAAAGCCTGAACAGACCCATAACTAGTAAGGAGATTGAAACAGTCATTAAAAATCTCCAAACAAACAAAAGCCCAGGGCCAGACGGCTTCCCGGGGGAATTCTACCAAACATTTAAAGAAGAACTAATTCCTATTCTCCTGAAACTGTTCCAAAAAATAGAAATGGAAGGAAAACTTCCAAACTCATTTTATGAGGCCAGCATCACCTTGATCCCAAAACCAGACAAGGATCCCACCAAAAAAGAGAGCTATAGACTGATATCCTTGATGAACACAGATGCGAAAATACTCAACAAAATACTAGCCAATAGGATTCAACAGTACATTAAAAAGATTATTCACCACGACCAAGTGGGATTTATTCCAGGGCTGCAAGGTTGGTTCAAATTTTTTAGTCTTTTTAAATAAATCCATTTTATTGTCTGAAAAAAAAAACCCACTAAGAACCATTGTTCTTAGCTGTAAATCTTATGATATTCCATTTTTTTTTAAAAGATTTTATTTATTTATTTATTTGAGACAGAGAGGGCTTGAGAGAGAGAGAATGGGCGAGCGGAGGGGTGGAAGCAGAGGGAAAAGCAGGCTCCTGCTGAGCAAGGAGCTCCATGTGGGGCTCAATCCCTGGACTCTTGGATCATGACCTGAGCAGAAGGCAAAGGCTTAAATGACTGAGTACCCCAGGCACCCTATAATATTTCACTATTAAAGCTAAATGCATGTAATTGCTTAACAAAAATAAAAAATTAAATTAAAACTCTGCAAGAAAAAAGGGGGATATCTGCCCTGCCCAGCAAGCAAGCCATGAGAAGAAGATTTGCTGGAGGTCATGAGCATGAACACACTTTGAAAATTCCCAACATATGCTTCATTTTACCTAGTATTTTTTTCTAATTTTCCATTCTTCCTTCAAACTTATTATTCAACAAAAGTTTGAGAAGAATTCAGTTTAATTTATGATGAAAATATGTGTTCTATTACCAATTTTGTACTAAATGTACAAGCTTTTAACCAACTTAAGCCTCAGTTTCCTTATTAATAAGGGCATGGGTAGGCATGTATATGACATTGAAGATGTCATTTCCAAAATGTTATAAAATTTAGGATCCCTTGAGCTCTACCCTAAAGCTCATCATTACTAGTTTCTAAGGTGTTCTGTTTTAAACTGTCTAGGAGAAGGAGTTGTCATTTCTTGTTCTCAGGAGCCATTTATACCATTTAAATCATTGAGCATCCCAAATAGTTTTGTTTATGTGAATGACAGCTTTTGGTATGTACCTTAGTAGAAATTAAAGGCAAAAATTGAAATCAACTTATTTGAAAATAACAACAAACCTATTATGTGTTAACTTATTTTCTTATGAAAAATCAACTTTCCTAAGTAAAACAATGAACAGAGTGGCACTGGCTTATATTTTTGCAAATTACTTTAAAGCCTGGGTTAATGGATGAGAGTTATATTATCATATCTGCCTTTGCATTCAATCACTGTAGTATCACTCATTAGGTAACCTCTAAAAAGCACTGTATGCTTGCCTACAGAATGAGAGTGAAAAGGGCAATTAATATTTTGATATTATTATAAAAATAGTTTAACCTCACACATCCCATGGAAAGGTTTTGAGGACCTCTGGTGTAAGACATTAAAATGCACTGACTTTGAAGAATGTCAAAGATGTAACCTCTGAAAAGTCAATCAATCTTCGGAAAGTTAGCAGATATTAGATTAGAGATGAGCTATTTTTCTTTTTTTAAAAAACGTCGTTATAAACAGGGTATATGAATGGACTCAGAGAAGCAGCATAATGCAATGGTTAGTGCTGCCTCTGGAATCAGACTGCACAGGTTCAAATTCTGGCAATGCTATTTATCAGCTGTGACAACTCAGGCAAATTACTGAGTCTCTCTCTGCCTCCGGGGTTACTATCACTAAGTCAATATCACTATACACTTAGAATATTGCCTTGCACAGTAGTCAGCACTAACATGCTGGTGAAATAATAGAAGCTTCCTGCAGGGGAGAAAGGTGAAATTCAGTTCATTATGTGAATGTTGACCAAGAAGCAGAGGGTCTGTGTCTGTCCAGGCTTTACTACTCATGGGTCACGTGACCGTAGGCAATTATTCTACAACCTGACCCCTAGTTCTCTGATCATGCATCCTTTGCAAGACTGTTGTAAGTCTCAGCTGATAAGATATTTGTGAAAACACTAGGAAAAAGTTCAGTGTTGCTCTGCTCTGTGTTTATGAAGGGGTTTTCTGATTCATACTCTCACCTGTGAGATGATCTGCCTTAAGTAACTATTGCAATTTTTGATAACTTCAAGTATCTGCTGTCCTTCTGGATTTCCTTTGCCTTTGGGTATCAGCAATGCAACTACTGAAACATTCTCCTCTCTGCCTCTTGGCATTTTGGCTTCTGTTTTCTGTAGGGTTCCTTTCCAGAGTAACCTCATTAGGAGCTTTGAGATAGATGATTTAGTTTTCACATCATGTAACGTTTGCTGAGTTTATTAATTCCCTGGGGCCTCCATGGGACAGTAGGGGGAAGAGAGACAAAACCCTCTTAGAAATACCATTATTATTGTAATTATTCACTGTGGACAGAGATGGTTTTATTTTAGATTCAAAGCATTGCTGGGAGGAGAGGAGAGGAAGGAGGGCCTAGCCGTTGAGGTTCTGTGGCCAGTGAGCCCTCGGGCTCAGACAGCAGGCCAACTAGAAGGATGAGAGGCCACACAATGTCTGGCCCAATTCCGTCAAGCTTAGACCTGAGGGAGATGAAGTAAGTCCAGCAACTCAATCTCCTTGAGTCAACATCAGGCTCTCAAGCAGGGCTAGTGATTGATCCATCCACTTGAGCAGAAGCTAGGAGCTTAGGTTCTTAATTTCATGATTCTGTCGCCTATAAAATACAGTCAAAAACTTTTCGCAGAATAAGGTCTTTACAGTATTCAGAATCTGCTCTGCTGCTCTTCTCCATCTTTGTCTTTGCATGGGCTAGCGCTTGTGTGATACATCTGTTTTGAGGCTTAGTAAACTTTTATTTTTCCTTCAAGATTCAGGTTAGTCACTAATTCCTCTGGAACTTCCTGAGAAAGCTTAGGCAGTTCCTTTTGGTCTGCTTCCATCTAGCTCTAATTTATAGCATCTAGACTTACTTAAAGCCTCTAGGGCATTTATTCATACATAGTGGCTCGACACATCTATTTCTACACTGGACATTGAGTATTTTTGTAGGTAAGAGGTCTTACCCAGGTACACACTTTTCGGCAGCCTTAGGATCTTTCACAGTTCTTACTGGAAAATCAACAGACATGAGAAATGCCAGGATTGCTACATATTTGAAGTTCTAACGTAGGGTAAAATGCTGACCACCTGTGGGAACCTTCCTTCCTTGGATGCTGGACATCATGCTCTTGAAACTGATAGTGAGGAGACAGGCAGAGTGAGTGGTGCTGATGAGGGGACTGTGTAGATTGTTATGCCCAAATAATGGATCCGTGATTAAAGGAGCGAGACTGATACAAAACGAAGGTCAAGCAAAGCTTTATTTTGCGCCAAGCATCAAGAATCAAACTGGCAGTCCAGGGCCGCACCTCTTCCAGAGAGAGGGTGACCCTGCTCTCCTTCATGTACGGACTGGCTTTTAAGGGCAAAGGCCATGTGGTTGGAACTGCACAGTGTTGCTAGGTGACCAATTGAATTACAATTTCACCTTGGTTAAGATTGGTGCCCAAAAGACTCCCAAAGGGCAGGGCCCATATTCCTTGGTAGCTAGGGAGACAGTATGCAACCCCCCTACTGATCAGATGTCTCCACCTGGCCTGACCCATCCTTGTATCTATGCTTTGTTACCTGAGGCTGGTTTCCGGACTTGTTTTTTGAAGCAGGTCCCCTGGGGGAAGGGGAGCAGAGACAGTTTAAGGGTTAAACAACAATGTTATTATTTAACCTCAATGGAGCCTCTGGCTAAAATATAAAAATATAAAGTAGGTCCTTACATAGATGACAGTAAAATGCAACTTCTTGCAAGACTTGGTTGTATGTAGGTGAGAGCAGGAGCTAGTAAGATGGGAGCATGGCTAGCCAGAGAACACTGCAATTCAAGATTTCATCCATCCAGCATGGCCTAGATGATAGAAACATGTAGATTTCCGTCTGAATGCAAGAGATAAGATGGTGCAGCAAATAGCATTTGGGCTTTGGGCATTGTGCAGACCTGGGTTCACGTCTTGTTCCCACGACTAAATGGAAACTTGATTTTGAATGAGTAATAGAATACCAATCTCTATTTTCTGGTTTAGTTCTGTCCAAAAACAGGACTACATATTCTTAAAGCACTGAGTCGTTTTATCAATTAAAGCTGATTAATTTTCAAGTGTTGGGTTTTCAGATTTTACCTCAGGCCCTTACTGAAGTTGTAGGGTATTCTCAGGATTTTTTTGTTTTTGTTTTTGTTTTTTCTCTTAAAATGGACATAAAAATAGTACTAGGCGTGTCGTAAGCATTAAATGAGAGAATTCATGTAAAATGCTTTCATAATACCTGACGTAAGAGTTTAATACATGTAAGCCAGTATTTTTATTAGATAGTATATGAGGCATCCAGTGATAACAAGCGCTCCTCACATGTTAGCCTCCTTCTCTTTCAATAAGATGGAGTGGGACAATTACACTGGCTTGGTCTTATTCCAGTGGCCACTTATTTTTATATAGGTCAGATGAAAGAGTTGTGTGAGAATGTGAGCTGCTTCCTTCTTTCCTCCCCTACTCCTTCCTTCCTTCCTTCTTTCCTTCCACCTTAGAGTATTTGAAATGACATAGGCCAGGTTCTTGTTCTCTTGGAACATGTGTTGGGCGTCACACAATGCAGATATCAGGTGCTTGTAGTGTTAAATTTTCTGTGCAGCCTGGGGATAAAGAAACAAAGGCTAACGGCCTTTTCCTTTATATTAGGTGACCATGCATTTCTTCCCTGAAAACATATGAAAGCCCTGCGCCGAAGAGGGTCAGCTTCAGAAACTCTTGTTCCTGATGACCTGTGACTCTGAGGATAAATCTCAAACCTCCACACTGCTCTCTGGGAGACACACATTGGAACAAAGAAAACACATCTTGTCTAAAAATAGAATTATAAGTATTTAATCTATACTGAAGAAGTATAGGCAGGAATAGTAGGGATCTGGAGGAGAAAGAGAAGGGGTGGCGGCACTATCACCAGCTCAGCTGGAGTTTCCACCCCTTTTCCAAGGGGCACTGAAATGGAGGATCCAGAGCCATGGCTGGGAGAGCCTCCTGTGGTGTTTGGGGCTCAGGTGGATTCTCAGCCTTATCGCAATCTAAATGAACTCTTTTCCCCTCCAGCCTGCAGGAACAGAAAAGACTCTCTTCTAGAGTGAAGATGGGTGGCCTGGTTCCAGGGATTAGCAAGTGTAGTGCAGCAGCTTCAGCTTCCGTGGGTTTGATCCAGGCGAGACAGGAGGATCTCAGGGCTGCCTGTCAGCTGCTCAGTGGCTTATGAGAACTGAGTGTGGGTAGCGCCATGTTCTTTCAGACAAAAATCTTTATAACCTCCCCCCCACCCCAGAAAAGCCTACCTTCAGTTCTTGATTATGCTATAATTTCATGTGTTTACTCCTGGTTCCTGAAAACATTGACAAGGGAAATTTGCCCAAATGTTAACTATTATAGCTATAGTAAGACCACTATTCAGAAATAATTTATATTTTAATTTTATTTATTTATTTATTTATTTTGAGAGAACGAGAAGTTGTGCACATGCAAACAGCAGGGAGGGACCGGGGGAGAGAGAGACAGGAGGCTTGATCTCATGACCCAGAGGTCATGCCCTGAGCTGAAATCAAGAGTCAGACATTTAACTGACTGAGTCACTTATGTGCCACAGAAGCAATTTATATTTTAGGTAGGTATCTTAGTCCATTCAAACTGCTATATAGCAAAAATACTGTAGCCTGGTGGGCTTAAATAACAAACCTTTATTTCTCACAGTTCTGGAGGCTGGCAAGTCCAAGATCAAGGAATCAGCAGATTTGAACTCTGCCCTTAAAAGAATTTTAGTCTTTGGGGAGCCTAGGTGACTCAGTCAGTTAAGCATCTTTGGCTCAGGTCATGATCCCAGGGTCCTGGGATCGAACCCCATATCATCAGGCTCCCTGCTCAGCGAGAAGCATGCTTCTCCCTCTTCCTCTGCCTGCCGCTCCCCTTGCTTGGGTTCTGTCTGTCAAATAAATAAATAAAATCTTTTTTTTAAAAGGGGGGTATTTCAGCCCTTTAAAGAGCACCAATTCCATTCCTGAGTCCTCCACCCTCATGACATGATCACCTCCCAAAGGCCTCACTTCCTAATGCCTTCATATGGGGGGAGGGTGTTGGGATTTCAACATGAATAGAGGACCAGATCTAAACATTCAGTTCATAATGGATAGCTTTATCCAAATGATCACAAATGGGGCAATTATAAATGTTAGGATAAACATGCTGATAAACAAGATTGATGGCACTGGCCTTTACTCAGATGGAAAGAGTTGTGTGATCTTCCTGACTCATGAAGCCTGCCTGCTGCCCAAGGCAAGGATGTTGTTATCTGTTGATTGTACTGATCACAGCAGGTATAGACCTCCGTGTTGGGGCAGAGTCATAGGTCTTTATGCAGATAAATATGCACTTCTGCTAAGAGGATTTGCTGCTCATACTTCAGGGATTAAATACTTATAACTAGAGAAAACAGAATAACATACCATCTTAGCTCATCCAAGGGGCAGGAGCTCTTCGGTGAGATCTCTTTTATGTGCAAAATGAATTTAAATAAGACTTCAGAATAAATCTCCTTACCTAAGATCTTTTTGAAATTATGGATTTTAAGATGTAGAATTTACTTTAACAATTATATATTTAATGTGGGTTTTAGAATCAGTTCTTTTTTTTTTTTAAGATTTTATTTATTTATTTGACACAGAGAGAGAGACAGTGAGAGAGGGAACACAAGCACAGGGAGTGGGAGAGGGAGAAGCAGGCTTCCCGTTAAGCAAGTAGCCTGATGCAGGGCTCAATCCCGGGACCCTGGGATCCTGACCTGAACCAAAAGCAGATGCTTAATGGCTGAGCCACCCAGGCACCCCTAGAATCAGTTCTACCACTGTACTTGTGTGCAGTTTTTCACCTCTCTACATTTAACTTTCTCGGTGTGGCAATGGGGTGGAATCAGGATTATACTGGACAATATGGTTGGGAGGAGAAACAGGGAGAGAGGAAGAGATAAGGAGGAAGGAAAGGAGAGCGAACTATATTTTAAAGAATTGTTCACTGTATTTGATTGTAGAGGCTGGCAAATTCAAAATCTGTTGAATAGCCTGGCAGGACAGAGACCAGGGAAGAATTGATATTTTAGCTTGAGTCTGAAGGCAAAATTCCTTCTTTCCCAGAGAATCTCTGTCTTTGCTAATAGGCTTTCAACTGATTGCATGAGGCCCACCAACATTATAGAGGATAATCTGCTTTACTCATAGTCAACTAAACTAAATATTGATTATCTCTAAAAAAGTCTTTAAAATAAAAAAATAAAAATAAATTTAAAAAATCTTTACAGCAACATCTGGACTGACATTTGAACAAACAATTGACAATCCAAGTGAATACATACAATTAACCTTCATGGTACCCTTATATGTCAGCGTTTGGGGGTACATAGGATTGAGGAAGTTGGAAAGAGGATTTGAGGGGAGAGGGACATAAAGATAGACTATTTGGCAACCCATGTGTATAGAAATGCCTACCAGGCTTCCTGAGAGTAGGAGGTAGAAGCATTTTGCACATTGCTGAGCTTCTAGTGCCTAGCACAATACCTGGCACATACTGTAGTAGTTTCCCCAAGAGTGTTGACTGAATTCACTTGAATGTTATGAAAGCAGGTTTGAAGAAATGAGTGTTTAGTGAGGTGGCTCTAGAGAGTAGCAATATCTCAAGAGCTGTTTTGCAAGAAAAAGGTAAATACCACTGCAGTTTTCTATCATCTTTTGAGTACAGAACAAAGCACCACATCAAATCAATCAGATGGAATGATATCTTCTAAGGTTCAAGACCAGATCACAGTTCCAAGCTTCACTCTCTGCCTTATTAATAGAATAAATTTAGTCACTGAACTGGATGATCACCTGTGCTGGCAAAGATTTTAAATCGCTCCCTTTTTAACCGTGCAATTATATAAAGGATTGGTTATACTGCTGGGCTATGATGGAAGTCATTTATCACGTAAATAATCTCAGAAACAATCTAGCCTTAATGGTCCACACCTGCAAGGAATGTGACACCAGATTTACTCCCAACAAAGAAATGGGCTGGGAATCAGAATGCATCTTATGTGTTTCAGGACAGTGAAGACAGAATGCAAATGAATAAAGTTGGAAAGACCTGTAAGGAAAGTGCACCCTGGCTTATACGACACATTATTTTGGAAGTCACTGAAATGGTTGTTCAAAAGCTACTGAAATATTACCGTTTGAGAAATCAGTTTTTGGTCAGTTCATTTTCATCTTCTGAAAACCAGGAACAGGGCATCTATAAAGGGAGAATGGAATGATGAAGATCATGGAGATGCAGAATGGCACCTCCAAGGCCATTGTGTCACCGAGTGTAGCAGCTATTGATCAAAATGCCAGTTTGGCTTTGTGTATCAGTTGATTCTGATGAGAATCTTTCTCTTCTTCCTGTTGCTTTCCTGGTTTGCTCTCTTAATGAGCAGATCTTTGAAATGGAAAATTAGTCATTGAGCATCAGAGAACAAAATTAAAGGACATATGAAAATACGTCATACAGGCATGTTAGGTACAGAGATGCTGCATTTTTTGTGATGTTATAAAAAGAAATTGTCTTACAAGGACAGCTTGAGGCAAAAGTTGTTTCTGTTTCAGCTTGAGGCTGAAAGTCGTCACTGCAACACATGCTTTCTGCACCTGTTTCTGCCCCTTGTCTAAAGTCCTTACCATTCCCCCAACGCACGTGCACATGTGCACACAGGCGCGCGCACACACACACACACACACACATCTCCTGCAGCTATCCCAGGTCTTATTCCTACAGAGTCTGATTTAGCTATTCCTCAACTAAGTTGGAGCCACTGGATTTAACTGTTTCCCCAGACCATGACACACCTCCTGGAATAGTGAAGGTGCCCAATAAATCTTGTAGGAGTGAATGAAGCTTCAGTAAGACATTAGATGAAACTGGCTCAGCCACTTCAAGGGTTGGGAGTGTTTAAAATTTAATAAGAGATTCTTAAAGCTAGAACCTCTAATGACAGAATTTTTGGCAATGTGATAGACAGTGGCCACAAACATGAGAAGCTAGTCCTGCATAGCAGTGACGATGTTGTGCTCTTTTCTGATTGTTTGTAAGCAGAGGTGATTCTTGGCATTTCTCAGAGTTCTGAGTTCTGTCTCCATCAAGAGCATTGAGTCACAGAAGGCTGCCAGAGTTGACAGCCATCTCTCCTCTTCTCCCATGTAAACGGGGTGCCTCTTTTTCCAGTCCTCCAAGGGAAGCATGGGCTAAGATAGTCCAGTCATAATTTGTCCCGATGCAGATAGCACCCACCCTGTATATTCAGCAGCCTCTCTTCTCCAGAGTAATCTGTTCTATCAAGTTAATTCAAATTCCACAATGTCAGACCTATGTCTTTGCTTTCCACCAGAACCTAGTAAAATATTGTACAAATAAAAGTTGTTAAATAAATACATTTTTTGCTTCATGGATTTCAACCTACTGGTAAGAACTATAAATCCTTGAACTTCTGGTTTCCCTAAGGAAGTTACTTTTGAATTTTCCAGTATCTTCTTTTTTTTTTTCTGGTTTCATATTACATATGTAAATTTCTACTCAGAATACTCTCTAGTGACTTTTCCTTCCAAAGGTCAGTTTTGCCCAACCCATGGCTAAGAATAGGTCCCAGCATGCTGAAATACTGAGCATCCTTCCAGCTCGAGACTATTCAGAGGGCTCTGACTATCTCAGAGCTCTGCCTGGCTGCCTCTGGCCAGAGCAACATCTCTGTTCAACCTAACTTACTGTTCAAATGTTATCATTTTCCTTGTACACCATGATGTGGGGATAAAGAGTTGAAAGCATTGTTCTATTGCAGAGGCCAGCAAACATTTTCTGTAAAGGGCCAGCTGGTAAATAATTGGGCTTTGGGGGCCATATGGTCTCTGTCTCAACAAAGCTCTACCATGTAACATGAGAGCAGTCAGACAATACTGAACAAATTGGTGTGACTGTGTTCCAGCTAAACTGTTGAAAAGATAGGCAGCAGGATGGTGATTTGGCCTGGGGACCATGTTTGCCCACCTCTCGTGTTTGGGATGAACTTTACTCTCCTTGCTGCAGGTGATCTCCTGTGGTCCTGGCCCTGACAACCTTTTCAGCTCCAACTCTTCTACTGGCTCAAATGTCCCACATCCTGGGAAGCAGTCACCCTTGTCTCCAAGCAGAGTTATGTGGCCTGTGTCAACTCCCAAAGCCATATATTCACACACCTTCCCACTTCGATGTAATAATATGTTGTAAGGTCAGTCTTCTCCAGCAGAGTATAAAATCGTTTATGGTAAAGACTGTGTCGCAGTTATATCTGTACCCATCAGATAGAGCGTACTGTCTGTCACATAGTTGGTTCTCTGTACTTCTTGCACGAGAAACGGAAGAAGAAAGGAAGGAAGGATGAAAGGAAGATTCTCTCTGGTTGAACATTTTTATATATAACGTTTCATTGCCTCTAGAAAGGGTCAGGGTAAATGTTGGTCATAAAGAAAGATGAGTGAGGGCAGGAAAGAGAAGGGGTAGATAGTAGGTTTAAGGAGGAAGTGGGACTAACAGAATAGGAAGTTGTCTGAATTCTAGAAAGTTCATTGGCTGTCATTGAACCTGCATTATGTCTGAATTACTTGGTATTATCCCCAGATAAACCAGCATCATAAAAATATATGCCTTCAGCAGTGAGATAAAAGGTTACTGTGGCAAAAAGCAATTCAGCAATGCATTTGCAGTACCTCTGGGGCTAGAATTTATGACAAGGAAATGAACCAGAAGTAAATGAATCAGAAACCATAATAAGGAACAATAGCAAGCTACAATTTAGTTCATAATATACTTCCATTATAAAGTATATCTAGAAACTTTATGAATTAATTTCTTTTTCTTCCTCTTTCTTATGAATTGTCTCCAGGTTTCTACTGTGATATAAATACTCATATTATGGTATCAGTGTAATTTCATTTCATCCCAGCCAAGACCTGGAGCAGAAATTTCCCCAGTCTAAAAAAAATAAATAGTGCAAAGTTTCATAATCTAGATTGAAGTGTACCTCTCTGATTCATGTTTCTCTAGCTGTTAGGGCTTAACCACTAAATATTTTAGTGATAGGTAATATATAGTGAAATATAAGAAATAAAATTCAGAAAATGTGACAATTAAAATAATATTCCTATTTTCATGCTGTAATTTGTAAGTTATAAATAACTTCTATATATATCTTTAACTTGTCCTTAAGATCTGAATGTTATGGGATTCCTGGGTGGCTCAGTCGATTTATCATCTGCTTTCAGTTCAGGTCATGATCACAGGGTCCTGGGATTGAGTCCCACATCAAGCTCCTTGCTCAGCAGAGAACCTGCTACTCTTTCTCTCACTCTGCTGTTCCCCTTGCTTACTCTCTCTCTCTCTAACAAATTATAAATAAATAACATCTTAAAAAATAAATATCTGAATGTTACAGGAACCTAGACTATAAGTACTAAGATTTCAATCTTTCAGTTTTTCAATATTGCCTTATATGACCTACTTCGAAGCACTGAAGAGACAGGCAAAGCCTAAGCTTGGTATTTCCCACCCAAACACCAGTTCCTGCCAGCATGCAAAACTGTCATGTGCCTGGCAAACATAAGTTTATTTTTCTACTGATTTTTTTAGTTTATACCAAATGTTCTATTCATAGCACTATGACCTAATTAAAAAAAACAAGTTGTAATAGGTAAAAAACAAATTGCCTGATAGCAAATTACTTTTGAAACTCATTCCCCAGGCTAGTATCACTGAACTTTTTCAATTCTTACAAAGTGGTCAAAACTTTACCATCTAGAAGGTAATCAATGAGTTAGGAGAGGCCAATTATTCAAATAAAGAGGACATCATAAAGATAAAATATGTGTGGTCATTCTTGCACAGAAGTTACAATGTATTGAGATATAGCTGTTCAGTTGAGGTCCATAGGGATAAGGCTATTCCCCTTTGTAGAGTGTTTATGGCCTCCTTTAAGGGAATGGTCATTCCTAATGTCCATTACCAGGGAAGGAGGAAGTATTTAATGAAAATATGAAGACTATGAAGGTAGGTCTTATGTACAGACCTACCTTCTTTGTCTATCTTTGTCTCTCTCAGTCTTGTTCTCTTTGTTCTAAACAGAAGAGTATAAATGTCTAGCTCTCTGTTCTCATGAGACCTAGAGGATATGATGGTATCTCCTATGTGGAGATGGACCCGAAGAAGGATGAGTAGCTACTGAGCCCCAGAGAGCAACTGGTATCTGTTAAGTAGAAGTATCTATGGCCATATTTCTCTAGAAATTAAAAAAAATTTTTTTTTTCTTTTTTCATGGCTGAGCCAGGGAAAGTCTTACCCAAATGTTTCAGCCTTGCATCAGCTATCCCACCAGCACAAGTTCACCTCTGGAGCTTCTGCTAGTTACTTGAAGAAGTGGCAAGTTTCTCTGAGACCAGAGCAGAAGCACTAGAAGGAAATAGGAGAGCTTTCTAAGAGGCTTAGGGTACAGTTGGGACTCCATAGTTCAGTGGCCACCATCCATGGGAAGATCTTCAGGTTCTAATATAGGTTCATTATAAAAAGGATCATGGGTGCTTAGACCAGGTAGGGATCTTCCAAAATCATATAGTCCATTCCCCAGAGTCTAGATAGAACTGAAGCAAATGCAGTGCCAAACCTACAATGCAGTGAAACAACATACTGGTTTATAACACTGCTTCGAATCATTTCAACTTATGGTAATAATGCTCTGATAACATTAAGCATGTAATTTGAAAACACAAAAGATAATAGTTTAAATTATACTTTTAATGAGATTAGTTTCTCAGCTTTTAATGAGATTAGTTTTTCCTTCTTAGCTTCACTTGATTCTTCTGTTTATTGCTCCTCACAACCTATCAGCAGACAACATTTTTTTTAAGTCCTAAATATATACCAGGGTGATGGAAATAAGCTGAATTAGTACACAAAAACTTTTCTTAGTTGTCCTAAACCAGTTAACCTAAGACATTTTGATCATCGCCAAAAGGAGAACATATTTTTGGCTTTCTCTCATGCTTAACTATACCTTGTCATACCCACAATAAAACTTTCTCTCTCATGTTTCTCAAAATTTGGGAGACTAGTTAAATTATTCATCACAAGGCAGATAACATGTTAAGCTCAGCTTTTGCTAAATTTTTTTTTCCCCCTGCTTTCAGTTTTGCCCCTAGGACACATCAGATTTATGCAGAGGCAACATTCCGGGTCATTTGAGTAATAAATCTTGCCCAAGTTCTCTGAGGAAGCATATTTCACTGGCCAAGGGAAATGCTCTTTTTATTTAACCAGCAACATAAAGGAAGCAAATGTTTTCAGCATCAGCATTTCCCTTGGCCTAATATATGTTTTAACATTCTATAAGCTTAAATGATTTTAATAGTCTTATGTTCAGAAAAAAAAACACATAAACAAGATGTAGAGGATTTTTTCCTTCAGTATTTTCCTTTCTAATGCCTATTTGGGGAGAAAAAAACTCCAATTTCTATATCTTGAAGAAAATATTCAAATCCCTGAAGTTATCCCTGGAGCACATCAAGGGATATGTATTATTAATTATTAGGATATAATAGCTAATATTTATTTAACGTTTTCTATGTGACACAATTTTTTGAAAATGTTTTGAATATTTAAAAATGTCCTGAATCCTCGTAACAAAGACTCTGTAGTCTAGATGCTTTTATTGTATCAGTCTTTGTTTTATAGCTGAAGACATGGAGGGGTAAAGAGGTTATTACATAACTTACTCAAGGGGTACCTTCGTCGCTCAGTTGGTTGAGTGACAGACTCTTGGTTTCTGCTCAGGTCCTGATCTCAGGGTCATGAGATCGAGACCCCTCAGCCCCCTGCCCCCACTGGGCTCCACTTTCAGTGGGGTGTCTGCTTGAGATTCTCTTTTTCCTGCCTCTTCCCCTGCATGCACTCTCTCTGCCCCTGATTGTGTTCCCTCTCTCACTGTTTCTCTCCCAGTCAAATAAATAAATAAAATAATTAAAAAATTAAAAAAATTTAAAAAATCTTTAAAAAACATAACTTCCTCAAGGCACCACCACCATTAAGCAGCAGACAGAGGGTTCAATTTCAAGTTCCTCCAGAACCTGTGCTCTTAGCCACCAGGCTACATCGCATCCTATTGTCTATTGTCAGCCTCATGCCAGATGCCTGACATGCAGTATTGCTAATACCTGCCACAGTGGGAAAGTAAATATTTTTACCTCCCATTTTCTAGACAAGACACAAGAGGCTCACCACACCCGAAGAACTCGCCACGGCTCCCATGGTTCACGAGCAGCAGCTCTGGGATGTGAACTGTGATCTTCTGCTGTTAAAAATTTCATTCTTTCCATGACCACAAATTTTTGCTGAGTTGAGTTGCAATGAAAATGTTTAAAGTTTTCACTGTGCACTCTAAGATCTACTTTGGGAGAAGAATAACCTAAGAGCTTATTCTAGAGCTTCCAAAGAAATTTTCCAAGGGAATTTACATATTCACAGAGGAAATTACATTAAACTGGAGACTAGGTTCCCAGGATGCTGGTGACTGGGGCTTATAACTCAGAGGCAAGCTATGAGTTGGGGATCAGGCTAGATTGGTTTCCTAAGGAGGTCTGGGAATTTAAATGTGGGAGGTGAAGTGTTAGGAAAAAAGAGAAAGAGAGGCAACACAAAAGACACTCGTGTATAGTATCTAAAATCCAGATTTGGGGTCTTTGGTAGCCCAAAAATGCTTTTATAAAATCAGCTGGAAATGGGACAAAGCCACAAATACAATTAGATAAAATGTTTCCAAGTAGATTCAACCATTTTGGGATTAAGCTTTAGGATACTAAGTTATAAAACCTACTAGTATATCTCAATATATTCATTTACAGCTGCCATTCAAATAAAGTGTAAGTTCAAAAAAAGAAATACCCTGGAATAATCTTTTCTTTTCTAGAACACCAAAAAAAGAACTTTTAAACTACTTTAGGGAACATGGTGACTGTACGAGTGAAAGCCAAGGGTTGTTTTAAAAAACAGACAGTTACTCTATTCAGGGGTTCGTTACTTATGCAGTTATTTTAAAAGTATCCATCTATAAACTATTTCAAGGAACAAATACAAGAGACAAGAGACTAAAAATACAATTAGTTAAGAGATTTAAAAGACCTCATAGGAACAGCAGGATAAAACGACAATTAGTTAACTGACATTATGAAAAATAGCTGAAACCTCCTGTCCCAGCAGGGACCTCGGTTTATGATGACAGTACCCTCAAGGATGGCAGAGAGGGGGCGTGGCTGAAATTGACATGGCAGGATGGTGACAAGCCACCTTAGTAGAAGCAACCTCTGTATTTTCAACATCGACTCACTTCTGGTTCTCAAAAGTGGCAGAGATTCTCCAAAGTGTACAGTGGGGCCAGCCTTCGGCAAATGGTAGATTAGGTGATCTTAATTTCTCTACCATCTCCTTTTTTTCATATTTCTTCCTCTCTCTCTAGGCAGATTCTCCCAGACTTTCCTTTTCCTTATAGAGTGAGATATCTAAAAGACCCTTCACTCTGAGTCCATGGGGATTTAAGGGCCATTCACCCCTGGAACATGTTTAAAAGCAGTATTAGAGGTGGATGTGGGTGTGATGAGGAGTGGAGATGTCCTCATACAAGGCTTGTTGCAGTTTTTTGTGTGTAGCTGGTCATTATCCATTAGGGCACATTTATTGTTTTGTGATGCTTTTACTATAATTATACATTGTGTGTGTGTGTGTGTGTGTGTGTGTGTGTGTGTACACGCGCGTGCGCACACGCATGGGAGCTCAAAGGCAACGAGAACTACATTTCAAACCATAAGTCATGGTAAAGAACATTTGTACTCCAGGGGCAGTGTGGTTAATAATCTAGATTCATGAGCCAGCATATAATAGTTCAAACCCCAGCTATGCCTCCAAGTAGTTTTGTGACTTCGGGCAAGTTTTTAACCCACATGTGACTTAATTTCTTAATGGTGAATAGGTATAATAACAGCCCCTTTCCCACAGGGTTGTTGTGGCCATTTAAATAAGTTAACAAAAGCAAAATGGTGTGGAAAACAAAGACAGAAGAAAAATTATTAAATTTCCTTACTACCTACAGCCCATTGACAAGTCCTTGAAATAGGCAGAGTGACATTCCTCTAGGGACTCAACTGCCTTGAAGTTAATACTTTGCTAAGTGCAAAAGACAATCCTAGTCTGACCCTCACTCCCCCACCCAGGATCCTGTAAGTCTACTTTAACATATAATAACTCCTTTAAGAATTTCCTTTATCTCTAAACCTCTCAAGATATATGCTGGCAATCATTCCCCAAGCATATGGCCTACCGATATATGTCTGAAGGGTCCCATCACTAAGGTTTTATTGGACAGCAACATATTACCTTTTCCCAACAGTAGCTAGCCCCCTCAAGGTCCTGGAAGCCTTGCTTTCAAATTCCTTAGAGACTTATGCTCTCCTTAACATCCTTCCAAGTGGAAAGAGTATAATGGGTTACTCATGACCCTGGTGTTGCTCTTTCTGCCTAAGGATGCTATCTCCGTGCTTTAATAAAACCACCATTTTGCACCCAAGATGTCTCAAGAACTCTTTCTTGGCATTGCCTTAGAGCGCTTTCTTACATCACAAAGCACTTTAAAAGTGCCCAGCATAAAATAAATGTTCAATCAGTTATATTGGCTATATATCAGTTCTATATCAATTATATTGACTGTTGTTATTCCAGTTATTTACTGTCACTTGGGTAGGCTGGTTGTCTTGCTGTAACTGTCCTTGTTGGAGAAACTGAGAAAGAGCATCACTCCTGATGTCCACAAAGTGACTGAGTTTCCCAGGGCCCCTACCAAGGATGGCTGGGCAACAGCTGATGGTGTCTGATTGCACCTGCTTATTTTCCTAAGCCAGTTACCTTCAGTTTGAGTTGTCTCTGGAGTGAGGACAGGGATTTGCTCACCCATGCATACATATTCATTGTGTTAAGTCTTCTTAGATGCCCAGAGCTCTTCTCAATGTTGATGATACAGCAGTGAGCAAAATGACTGAGGTTCTTGCACTTAAAAATTTTCAGTGGGAGAAAGACAATAAACAAGTCTATGTTTAAAATAATAGGTGGTGGTAGGTGCTGTAAAACAATCAGGCAGGGTAAGGAAGATAGGTAGAAGATGAAATGGTGGTGGGAGATATTGGAGTTATGCTGTTTTAGTTGGGATGGACAAGGAAGGCCTCTCTGATAAGATGATATTTAAGCAGAGACCTAAGTGAAAAGTGGAGTGGGGGAATGCATGCAGCTAACTGGGACAAGAGCTTACCTGGAAGAGGTAGCTTAAGCTCTGATATGGGACAGTATTTGGTGTGTTTGAGGAATATCAATGAGGCTGATATGGATAAAGGGCAGTGGGTATGGGAGAGAGAGTAATGGAGAGAAGGTCAGAAGATCAGAAGAAGTGAAATTATGGAGAACCTTAGAGGTCATGATAAGGACTTTGTATTTTATTCTGTGTGAGATGAAAAGTTATTGGTGCATTTTGATTGGAGAAGTGACTATTTAAAAAAGATCACTCTAGTCATTGTGAGAAGAGTACAGTGGAGCATGGGTGGAAGCAGGGAGACTAGTTAGGTGGCAAAAATCCAGGGGATAATAGTTATTAGAAATATGAGGTAGTTCTCAAAGTAGGGAAAAGTGGTGGGATCCTGGACATTCACTGAAGAAATAGCTAATGAAATTTGCTGATGGATTGCATCTGGATTGTGAGCAAAAGAGAGGGGTCAGTTAACTCTCCCATTCTTAAGTATTGCAAACTTAAATGTTGTTGCACCAGCCAGGCTTCTTGGTTGTAAGTGACAGAAACCTAATTCAAACCAGCATTTTTTTTTTTTTTTTTTTAAGTGTGAAACTAAACTGAAAAAAGCAGGAGTAATTCTGCTCTCAGGAACCTCTTTTTCTCAATCTGTCCCATAAACTTTCTCTGCAGTCAGCTTCTTTCTCTCAGAATATCTTCATGCAGTGGAGACATTGCTATGAACATTTATAAGCCAAGATCCCTAACCACTTCTACTTGGAGGGGAAAGAATTCACTTGGTCCTGGTTTTGTCAAGAGAATTCTTGAAGGAAAGTCTTTCTGTTACCACAAAAATGTTGATCCAAATATCCAGGTGAGTTTCTGCCCATTACCCTTAATCAAGAGCTATTTGCAGTGCGCCAAAGTAGGTCACCTCTCCCCAGTCCCACTTTGGTTTCCAAATAAGAACATTGATCAGTTCAGAAGCTATAGACCTTCTGCTTGACACTGTGAATTTGGGAAGAATTTCAACTATTTGTACAGACCAAGAATCAAAATGGTGGGTCCAGTAGGTACCAACACTGTGGAAGATATGGTAGGGAATGAGTAAGACCTGACCACTTATAACAACCCCACTGGGATTGGTCGGGCTTTTTTTTTGTTTTGTTTTCAAAAACCTTTCTCAGTTTAGTTGATCCCCACAATAGTCCCTGAAAATGGGTAAGACTGGAAAGAGCCGCCACCCTCTCTCTACTCCTTTTCTCTCTCCTCCCCTTCTCCAACCATTTAGAGTGAAGGAGATTCAGTGTTTAAGTCATTAGTCATGGATAAAAGCTCTTAGAAAGAAGCTTCAGGTATGGATTCCTCAATCTTCTCAGTGTTGCTCCCAACTCTATATAAAACCATATTCAACCAATCACTGATATGTTCCCTAAAAGAAAATGCTGATGATTCTGTGGTTTTTCTAAAGAGACTTCCCAGTTATGAAGGTGCCATTTGACAATAAAACAAAAGAAACCTAAAACATCAAATGAAGAGAAATAGATCAGATAACTCTCAGGCTGAAAAATGCAAATTGCTGCACAGAAATATTATGGGAGGCTATTATGAAATATTTTGGACCAAAACATCAGTACCATATCTGATGAAAAAGCAACCTACCCAAGGAGTAAAAGACTGTAAAACAAACAACAAACAAACAAACCCAGAACAAACTTGAATGGGAATGTAGAGGAAGGGTATTTGGTCATTCTCTGATCTGAGTAGCCTCTGCACTACCCATTTAGAGCTTAGTGTACATGGCATCTTCAGAAGTCAAGGGCAGTGATCTGACCAGGTGAAACAAGTTAGTCATGCAAACCAGATTTTTCATGTTGAGAGTTTGTGAAAATTCTTACTCAATTTGGCTCCAGGCAGTGTCTGGACTGACAGCAATGATAAACACACCTTTCTAAGCTTTGTTTTTTAGATGTCTAGACACAATATATGTATTTTTTATATAACATGTGCTATTAATCTCCATTACAAATGGCTGTACAGTCCACAGATTCTTATAATGAAGCCCCCATATTTGGTGATGTGAATGATTTTTCTTAAGACATTGTATTACATATCAGTTCAGCATTTATTTCCTTATTCACTCACACATTCACTCCCATCTTCTTGCCTTCCAAAATTTCTATAAACATCTCCTGAGGGCCTGTTCTGTACAAGACCTCAGGCTAACAGGACAGGGTCCTGTGAATTGGGTATGAACATCTCCAAAGGGATGAATTCTGTGGTCAAGGCTATAGATGTGGTAAGTCACCAAAATCAAGCCTTTGTCTTGAGCTTGAGTTTTAAACAAAATAGAGACTATTTTGTTAAGGAAGTCAGCCACTCAGCCCACCCCTGGCATCTTGCTTTTTTTAGTAGTTCTCATTTCCTCTCCAATAATGAGGACAATTAACTTAGGTTAGAGAGTTATTTAGGGCAAGCAATTCTAAATAAACTTTGGTATGTATATTCTTTCATTAGATGCTGACAAAATCTGCCATTCAGAGGTAGATGGCTTCCAATGCATGTTTTAGAATTTCAGATTTATTTCTATGAATGAGGTGGTAATTGTTCTTGAGAATTCACTTTAGAAAATCAAATAATGACTTCACTTTTATCTTGCCTTTTGTGCTTCCCCAAGACATTCAGACTAATTTCCTAATCTCATTGCTTATCCTTATAAATCAAAAATAGTATCTATGATTTGGAAGCTCCTTAAAAAAAGAAGGGACATAGGGAGGTAGGGAGTGTTTTGATCTTAGATATTATGACTGAAAAAGTTGGGAAGAAAATTTAAATGATGATATTCTATGGCTTTCTCTTAATTAGTGCCCATGACCTGACTTACACCTTCCACTCTTAACAACAGTGTATTCTGTTATTCTGACATCCATGTTGACTTTGTTATTCTGACATCCACATATTTTCTTTGGCTTATTTGAATTAGCTCTGAGCCCCCAAAGCATTATGCTTTATTCTTCCCACAGTAGTGCTGGCAAATGAGTAAGAGATCAGATGGCATCTTTGGTCATTATTCTATCTACCTAGATCCAAACAATGAGCACTTAGATCTTACCTAGATAATTTCAGGAGGTTTAGAACAAATCCACAAACTTCATATTTATGATACAAGATTATTTCCTGTCTTAAAAAGAAGTAAATTGCCTTGAAATGCTCTCATTATTTTAACCCAGAAAGGATACACATTGCTGACCAGTTCATCAAAATAATGTTTGTCATTAGGATTATTGCTTATTCCACATTTAGAGCATGAATAGGAACTGCAAAGTAACACATTTTTTACTGCGATGATCATTTCATGTTATGAATCTAGCCCCTTTTGTGCATGCTGCAATCATACCATGAGACAGGACAGAATTTCTCTTTCTGATGTATTGGCTCCCTTGACATGTTTAAGTAACCTATCAATTGTGACCTTATTATATACACACAGAGCTTTTACTGCACACTCAGTTCCACTTGCAACTCTGCTATTGCTCCTCTTCCTCCAATAATTCATTTTGACCTCCGGTATAAATGCTGTTGTGTAGCCCTGTGCCAACTGTTAACTCAAAAGAAAAGGGTGTCTCTTGAAAAACCCTGGAATCTAAAAAAAAAGAACTGAAAGTTAAAACTAGAGTAGAGGAGAATCCATGTTCCAAGTCAGGCAAGTGAAATGCCTCCTGAACAGGTTCTGAACAGAACCAAATTCAAATTTAGGGCCTAGATAGGACTGCCTAACTTTTTATATAAGGTGGAAGTTTGGGAACCAGAGACCTGCATTATTTTGTCTTTTTTTTTTTTTTTTTAAGCTTGTGTGTGTGTGTGTGTGTGTGTGTGTGTGTGTTAAGAGAAAAAGAAGAGGGTGGGAAAAGGGGGAGGGACAGATGGAGAGAGAGAACCCTAAGCAGGTTACACACCCAGCGTCGAGCCCATTGTGGAGCTCCATCTCACAACTTTGAGTTCATGACCTGAGCTGCAATCAAGAGTGGGATGCTTAACTGACTGAACCACCCAGGTGCACTTGTTTTATCTTTAACAACTCCAGTGAGGTCTGAGCTACTGGGGCAGTGGACCCTCCTCTAACAGAATGATTGACATTTCTCTTTTCAAATGGACACACTAACATGTATGGATTGCTTTGAAGGACACTGGGAAAAATCCTTTCTTTTTCCCTCTTCCTCAGAGTTATAGGACTTTGAAATACACTTCAAGATTCATACCAAAGTCACAGTATCTAAACCCCATGTGGAATATCTGTCAGCAGTTGGCAATGACATATATTATGATACCAGGCATAGCTGTATTCCCCTTGGTAATTCTCTACTGTCATCTGTAAACATGTCAGTCTTCCAAGGTTACATGGCACTATATTTCTGAGAAGCAATGAGAGACATGTGTTGGAGATTCCTTTGGATCTGGTGTGTATATATTTTCTTTTGTGTCATGTAAGGTGACAAATCCCCAAAAGTCTTTAAAACAGAGGTGTAACTAAAAGAAATGTTTATTTTGAACTATATGGTTATAATGTGTACTTTAGGTAGATTCATGTGTGACATGTATAGTGTTTTTCTGGGGCAAATATTTAACATAAATTTTTCTTGTATACAGAAAATCAGATGAAGTGATTGGGGCTGCAGTAAGGCCTGTGACAAAACTTAGTAAAAAAAGAGAAATATAATCATATGTGAACATCTAAATAAATTTGCTGATGACAAATATAACTTCTCAGTGAAAAAAATTAGGGTTTTTTGTCTTTGCTCTTTCACTCTTTTCCCAAATATTGGAACTATCTTTCTTTCAATATCTATTTTTAAAAGATTTTCCTCTGATGTTCTATTTTGAAAACTGTCAAACCTACAGAAAATTTGCAAGAATAGTACAATCAACACCCATATGTCATTTACTCTGATTCGCTAATTGTTACCATTTTGTCACATTCATTTTCTCTCTCATTCTCTGATTATTTGATGATCCATTTTAATGTCAGTTGCAGATAATCATGAACTTTCAGTTCTCTATATTTCAACAAGTATCTTCTAAGAAGGAGGGCTTCCTCCTGTAAAACTACACAATAGGGGCACCTGGATGGCTCAGTGGGTTAAGCACCTGCATTTGGCTCAGGTCATGATCCCCAGCCCATGGCAGAGAGTCAGCTTCTGCCCCCCCCCCCCCCCCCCCCCCCCCCCCCCCCCCCCCCCCCCCCCCCCCCCCCCCCCCCCCCACTGCTTATACTCCCTCTCTGTCAAATAAATAAACAGGGATGCCTGGGTGGCTCAGTCGGTTAAGCAGGTGTCTTCAGTTCAGGTCATGATTCCAGGGTCTGGGATCGAGCCCTGCATTGGGCTCCCTGCTCAGCAGAGAACCTGCTTTTCTCTCTCCCTCTTCCTGTCTCTCTGCCTATTTGTGATCTCTATCTCTTGGTCAAAATAAATAAATAAAATCTTAAAATAAATAAATAAATAAAATCTTAAAACAAAACTACACAGACAAAAACAAAACAAAACAAGGCTACACAACAGTTATCAACTTGATAAAGTTAATATTGGTATTATATTATTATACAGTTGGTAGCCCATATTAATATTTCCACATTCATCTCAATAATGTCCTTTACCCATTTTTTAAATCCAAGACTCAATTAGAGACCATACATTGCACTTAATTGTCATATTCAATATACCATTCAGAGCCAGAAGAAAACCATACTCTTTGAAACACTTCTATCCAATAGGACTTCTTCTTCTTCTTTTTTTCCTTAAATCTAAAAGGAACCACCATTTTTCCAAAGAAAGGTTGCTGGGTTTGCGTGCTCATCATATGTGCACAGCCTGATGCTGTGCTGTTTTCTCTGTCTAGACTTTTCTGATAGTTCTCCATATCAAATTAATTGATGTGGATGTTTTTTAAAAAGTTTATATTTTGAATTTTAGTCTCATGGGACTATTTCTCCTGAGATAAAAAGGTAATACCTAAATATAGGCTAGTGGTTGGCAACCCTGTTCTGCAGAGGACCAGATAGTAATTATTTTAGACTTTGTGGGTTTATTTATTTATTTATTTATTTTAAAGACTTTATTTATTTATTTGACAGAGAGAGAGAGATCACAAGTAGGCAGAGAGGCAGGCAGAGAGAGGAGGAAGCAGGCTCCCTGCTGAGTAGGAAGCTCAATGTGGGGGCTCAATCCCAGGACCCTGGAATCATGACCTGAGGCTTTAACCCACTGAGCCACCCAGGTGTCCTGCTTTGAGGGTTTAAAATGGTCTCTTTCTCAACTATTCAATGCTGCCACTGTACCTTGAAAGTATCACAGATGATATGTAAACAAATAAGCATGGTTGTTTTTCAATAAAACTTTATTTACAAAAACTGACACTGGCCAGGGTTTTTTCCTTAGGCAATATTTTGCTGACCCTTCACCTAGGGTAACATGATAATAGGTGATTATAGTTAAGGAAATAGTATTCTGGGGTAACTTAATTTTATGTTAGCTCCAGAATTCTGAAAACAGTCTTTTTATAGGTGAAAAAAAAATTCTTCTGGTCTTTGGAGAATATGAAGCCAGATCTCAAGACACCCACAAACACCCTTTTAAGAAGTTAGTAAGTATTACTCCATGAAAGCATTTTTTACTTATGGATTATCCTTGCAAAAAAGAATTGAGTCTTTACAATGACAGAGTGTTCAAAGATTTTTATGTAAACAAAAGAACAAACAAAATTAGAATATTCTACTGGAAACTTCAGACCCACAGTTTTTTAGGGTTTTATTTAACTTTCGGCTAGTTAACATACAGTGTAATATTAGTTTCAGATGCACAATATAGTGATTCAACACTTCCATACATCCCCCACTGCTCATCACAAATGTGCTCCTTAACTCCCATTACCTATTTCACCCCAACCCCCTTCCCCCTCCTGTCTGGTAACCAGCAGTTTGTTCTCTATAGTTGAGTCCTCAGACCCACATTTTATAACTATCTTGACCCTCTGGTATGAATTTTTAGGAACTGTAACTGGTTTTTGGGAAGTAAGCTTTACTGAGGTGAGAGGGGTGGTTAGTGACACTCTCATGCCCTCAAAACACAGCCAGTATACTGTGTCTACACTGGGTGGCCTGCCTAGCTGCTCTCTCTCCACTTGTTCAAATACACATTGACATAAACTATGCAAATCCTGAACTGTCAGGTGATCAGGCCTAGAGCCTTCTGGTGCTTTCAGAAACTGAATGACAAATTGCTTCCCTCATCCTTCTGTTCCCAACTTCTTGAGTTTGGCTGTGTATACTACTAAATTGAAAAACAATATGAAATCACTCTTGAAAATCATTTTTTAAAAGTGAAATTTCAGGGATACTTGGGTTGCTCAGTCAGTTAAGTGTCTGACTCTTGATGGCATATCATGTCTTGATCTCAGGATTGTGAGTTCAAGCCCTGAGTTCTGTTCCACACTGGGCATAGAGCCCACATTAAAAAAAAGAAAAGAAAAGAAAAGAAAAAGGTGAAATACAACATTTGTATAGAAAAACATGAACAATCTTAAGTTTACTACATCAGTGAATTTTTATTAAATAAATACAATAAAACAAAATATAAAAAAGCAATAAATAAAGCATCACACTCTGCTATTAGCCTCACTCATCATCCCTCCCAGTAATCCCCTCCCCTGCAAAGGAAACAACTGCTGTTGACTTTTATCTCATGCATTAGTTTTGCCTGTTTTGGAATGTTATAATAAGAATTATGTACTGCATACTTTTTGGTGCCTTATTTTGTTGGATGTTATGCTGGTAGGATTTAAGCATTGCTTGTATGGCAGTAATTTATTCATTATCATTTCTATAGAATATTCCATTATATAGACATTTCACACTTTATCTATTTGTTTTGATGGAAACAAAACTATTTCTAGATGTTGGTCAGTCCAACTAATGCTGCTATGAACCTGCTCGCTCATGTCTCTTTGGTCTTTTGGAGCTCATAGTACAAGGAGTAGAGTTGCTAAGTCATAGGTTATATATATAAATTATATATATAAATATATAATAGATAGTGACAGTTTGCCAAAGTAATTACACCAATACTCATCCCTACCAGTTGTGTGAGAAATCTAACAGGTCTTTTGAAATTAAATTGTCTGTTTATTCTTACTGATGTGTAGGAGCTCTTTTATATTTCAGATAAAAAGCTTTTTTAGGGTGTATATATTACAAATACCTTCTCCCATTCTATGACTTGCCATTTCATTCTCTTAACTATGTCTTTTAAAAAATTTGTACATTTTATTTATTTTTTTAATTTAAATTCAACTTACCAACATATAATGTATTACTAGTTTCAGAAGTACAGGTCAGTGATTCATCAGTCTTCCATAATACCCAGTGCTCATTACATCAAGTGCCCTCCTTAATGTCGATCACCCAGTTACCCCATTCTCCCATCCTCTCTCTTCCGGCAACCCTCAGCTTGTTTTCTATGATTAAGAGTCCTTTATGGTTTGTTTCCCTCTCCTGATTTCATCTTGTTTTATTTTTTTCTCTCTTCTTCATGATCCTCTGTTTTGTTTCTAAAATTCCACATATAACTGAGATCATATGATAATTGCCTTTCCCTGATTGACTTATTTCGCTTAGCATAATACCCTCTAGTTCCATCCACATCATTGCAAATGGAAACTTTTCTTTCTCTTTTCTTCTTCTTCTTTTTTTGATGGGTGAGTAGTATTCTTCTCTATCCATTCATTTGTTGATGGACATCTCAGCTTTTTCTGTAGTTCGCCAATTGTGGACATTGCTGCTATAAACATTGGGGTGCAGGTGCCCCTTTGGATCATTGCATTTGTGTCTTTAGGGTATTAGTACTGCAATTTTTCTCTATTTTCAACTTTTTGAGGAACCTCCATACTCTTTTCCAGAGTGGTGATATCAGCTTGCATTCCCACCAACAGTATAAGAGGTTTTCCCTTTCTTTGCATCTTTGCCAACATCTGTCATTTCCTGATTTGTTAATTTTAGTCATTCTGACTTGTGTGAGATGGTATTTCACTATGATTTTGATTTGTATTTCCCTGATGCTGAGTGATGTTGAGCATTTTTTCATGTCTGTTGGCCCTTTGTATGTCTTCTTTGGAGAAAGAATGTCTGTTCATGTCTTCTGCCCATATCTTGACCATTTTTTGTTGTTGTTTTTTGCGTGTTGAGTTTGATAAGTTCTTTATAGATTTTGGGTACTAGTCCTTTTTCTGATTAGACATTTGCAAATATCTTCTTCCATTCTGTCAGTTGTCCTTTGATTTTGTTGACTGTTTCCTTTTCTGTGAAAAAGTTTTAACTTGATGAAGTCCCAATAGTTCATTTTTGTCCTTGCTTCCCTTGTCTTTGGCCATGTTTCTAGGAGGAAGTTACTATGTCTGAGGTCAAAGAGGTTGCTGCCTGTATTTTCCTCTAAGACTTTGATGGATTCCTATTTCACATTTTGATCTTTCATCCATTTTGAGTCTATTTTTGTGTATGGTGTAAGGAATTAGTCAAATTTCATTCTTGTGCATGTGGCTGTCCAATTTTCCTAATACCATTTGTTGAGAAAACTGTCTTTTTTCCATTGAACATTCTTTTCTGCTTTGTCGAAGAGTAGTTGATCATGGAGTTGAGGGTCCATTTCTGGGGTCTCTATTCTGCTCCATTGATCTATGTGTCTGTTTTTGTGTCTATACCATACTGTTTTGATGATTACAGCTTTGTAATAGCCCTGAAGTCTGGGATTGTGATGCTTTGGTTTTCTTTTTCAGCATTCCTTTGGTTATTTGGGGTCTATTCTTGTTCCATAAAAATTTTTGGATTATTTGTTCCAGCTTTGTAAAAAATTTGATGTTATTTTGATAGGGATTGCATAGAATGTATAGATTGTTCTAGGTAGAATAGACATTTTAACAATAGTTGTTCTTCCAATTCATGAGCATGGAATATCTTTCCATTTCTTTGTGTCTGCTCAATTTCTTCCACGAGGGTTCTATAGTTCAGAGTAAAAATCCTTTACCTCTTTGGTTAGGTTAATTCATAGGTATCTTATGGTTTTTGATGCAATTGTAAATGGGATTAACTTTTTAATATCTCTTCATTCTGGTCATTCTTAGTGTATAGAAATGCAACTGAGTTCTGTGCCACTTTGATTTTATATCCTGCCACTTTGCTGAATTCCTCTATGAGTTCTAGCAATTTGCGGGTGGAGTCTTTTGGGTTTCCCACAGAGTATCATGTCATCTGCAAAGACTGAGAGTTTGAATTCTTTGCCAGTTCAGATGACTTTTATTTCTTTTTGTTGTCTGATTGCTGAGGCTAGGACTTCTAGTACTATATTGAACAGCAGTGGTTATAGTGGACATCCTTCCTATGTTCCTGACCTTAGAGGAAAAGCTCTCAGTTTTTCACCATTGAGAATGATTTCGATGTGGGCTTTTAATATATGGCTTTTATGATATTGAGGTATCTCTGTCCCTACACTGTGAAGAGTTTTAATCAAGAAAGGATGCTGTACTTTGTCGAATGCTTTTTCTGCATCTATTGAAAAGATCATATGGTTCTTGTACTTTCTTTTATTTATATAGTGTATCACATTGATTGATTTGCAGATGTTGAACCACCTTGCAACCCAGGAATAAAACTCCCTTTGTTGTGGTGAATAATCTTTTTAACGTACTGTTGCATCCTATTGACTAGTACTTTGGTGAGAAATTTTGCATCCCTGTTCATCAGGGATATTGGTCTGTAATTCTTTTTGGTTAGGTCTTTGTCTGGTTATGGGATCAAGGTAATATTGGCCTCATAGGAAGAGTTTGAAAGTTTTCCTTCCGTTTCTATTTTTTAAAATAGCTTCAGAAGAATACATATTAATTCTTCTTTAAAAGTTTGATAGAATTCCTCTGGGAAGCTGTCCAGCTCTGGACTCTTGTTTTCTGGGAGATTTTTTATTAATACTTCAATTTCTTTGCTGGTTATGGGTCTGTTCAGGTTTTCTATTTCTTCCTAGTTCAGTTTTGGTAGGTAATACATCTGAATGCATCCCTTTCTTTCAGATTGCCTAATTTGTTGGCATATAGTTGATCATAATATGTTCTTTTTAAATATTTTATTTATTTGTCAGATGGAGAGTGAGAGTGAGTGAGCACAAGCAAGGGAGCAGCAGGCAGAGAGAGAAGCAGGGAGCCTGATGTGGGACTTGATCCCAGGACCCCAGGATCATGACCTGAGCCGAAGGCAGATGCTTAACCAACTGAGCCACCCAGGCATCCCGATCGTAATGTGTTCTTAAGATTGTTTGTATTTCTTTGGTGCTGGTTGTGATTGCTCCTCTTTCAATTTTGGGTCCTTTCTCTTTTGTATAAGTCTGGCCAGGGTTTATCAATCTTATTAATTCTTTCAACAGCTTCTGCTTTCATTGATTTGTTCTGCTGCTCTTTTGGTTTCTCTTTCATTGATTTCTGCTCTAATCCTTATTAATTCTTTTCTCCTTCTGGGTTTAGGCTTTATTTGCTGTTCTTTCTCCAACTCCTTTAGATGTAAGGTTAGGTTATGTATTTGAGACCTTTCTTATTTCTTGAGAAAGGCTTGTATTGCTATATATTTCCCTCTTAGGACCACCTCTGCTGCATCTAAAAGGTTTTGAACTGTTGTATTTTCATTTTCATTTGTTTCTATGATTTTTAAAAAATTTCTTCTTTAATTTTCTGGTTGATCCATTTGTTCTTTAGTAGGATATTCTTTAGCTGTTATGTATTTGAGTTCTTTCCAAATTTCCTCTTGTGGTTGACTTCTAGTTTCAAAGCATTGTAGTCCAAAAATATGCAGGGAATGTAACCAATCTTTTGATACTGGTTGAGACCTGATTTGTGACCTGGTATGTGATCTATTCTGGAGAATGTTCCATGTACACTCGAGAAGAATGTGTATTCTGTTGCTTTAGGATGGAATACTCTGTATATATCTGTGAAGTCCATCTGGCCTAGTGTGTCATTCAAAGCCCTTGTTTCCTTGTTGATCTTCTTCTTACATGATCTGTACATAGCAGTGAGTGGGGTGTTAATGTCCCCTTACTATTATTGTATTATTACTGATGTGTTTCCTTAATTTTATTATTAATTAGTTTATAGAATTGGCTATTTCCATGACAGGGGCATAAATATTTATAATTGTTATATCTTCTAGTTGGATAGACCCTTTAATTATGATATAGTGTTCTTCCTCATCCCATATTATAGTCTCTGATTAAAATCTAATTTCTCTGATATAAGGATTGCCACCCCAGCTTTCTTTTGATGTCCATTATCACGATAAATTGTTTTCTGCCCCTTCAACTTAAGTCTGGAGGTGTCTTTGGGTTTAGAATGAGTTTCTGTGGACAGAATATCAATGGGTCTTGCTTTTTTTTTTTACCCAATCTGATACCCTGTGTCTTTTGATTTGGACATTTAGCCCATTTACATTCACAGTAAATATTGAAAGATATGAATTTAGTACCATTGTATTACCTGTAAAGTCACTATTTCTCTATAGTGTCTCTGTTGCTTTGGGGCTCTGTCTTTTCTTGAAGGATCCCTTTTAATATTTCCTGAGGGCTGCTTTAGTGACCACAAAAAATTCCTTTACTTTCTGTTTGTCCTGGAAACTTTTTATTTCTCCTTCTATTTTGAATTACATCCTAGCTGGATATTTTTCTCATTTAACACCATGAATATATCATGCCAGTCTTTTCTGGACTGCTAGGTCTCTGTGGATAGGTTGCCAGATTATGTTTCTACCTCTGTAGGTTACAAACTTCTTGTCCTGAACTTCTTTCAGGATTTTCTTTTGTGTCTGAGATTTGCAAGTTCCACTATTATATGTCTGAGTGTTGACCTATTTTTACTGATTTTGAGGGGGCTTTGATGTGCCTCCTGAACTTGAATGCCTGTTTCTGTCCCCAGGTTATGGAAATCCTCCACTATAATTTGCTCCAGTACACCTTCTGCTCTTCATCCTCTCTCTCTCTCTTTCCTCTTCTTCTGGGATCCTAGTTATTCTAATGTTGTTTTGCTTTATGGTATCACTTATCTCTTGAATTCTCTCACCATGATCCAGTAGTTGTTTATCTCTCTTTCTTCTCAGCTTCTTTATTCTCCATCATTTTGTCTTCTATATATCACTAATTCTCTCTTCTGCATCATTTATCTAGTTGTTAGAGCCTCCATTTTTTTAATTGCATCCATTAATAACCTTTTTATTTTAACTTGATTAGATTTTGGTTCTTTTATTTCTCCTAAAAGGGATTCTCTAGTGTCTTCTATGCTTTTTTCAATACCAGCTATTATCTTTATAATCATTTTCTGAACCCTAGTTCTGACATCTTACTTATATCCATACTGATTAGATCAGCACTGCCTCTTTTTCTCTTTTTGGAGGCCAGTTTTTCTCTTGTCATTCTTGCAAAAGTGGTCACTTTTCTATTTGTTGAGTTGCAGCTATTCTTTTCAGATCTCTGATTGAGTTCACAGGTGTTCAGAATGATTTGATAGCTAGCTAGCTGAATTCCTGGGACCAGACAAAACTGAGGTCTCCTATTCCTCTGCCATCTTGGACTCTCTCAAATTATGTTTTTTGATGAACAGATGAACTTGATTTCAATAACATTAAATTTATCAATACATTCTTTAGAGTTAGTGCTTATTATGCTCTAAGAAAACTTGGCTTATCTCAAAATAAAGAAGATATTCTTCTGTCATTTTTCTAGACAATTTTCTAGATATTTTATCATTTTACTTTTCAAATTTTATTCTTTGGACCAACTCTGGGTTTAGTTAATTTTTTTGCATTATATACTTGTTTTTCTTTCAGTTATTTCTATTTTTATAGGTATCATTTTCTTCTACTCTGTTCATATTTAATTTGCCATTCTTTTTGTAATTGCTTAAGGTAGACATTTACATAATTTTAAGATTTTCCTCTTTTCTAATATATGCAATTAAGTATACAATTTTTCTTCTAAATGTAGCTTTAGCTGCTTCATAAAAATGATGTAATGTCATATTTTTTATTATTATTCAGTTGTATTGCCTAATATCTGTTCTTGCCCTTTGTAGCTCAAAATAAGGCAAATGCCTTGAGGGAAATGTGATACAGATGTTGAAAAGATCCTTTTTTTTTTGAGGATCATGACATCTCAAGTCATAAATGCCCTTTTAACCTTTTAGCTTACGACTTCCAAAAGCTTAAAGTGCCCAAACCACCAGTTTCTGCTCAGTCTGACTGAAGAACTAATCACGAACCAGCATATACCTAGAAAGGGAAAATGGTGGAGAATAACAGGTAACTCAATGTGACTTCTTTCTTTCCAGGACTTTACACCCTCATATCCTGACTGCCTTCATTGCTGTCTCATTTTTTTTTCCCCCAAACAGCTATTTCTTAAAAGTTTTATTCAGTCTTTATAGATCTCCTCAGTGGGAAGCTGGCCTGAATAAGATATTCTGTCATAGCAGAAACACAAATTGCCTCAGCAAATAAGGTTGGAGCTGGGGAAAACCTCAGAGATTAAGGTTTCATGACTGATCAAATGTCATTACCTAGGTTTCATTACCTAGTGACAGTACTAGAATTTGTAATTCTTGATTCCTTATAAAGCACAAAGAGCATGGGGATGTGGCTCAGAGGTCATAGATAAGGCACACACGGCAGCTGGACTTCTCATTCCTCTCCACAGCCTCAGATTTAGGAACAATGATTTTCTAATCCTGTAAGAGGTCCTAAATGCCCCCAACTATGTGGATTATAATTTTGAATACAAGAAAAAAATAGACCCTTCAACTGTGTTCCCAGACCATGAACCTCTGTTGGCAGTTGATATTGTATGACATATTGATCTTGCATTTACCATGTACAAAGACTAAGACTGTGGGTACAAAGATGAAAATCACAAATTTTTCCTCACTGACAAAGAGAGAGACAAACAAACAATAAGAAAATCATTTTCATGTGGGGGTGCCTGAGTGGCTCAATTGGTTAAATGTTGAGTCATGGTCTCAGGATCCTCAGATTGAGTCCTGAGTCGGGCTCCTCAGGGGGAGTCTGCTTCTGTCTCTCTGTCTGCCCCTTCCCATATCTGTGCTACCCTCCCCCAATAAATAACATATAAAAAAAGAAAGAAAAGAAAGAAAAGAAAATGATTTTCATGTGGTTTAGACGAAGTGCAATGGAAACACTGCTGAGGAGCAAAGAATTGCCTGGGAAGTAAGGAAATCCTTCATGAAGGAATGTCGAAATAACTTTCTAGGCCCCAAATGGAGATGATCCTGCCTCAGATGCCGCATCAGCAAACAGAAACTCAGGTAACTCTGGCGTCCCTGAAGATATCTGTTCTGCTTGGCCAGAAACACAGTATGCTGTTCAGCCAGTCCCCAAATGCTAAACCAACTCTGGCTCTATACTCACTTCCTGTTACTTATTCATTTTCTATTTTTCTCTTCTTTGTTCTTTAGCCCATAAAAGCTTCTTGCCTCCTACTCCATTTTACAGTTATCTGGACCCATGGGAATGGAGATTGTCCACTTCCTGAAATGTTAAATAAAGTTTCTTTTTATCACCCAATTGTCTTTTCAAATTATTTTTTAACATGTCCTAACATACATACTCACATGTATGTTTATATACAAAGCCTGTTCCCATATGCAGATAAACAGACCAACACACAGACCAACTTTGTGTGCATCCAACTTTGTGCATATTCATATTCCAACTTTGTGCATATTCATATTCCAAATTATTCTCTTCTATGTAACCCAGCCTGGCAATCTGCTGTTGACCTCTTGGTTTATCCTCTGCCTCAGCTCTGCATGCACCCCTCAATCTGCTGCTAGATGCTGACTACCTATTCCAGCTCCCTCACCAGACATGAGTCACAATTTATCTCCACATAAATACCCTCAAGTCTGAAGAAGCACCAGGAGCCACCCAGGAGTGTCCATGTGGTTCTGGGTTTGCCTTGAAAATTTTGGATGTAAGTTAAGCACATTCTACCCCATCTGTTATGAAGAAATAATTGAAGCACAGAGGATGTCTACCTGCCTCTTCTATACCCCCCCACACCAGCTCCTTCCACCCTACCAGTAGCAGAACCAAGGGATTTTCTTTCCTTGATGTACAATTACAAAAGCAAATGCCATGTGAAATGAACACTGGAAAAGCCTTCAATGTACTATTTATTATAGGCTGCATCACTGGGTTTCCATTTCTGTCTGCTATGATACTTCTTAGAAATACATTGGAAATTAGAAAAAAAATATTAAATATGTATATAGGGGTGCCTGGGTGACTCAGTTGGTTAAACATCTCCCTTAGGCTCAGGTCATGATCCCAGGGTCCTGGGACTGAGTCCCATGTTGGGCTCTCTGCTTAGGGAGCATTCTGCTTCTCCCTCTCCCTCTGCCACTCCCCCTGCTTCTGTTCTCTCTCTCTCTGTCAAACAAATAAATAAACTCTAAAAAGAAATAAAAGTAATATAAACATTTTTTTCTCTTAGGGTATATTAATGTTATACTTATGCCAAGAACCTATTAAGAACTGGAAATTTAAATATGAATAAGAAAAATCACTGCATTCAAAGAAACTTGATAAATACATAAATAATAAAAATAAATATGATAAAATTATGGGATTATGGAGGACAGAATAATTAATTTGGGCATTTTGAAGAAAATATAAAAATTGTTCAGTAGGGATGCCTGGGTGGCTCAGTGGGTTAAGCCACTGCCTTCGGCTCAGGTCATGATCCCAGGGTCCTGGGATCAAGTCCTGCATTGGTCTCCTTGCTCTTCAGGGAGCCTGCCTCTCTCTCCGCCTATGCCTGCCTCTCTGCCTGCTTGTGTGCTTTCTCCCTCTCTCTCTTTCTGACAAATAAATAAATAAATAAAATCTTAAAAAAAAAAAAGAATTATTCAGTATTCGAGATGTGCCTTGAAGGTAAGATAGAAATTGTATAAAACTTCATACATGTAACTAATTTGTAAAATGAGATCTGCCTGTCTTTATTTCCTTAAATGCCATACGTTTGTTTATATATTTAAGGAGCAAAAACCTTATGACAGAGGTACTCCTGAGAATGGACTGATGAGGAGATTTTAAGGCTGAAAGTAAATTCAAGTAAACAGCCAAGGCACCACGATTAACATTTGCTATATTGAAAAGGTTTGTCTACTGCCCTTCATGGCAAAATAGGAAATATTGACCAGAGGGATGTATTGCATCGGACTCTGGCCAAGGCGTTAGGTGGTATTCTATTCTCAGCTCTACAGCAAATGTGCTTCCTGACCGAGAATAAATATCTTAACTTCCTTTTGTTTTCAGAATCTCTCTATTCCATCGACATTTGGATTATTCTGTTTCTCATAGGTAACCATCATCATGGGCCTATCTCCGACATGCTCTCATTTCCCAATGACAATGGAAAATACACAAATGTTTTTGCTCAGATTTGCCAAACAAGAGGCTGTAAGTCTAAGTCTTTAAAATGAAAACAGTCCCACTAATCAAGATAACTAGTGCAATCACAATTGATTCTTAAACTCCATGAAGAATCCTGTGGAGAGAGTCACATGTTGGGGAATGAATGTGGATGTTCCTTATTTTAAACAGACAGTTTCAAAGTGAAGAAAATGTTAAGGAAAAGGGAAAAAGATGGACACATATTGACTAGAGCAACAAAGGCAGGCATATCTGAAAACCAAATGGAATATATAAGGGCCAGCTGAGTTTACACAGGAACCAAATGGAGAAGAGGAAAATATGAATCTGGCCACACCAAGTATCCTGGAGCTAAAATGACCCACTGGAGTTGTTCCACACTGAGCCATCATGTCCTTGGATGACACCCTTAGAGTATGAAGGTAAATTACAACAGGCTCTATCATCTCAGTGCAAATATTTTTATGGTAAATAATCTTCTGACGGTTTCCTCACCATGCACCTTCATGTGTCACTCCTTGGCTCTCAACATTTGACCACTCAACCCTGTTTCCAAGGTTCATCTAGTTAGAGTAAAACATTAATAGTTAGAGAAATAAGTAGAATAGTAAGCCCAGTTTCTTATGGGTCTAGAGAGCTTTTGGGCTACACAAATGAAGTTTCTGTGCCTACATTTAGAGAACTACCCCAGCACCATGTTGAAAAGGCCACTATGGCCCTCACTTGATCCACACAGCCTTCTTCACTCCGACCTAGCCTGTAATTGGCAAGGCAGAAAACCATCTAAATTCTGTCTTTAGCCGTAAGTGTATTTAGGATCTATAGCCGTATGTCCACATCTGTACAGCTCTAGAACTAGCTCTGGAACTATTTACTCTATCTGCCTTGCTACCTACCTATTGTCTTCCCTAAAACACATATATTAAAATTGAGGGAAATCTTAGGTGTATATTCAAGACTGCAAGTTATCTTGGAGAATGTCTTTCTTTAGAAAGGGCTCAGAATCACCCATAGTCCAAAGAGTGTGGAGAGACTATCCACTTCGTAGTGTTGGGGAAACTGGGAGAAGGGTGAAATAATCCAAATGGGATGCCTCTGAAATATCATTAAGAGTTTCTTGAGTCATATGTAGTCCATGAAGCACAGAGTGGAGGTAGAGGTGGTTCTTCCTCTCCCACTGGAAGCCTTTGGGAATGAGGCAGGGATCAAGAATGTTCATGAAAGGACCCTGCGACTAACCCCATTGTGGGTGGTGTGGTGTGTAAGCTACAGTCATCCTGCAGGAGGCAAGAAGGCAGACTGGATGGTGTCCCTGTGAGAAGCAGAGAGCCTGGGTTCTGGGGAACAGGAAGGACAGTTGGCAGGAGGATGCATGGCCACAAGGACAGGGAATTCCAGAACACCAAGAACTTACTGTTTTGTAGCTGGACACTTCCAGGGACTAGATATGTGGATTTGCTCACTTTGCACTCCTTTTCATCTGCTGTGATTTGCTCTGGCAGGTTAGAGAAAAGGGCCTGAAAGCAGAACAGAAATATTTCCCTTGAATATTTGATCTCCTTAAATATAAAATTTTTTCTATATTGCTTGATTTAGTCTATTTTAAGGAACAGCAAATGTATTGAATAGAGTTACTGCCTGTTTATTTGAAAACAATGTAATCATTACTGAGTGGATAACAGGACTCCCTATGCTGCCAAGGTGCAGAGGGCTTTGTAGAGCTCTACCTCGCTACTGAAAAGTAGCATTCATGGACAAAAGCACTAGCACAGCACCCTAAGGAGAATATGAAGTAACAACGGATCCCCCACATTTTACAAGTGAGGAGATAAGGCTTAGAGAGGTTAAGTGGCCTGTTCTGGGTCTCACTTTAGAGAAAAGACAAATTCTGCTGTTGATTCTAAACCTCAGGCTCCGAACCACGGTGCTCAAAAACTGTTCATTCAATGTAGCACAAAGGAAACATGATTCTCATGTTGCTACTATAGAAATGCAGGAGTCCTGTAAGGCAGTAATAGCCACACAGTCTGGTCTTCAGCATCTTACCTTGTTCCATTTCCATGGGGCCAACTGTTAAAGACAGAACAGAGGAACGGAACTTATTAGAAAGCTGCTAATAAAACTGTGTCTATCTTCTATTAGTGCTTCTGCTTAATGCAAAGAGCATCATTAATTGAAAATAATCCTCTTTATCTATGTGGCTGTTTGCAATTTATAAAATGTTTTCATAGACATTATCTCTTCTTTCATTTGATTGTGTTTCAATCTTAGGGAATTTATTGGTTCAGACCTATCTGCATGACTTCAGATATTGAGTAAAATGTTTAAGGGGAGGGGGAGAGAAGAGCTGTGAAAACTGGTCATTCAGCCATGGCCAGGTGCTTAGTATCCTGGAGACACAGCATCCATATGATTGATTGATTTTTCTTATTCCATCAGGATGTTTTGTTATAAGCTTCAGACTAACCTTTAAAAAAAGAAAGAAAAAACTTGAAAATATATTCAGTATTTTTTATCTGGCTGGTTTCCCAGATATTTCAAGTATATTTTATTTACTAGCATCAGAAGTTAAAGTAGGCCATTGTGTGGTGGATTTCTTCAATCACTTCTTTTTTCTCATCTACACCTACCTGCCTTTTGAAAAATTCATTTATCCATCTCTCAAGATTCACACCAAAACAAATAAACACACCCCAGCATGAAAATATATAAAATAATGTTTGGGTTAATGACATTCCCTATGACTTATTAACAAATACTCAAACAGAAATCATAAGCTTTAAATCATTAAAACTTAGGTCTCTAATTGACATCCTAATTGATTGATCAGAACAAAATTAATTTTATAATTATGTTATGAAGTGTATATATCTTGTATTTAGTTATCAGAATTTCAAACCTAAGTAGTTGGGAATTCTATGAAGGACATAGAGTCTCTTCTAATTTCAACCAGAGAACTCTAATTTGCTTTGTTCCCACCAATTGTGTCTTCTCAAAAATAAGTTGTTTCTCTTGTATCTTAGAAGGCCATTCACAAAAGTCAAAGCTCCCTCATTTGCCATGCATCAAAGCACACTTGGAATTAAGTGTTAGAGAAACATGCACATTTGCTCAAGTGTTATGCTTTCTTTGTTACTGTCCTTACTTGTGGTTAACATAAAGGTTATGACACCCTACATGTATCTTTTTTTTCTTCTAATTCCCAAGAGAATTAAAGCTAGGTATTGTCTTTTTTCCAACAATTGCTGTCCTTGATACTGACCTTAAACTAAGTTCTTTATCTTTTACTCTTCTTTGCTTAGTGTGTATTCTTCATGTTATAAAACCATGTGGTTAGAAAATTTCTAACAGATTCTAGTGTTTTATGAACAAATCCTTGTCCCAATTAATTCCTGATACATATAAAGTCCCTAAATTCACACAGAAATTGCAAAATCCTTGATGAATCATCTTTCCATTTTTTGAATGGAGGATCTATTATTCATCCTGCTTGTTGCCCTTATAGGTGTGGTCATGGCTGCCATGATGGCCTCTAGTAGAGTCACTATCTACTAGTTGATCACTACCATCTAGTTGATCACACTGTGTTTCTTCCACAGCTATCCTCACAGAGCTCTTGGAGACAAGGCCCCTATGTCAACACAAGAGTGGCAACTGATGCTCTTGCAGTAAGATCCTGCTTTAAGATACACTCGTATCAGAAAGATGACCAAAATGTTCATTATTCAGCTACTTCCATGTATCCTAAAGTTTACCTCAAGGTGTGCCACTGTTGACCTATACCATATCACCTTTGGAGCTGCAGTGCTCTTCTGGGTTGCAGGTGAGTTCAGCAATTCACTGTATCTGAACTGCAACCGCAGAGCTAGTGTCCTTTCTTCCCAGGTATGGTGAAGTCAAGAACTCCACTCCAAAATATCTCCCATTGTCATTGTCTGGAGGTTGATGTGAGGTCTTATTTGCTCCCCTGTTTCGACAGATCAGGCACTAAAAAGCCATTGTTATAATTACCCAAGACTTTCAGAGATCAGTAGCAGCACAAAGCACATCTCAGTTGAAGCTGAAAGCTAAATGATCTCTTAAGGACACACACCTAACAAATCCTGTACTCTGCATTCCCAAGAACACTGGGGGGGAGACACCTCTTAAATTTAATCCATCCAGAAGGAGAGAGCGAGGTTTGATTTAGGTTGCAAGGCCCTGTCCTTGAAGTTGATAATTCCTATTTTCTGAAGACCTGATCCGCTATTCTAGCAAATAAGTAAAAGGGATTTCCTGAAGTATGAAAATTCCTAGTCTGGGAAACAGGAAGCCAGATTTCTATTTCAGTTTTATTTTTCCTCTACAGATACTGCATAATCACAATTAGTCAAACTACAGCTTCGAGTTATGATAATGTTGAAGACCAAGACTTTTGCTTGTCTGCAAGAAAATTACATTTTGAATGGAAAAACAAGAAAATATGTTTGAAGGCAGAAATATACAATAGAAGGCAGAATTGTATACCAATGCAGAGATCTTGGAAATAACTCACAAGCAAATAATTATTCTATGGAGATGCTCTGGAAGATGTCAGAGAGGGGGGCGCCTGGGTGGCTCAGTGGGTTAAGCCGCTGCCTTCAGCTCCGGTCATGATCTCAGGGTCCTGGGATCGAGTCCCGCATCGGGCTCTCTGCTCAGCAGGGAGCCTGCTTCCCTCTCTCTCTGCCTGCCTCTCCATCTACTTGTGATTTCTCTCTGTCAGATAAATACATAAGATCTTAAAAAAAAAAAAAAGATGTCAGAGAGGTTTTTTTTTTTTTTTTAATTGAAAGTTAAGAGCTCTTTTCTTAACAAAGATTACAAAGCAAACACTATGCCAACAACTCAAAAATTCAGAAGTCTGAATTGACATAATGTCATTGCCAAGGGAAGGGATTTCCTAATTCTAAAGAAATTCACTGCAAGCCAGAGTTTACTAGTTATTTCACTAGCCAATTAAAGAAAACTAGCAATTAGAAAGTGATTATAAAATCAATGTAAGATCATAAGATAGGGAACAGAAGGGAAAAATGGGAAGATTTCCACATTTACATGACTACTCATAAAGAACGTGCTACAATCAGTGGAACATTAAATATATTTTTTCTTTTGCTTATTGCAGAAGCTTGGTTTTAAAAAACCTGCCACTTGTTTTATATTTTTTTATAGATTTTCACATGCTAGTATTAAATGAAATCCATCTCTTTTTAATTGTTTATAGACTTTGTCATTTCAATCTCACTAATTCTATGTTATAGCTGTAACCGTTTTTGTAATACCAAATATATACCCAGAAATGAATACACAAAAGAGAACAAAAATGAAGAAATTTGGAGATTGTTGTCAATCTCATCTCTGATGCAGATGAATTTTTTTTCTGACTTTTTTCCAGAGTATTTCTAATTGTTTTCACCCTGTATAATCTTGCCTTTAGTGACTTTTGTATAACCCCTTATCTATTGCTAAGTTAGGAAGGAAATGATACGTAGTGGAGAAGATAACCTGGGTTCACACTCCAGCTCTGGCACTGAGAATCCATTTAGATAAATCTTGCAGCGCTCAGAGACCCAGCATCCTCGCCCATACGACTGGTTAATAATGTCTGGTTGGTACGATGTTGTGGAACTGAGTTGATATTCTTGATGCATCTAATTTAGTGGCTCACACAGCTGGCACCCAGTAAATGGGAGATTGCTCAGGGCAAGTGGAAACAGATTGTTTCCCCCAATTTACTTTTTCTCTTTCTAACTAGGCTCTTCTTGGCCTGATCTTTCTTTTTCAGTGAACGCTCTTCATTAGGGAGGGCACACGTACGTTTCACATTAGTGAAAATGTTCTAGCTATTACATGACCCAGAGTTGTCAGCAAACCCTTTCTCAAATTCTTCATCTCCAGATTTCTCTATCCCTCTACCCACCTTCTTCATTTGCTCCAATAACAAACATCTATTCTTAGGTGGCTCACCCAATAGTAAATTGCTTCAGCATAGTCCATATGAGTGCATGAAAATGTTTCTCTTAAGGCCTTAACGGTTTAAAAAAATAGCTATTATTATCCACAATAATTCCTTAATCATGTTAGAATCTTTTAATAGTAAGGTAATACATGTCAAATACTCAGGAGACCAAGACGAAAGATAGAAACTCGGGTAAATTTGTTTAAGGTCCCTTCTCAGTGTCTCTACCTTTACTCTGCCATAGTAGTTATTACTCTGTAACTTTTTTTTTTTTTTTTTTTGGCTTATAGCTCCTCCAATAGATTGTGAGCTCTTCTTAGTCACAATCTTTGCATTTAAAGAAACCAGCACACAGTCTAGTTCATGACAGTCATTCAATACAGATTTGCTGAATGAATAGAATGGTTTGCCAATATTTTAATATTTCTTTACTAATTTTACCAAGAGAAATTTTTATGATAAATGGAATATAATTTTAGAACAAATAAAATAACTTCTGCCTTTCATCAGATTTTTAAGTATCTGAGATTTGGAATGTTTGGCTGTCTAAATGAAACTGATGAATCCCACTCATATAAAAAGGTGAAATAAAGCATTCATTCTAGGCCTAAAATGATTCTGATAAATAAAGTAAAGAAGTGGTCATGTGGCAATGCTCAGCCTGAAAGCTCATTTATTGTCGTTTTGGTCAAGTTCAAAGACCTAGGACCAAAGACTCCCCCATATTCCTTCTGCAGAGGTCCCTGCTTATGGAAAAGAACGTGTTTTTGAGCCACTCTCTGTGATGCCAGGGAGTGAAGACAAGGGAGCTGGTAGTTCCCAACTTACTTAGTCCAGAGAACTCAGGTAGAAAATTAGATTAGAGAATCCCTAGTGCCCTGAAGTAAGTTAGGCAGAGTTAGGAGACCTAACTCCTTGGGAAGGAAGTAGAGCCTCTGCCTTCTCACCTAGATCCATGATCTTCAACAGATAGCATTTCTGTCTAAGAAATCAAATTTTGACAGAATGCATCAAATTTTGTAGCATTGGAGCCAATTAGCTGGTTACAGTGTCCACTGACAAATAAATTAACTAACAGTTTGCTGTTCTGCTCCCTTCTCTACTTATGCTATGTAACATACTAAAGTGCACATAAATAAAACTTATTTTAGGTAAGTTGAGGTATTGTACAAAGATGCTATTTCTGTAATAGCTGGCAGATGGCCAATTGTGACTATGCTTTACAAATTTGTTTCCTTGCCTTCAATTCATTTTGTTCAATGACAATTCCTGAAGAACCAGTTTCATAATCATTTCCTGAATCACTCTGTAATAAAAACATTTTTCTTCTCATTTTATTTATTGCAAATACAACATTGTTGCAACAGAAAAAATGTTATCCAAGTTACACTGATGGTAATTCTGTATGTGGGTTTTTAAAAGTCATGATGTGCATTTTGTGGGTGACTTGAAGATCAGCTGTTGAGAGGTAGAGGGGAAGTTATTAGTCATTTCAGTGGAAGAAGGAGTGAGTTGAGAAATGTCTCAGAGGACATACCTTCTTTCTCTTGCTTTGTGAAAAATTTGCATTAAAATTATTGGATAGGAAGGTTATCAAATACAAAACTGAACTTTTAAATGTTCAGGTAGAGATGAAGTAACATGATTTTTATGAATGTTTATGCCAGGAAAGTCAGTGTATTCTACCCGTAAACATTTAATAATCATCTGCTGTGTGCTAAGCATTTTAGTTTCTGTGAACACAAAACCCTGAGGGAAGTATGTAAACAAATATTGACAGTGAACTACAATATTGGCAATGAAAGAGGTTCATCCAAGATGCAATAAAATCACAGAGAATTAACACTTAATTTCGCCCAAATCTTTTCTGACATCAGAAAAGATGTTACTGGAGTTTGCAACTCAGTGTTTCTTTTTCCTTTGACATCCTAACGAACAACTTAAACTGAACTAAGCCCATATTTTTTCCATCACCATGAAAATCAACTCCCTCTCCCCTCACTCCACCTTGCCTACACGCAACATCTGGACCAGTTCTGTGCAAGGCACTTGGGTAAATATCTCCCCCTTTTTTTTTTTTTTCCTTTCCTTTCCTTTCTTTTCTTTTTTTCCCCCCTCTTCTCTTCTCTTCTTTTCTTTTCTCTTCTCTTCTTTTCTTTTCTTTTCTCTCCTTTGTCTTTTATTTCCCTTGTGTTCACCAATCCTTAACTGCAGGTGACAAGTTACCTAACTTTTTGATTCACTTTTGAGTCTAAAGGGAAAGGTCACAGAGGTCACTAAGCCTGCTTTTAGTGAAGGCCATAATCCAGAGACAGTCAATAAATCCCTCAGTTCATCTGTGGCCTAGTCAGACCCTAGCCTTTTGAAATCAAACTGTTTTATCCATTCATTCGACAGATATTTATTGAGCTCTGCAAGTGCTAGATTCTATTCTAGGAGCTGAGGAGAAAGTGGTAAATGTGACAGAAAGTTTCCACCCTCTTAGGAAATTGAGGTGGGAAGAGGTGAATTTATGTGCTGAATCAAATGGAAATTCACTGGCAAAATCAGGCTTAGCCCTTCAGATCTCTTAACTCCCAGAAGTCATGGAGGTATTTTTCTACTATTTTGCTACTTGAATGTGCAGGATTCTGAAAGTGTGTGAGTGTGTGTGTGTAAGACAGAGAGAGAAAGAGAGAGAGAGAGAGAGGAGGAATACAAGTATATGCAGTATATGTCATGCTTATTGGATTGTGCTATTCATCACTTAGCCCATTGCTTACCATGATCTTATATATGACATAGTCCCTGTCCTCAATAATTTTATTCTCAAGTAGGTTAATTTTAGGTAGTGCCTTAAGCCTAGTATGTCCTTGGCAAATATTTATAGAATGAGTGAATGAACATATGACAAGTAAAATGGCTGGTGGGCAATTTACTAGGACCATGTTAATCACGCAGAAACATACAGTAAAATAAATGATTCACAAATGGAAAAAAATTCTGAATGAGGATGCTATGAGAAAGCGAACCCTCTAATTTAAAAATGTTCTATTTCCAAAACAGGTTCCCGTCTAATTTTCTCACCCAGGGTCAATTATTGAATTGGTTTGGCCTACATTGACATTGTTTCCAGGCCCATTTTCAAATTTAGTTAGGATTTCTGAAAGTCTGCCAGTGGTCCTTACACAGAGCAAATGCACTCTTACTCCAAATGCCTGGACTGTAACACACCAGGTGACACAATCACTCCAGCTACTTACCAGTCAGTATGATTTTCTCTCTGCCATTAGGACTGATGGGGAAAGGGGCTGAAAAGGCCAGGACACACACATGTGGTCAGCCCAAGTTTGCATCTATTTTTCCTTCTCAACCTGCTTCCCAGAACTTCTCTGTTATTAATAATTACCCGTTATTATAACTTGAGAGATTTCATGTGTGTAAAAGAACTAATTCCCTTTGTTGAAATGAGCACATTTTTTTGTTGTTGTTGTTGAAGTTCTAAAATCCCCTCAATGGCATTTTCCCTCCCTTTGCCATAGTTCTGTGGCTAAATTATTTCTGTGGTTGTCTTTCATTTCTCTGGGGCCTGCTTTTCCTGGTAAGGAGGCAAGCATTAGCTCTGACATCTACAGAGTATATTCAAGCCACAGTGAAAATTGTATCTAATTTACTCTCTGAAATGTGGAAAACAATATTGGGGAAGAAGCTAGAAATCAAAGAGTAATAAGGTTTGAGGAACAATTCTGCCATGGCTGTCAGAATGTTGATTAAAGATAGTCTCTCTTCATTTGATCAGCCATTTCAAAGCTGGGAGAATGAGCAAGACAAGGGAACGGTAATTTGCTTCCCAATGACTGAAAGCAAACTCCAGGAAAGAGACAGATTGAGGTTCCAGAGCTGAAGGTGTAAGGACCTGTGTCACTTGTGATCAGTCTCCTGCTTGAGTCTGAGGGAATGGCATCCTCTTGAAGATACAAGGCTGGGCCCCCACCATCCCACAGCATCCCATCTCAGGGAGCAGCACATTACCCTAACCCCGAGTCGGCCCCCTGGAGGCAGAGGAGGGATGCTCTCGAAATAATTTCCTATGATGGAGGGCACCTGGAGTAGAGTGTGATGCACATTAATTCTTTTAGTAAAACAACTTTGTACTAGAGAATCTTTATGAATCTGAAAAATGTCTATTTGTGCAGGCATCAGTAGTAGCTTTATATCATTTTATTTATTTGGCATGTTTTATTTTGTGTATGTTTATTTTCTATAGTTTATACTCCTACATTTTATGCTAAAACATAAGAAATACTTTGTGGAGGGTAGGTTACGTTATACTGGGTTTTCCAGAGGCAGAGCCAGAGACAAAGATTTGGGTACAGACATTTCTTTGCGAGGGGAGCCTAGGAAGTGGTGACAAAAGCAGGGGGAAGAAAGCAGGCATGGGAAGGAAGCCAATATACATACCATGTGTGATGAGCAGAGACTGTATGGGCACCTAGGGCTCTGTTCCTCAGGAAGCTTCTAAGTTACTTTGTAAAAACCATGGTTCAGAGTTCTCCTTCCCAAAAGGTGAGGAAGCTGGGGTGTCCATCCACCAACATCTACTCCATCACTTGTTGAGGTCTACTGCCAAAGAAGCATTATTAACACCAGGAACTTCAGGCCTGAGTCTTAAAAACTGAACACACTCCTGTAGCCAGACAAAACCCTTGAGGAGAAAGGTAGAAGTTGGTAGCAAGAAGCTATGTGTGTACTTGGGAGCAGTGAGTATTGGGGAGAGAAGGGCAGTGCATCCGTCCACAGCACCTGTTACAATGTGCTGATCACCTCCTATGGGGGGAGACTCATTTTCAGAAGGACAATAACTATACAGCACAGGACACAAAGGATGAGAATTTGGCCAAAGGATTCTGGGAACTGGGAAGCTGCTTCTCCTCTTGTCCTCTGTCTACCCCAGGGATTTTTAAAAGCATTTCCAAAAAGAAAGGAAAGCCTTTGAGAATTGCATGTAAATAACAGAAACAAAAGCATTCTCCTCATATTTTAGGCAGACAACATCCAGTTCTGCTACTTTCTGCAACCAAACAATTTTTACCCCAGCTCATAAAAAAAAAAAATTTATTGTTTTCTTTTCTTTTAGTTTATGAAGTGTTCTCACACTTATTAACTCCTTTGATCTTGAGGATGCATACAGTTTGTTCTCATCTACATTTTCACAAGAAGAAGCTAAAAGTACATAGTTATTAAATGAATTGCTTAATAGAGCCAGGGATAGAACATGCATCTCAATTCATATTTATTGAGCATCTATATTCCAGAAGCCATGCTCAGTTTTAGGGATATGGAGATTAATGAGACAGTCCTCATCCTTGACACAGTCAATCAACCCTCCTCCTCCTACTTCTATTCGATTATTTATCTAACTCACCTCTTATTGTCTGACCCATCTTCTCATGACCTTGCCACTATCTACCCACCAGCCTCTTTTTCCGATCTTGCACTTTAAGTTCAGCAAAGGGGAAAGAAAAAAAAACCATACATTCCCCAAAACACATCACAATCAGACTTTTGTCTTTTGCACATGCTGTTGCTTCTTACTGGAAATCCCTTGTCTTGTTTGTCTATCTTGAAACCTCATTTCAATCTTTTCTCCTGTGGAAGTATCTTTCTAGTCCCAAGAAGGAGCCACTCTTGCCCTGGTGCCATGTCAGCAAACTGAAATTTAAGTAATTTGGGGGTCCCTGAAGCTGCTTTGCTTGGCCAGAAACACACTGTGTCCAGTCAGCCAATCCTCAAACACCACACCAGCTCTGGGCTCTATACTTGCTTTCTTGTTCTTTATTCATTTTCTGTTTTTCTCTTCCTTGTTCCTTATTCTTTATCCGAAGAAATCTTCCTGCCTCCCACCCCATTTTGTGACTCTCTGGAACTTTGGGAGTGGAGACTACCTGCTTTATGAAGTGTTAATAAAGTTAATTTGTGTCACCTAAATTCTCATTTTAAATAATTTTTAACAGACATTAACACAAAAGACTAGAAAATTGCACTCCGAAAAGCATGGTGTTTTATGGTTTGGGGTTTTTTGGGGGTACATTTATGTTTAGATCCTTTCATTTTTAAATTAAAATTCCTATGGGAGGAATTTTATCTCAAGTGTGCTAAGGGAAACAAGAATATAGACTATTGATATGTTGATTTGCAAACCATTTTATCAATTGATCGATCGATCATTTTATATATTGTTCAGTTCCACAACTTTAAAAGGGAACACAGCAAAGTCTGGTTGAAAATGGAAATAATCACTATTGAGCTACTGGGCTGTGGGATTGCAGAGGACCACGTGTGTGCCCGAGTGAGATTTCATTCCAGGTTGGCCAGCCTTCAGATCCGCCAACTTCCACTGAAAACATAGGCAGATGTCCTTGTAGGGATGATACGTCAGCTTCATCAGTCTACACCTGGTGTGAATTGATAAAAGATTTTTGAACAATTTCCAGGACACAATTTTGGAGTACTTGACCCCATCAACCTATTCTTCACTAGTCTATTTTTCCCAATAGCAGGCTGAATGAGTCTAGTTACCTCACATTGAATCACTGGTATAGCACAGAGAGTCCACATTCTGTGGCCTCCTCTTTCCTCTTGTTTTCACTCACAGGAACCTCTCTTAGGTTGGCCTCCTCAGGTTTACCCTTCTGTGGACATTAGTCTTAGTTGATGAGACACCCTTTCCTCCCTTGGGTCTCTTTTATACTTTTCAATTTTCTGATTTTAAAAGAGAGAAGGGGAATTGATTAGAAGCAGAATTTTAAGGGGGGGATGATGGGCTCTCCTGAGGCCCACTTTGATGGTGGAAGAGCAAATATCAGTGAGAGACCCTCTTTGGTGGAATCTTTTCTCCCATCCAGAGATTTATTACCTGCAGCTTTTCTCTACTCTAACTTTTTATTTTCTACTCTAACTTAAAAGTCTTTTTCCTTGTTTACTTTGAAACAAGATGCTTTTACCTCACAGAATTCCATTTATTATAATTCAGTTATTTTATTTTTTATTTTTGTAAAGATTGGTTTATTTATGTGACAGAGATCACATGCATGAGCTGGGGGAGAAGCAGGCAGGGAGAGACTTCTCAAGCAGACACCCAACCTGTGGCTCCATCTCACCACCCTGAGATCATGAACTGAGCTAAAATCAAGACTCAGCTGCTTAGCAGACTGAGCTAACCAGGTGCCCCAGGAAACATTTTAGATGAAAACTCTTCCCTTGATCTTTATGTTTTCATTAATTTCCAGCTGTTGGCCATAGCTGGTGTGAAAATGATTGTTAGAGTCATTATTTTTCCTCTTGTTTTCTTGGAGATCACATCAACATTGCAAGGAGAGCATAGAACAGGAACATAAACTCCAGATGAAACCTGGAACTATGAAATAAGTCAAAGGGCTACCAAAACAAGTGGAAATTGAACAGAGGAAGTATGCAGAGGGAAACAGGACTCCAATCACAGGAAGCCCTGGGTCCTTATACCTCTCTGAGGAAAAGAACACATCCTGGGCCCCAGACAGTAGGAACAGGTAGGAGTTCCCCAGCGGGCTAAAGATGTTTGTCAGAAGTTGAAGTTCTGTTGAAGTGGGAAGGGGAGAGACTTTACATTAACCCTCAAAGTTGACTTTGAATAATGTTCCAGTAACCTTGCCATTTGGTGTGGGCCCCACTCCTAGGTAAACTTCCTGCTGCTCACCACCCTCTCCTCCCCTCGATTAATCACATGGTTCCTTATTATTTCTTTTTCTTGTCTTTCCCTGCACCTCTTGTTCCACAGCATTTTGTTTCCTTCCAGAAGGCTGCCCACTGGTTTTGATGTTACCTGTTGTTAACATAACTTAATCTAAGTAGACTTTTAATTTTTGCCTAACTACAGCAGTTTCTGACATTGTTAAAAATGGTTAAAGAAGACAATTTAGGTGATATAAACTTTATTTAACACTTCATGAAGCAGGCAGTCTCCACTTCCAAAGGTGTGGGGAGCCTCAAAATGTGGTGGGAGGCAAAAGCTTTCTTAGGATAAAGAATAAGGAACAAGGAAGAGAAAAACAGAAAATGAATAAAGAACATGAAAGCAAGTATAGAACCCAGAGGTGGCATGGTGTTTGAGGATTAACTGACTGGACATAGTGTATTTCTGGACAAGCAGAGCAGCTACAGGGACCCCAAGATTACTTAAATTTCAGTTTGCTGACATGGCACCAGGGCAACAGTGGCTCTATCTTGGGCCTAGAAAGTTATTTCATCACCTTTAAAAATTAGTCTTACATTTCAACCAAAAGTTGGCCAACTTTTTAAGACAAGTCACCAAAACCAACTTGCTGAGAGATCTGTTTGTTGAATAACAGTTATTTGAATAAACAAAAATACAAAATGAAAGGTTTATTTTTAAGCAATTTCTACATCCAACATAGGGCTTGAAGTCACAACCCTGCAATCAAGTGTCACATGTTCCACTTACTGTACCAGACGGGTACCCTAAGGTATATAAAATCTTTTAAAAGAAAAAAATTTCCTTGAATGTATACAGTGATGAAAATATATTCCTTTTATGACTATTTTAATAATTGTATTCTTCTCTAATATATTCAGTGAAAACAGTACATCAAATATATTCAATTTAACTAAATTTTAAAAAATGTTTAATTTGATTAAAGTTAGGGATAATTTTGCATTCTTATAAAAATATTCTTTAAAAAATTATGTAATATATAATTTTTTAAGAATTTACTTCAGCTTTATTGAGATAGAATTGGCAAAAAATTGTAAGATATTTAAAGTATACATCACAGCGATTTGACATATATTGTGCATGCATTGTAAAAGGATTTTCACCAACTACTTAGTTAACATAGTGACATATCCATCCCCTCGGGTATTTACTTTTTTTTTTTTTTTTTTTTTTTTGGTGAGATCATTGAAGTTCTACTCTCTTAGTAATTTCAATCATATAGCACAGCGTTAATAACTATAGTCATCATGCTATATCTAAGATCCTCAGGCCTTATTTATCTTATAGCTAAAAGTTTGTACTCTTGCACCAACCTTTCCCTATTCTCCCACCCCAGCCTCTGGCAACCACTTCACTACTCTGTTTCCATGATTTTGGCTCTTTTTTTTTCTTCCTTTCGTTTACATTCCACATATAAGTGACACCATGCAATATTTATCACACACACACACACACACAATTTCTTTATCTGTTTATCTGCGGATGGACACTTAGATTGTTCCCATGTATTGGCTATTGTGAACAACTTGACAATGAACATGGAAGTGCAGCTCTGTCTTTGATATCTGTTTTTCATTTCCTTTGGACATATACCCAGAAATGGGATTGTTGGATCATATGGTGGTTCTAATTTTAATTTTTTTGTGGAATCTCCAAACTGTTTTCCAATGTATATTTGAATATATTAAATACATTATTCTTATGAATACATCCCGAGTTTCAGCATTTCACTTTGAAATTTTAAATTTTAACCTATTCTTTTTTGCCAATTCCTTTGAAGTCACTTCCTGTCTTATAAACATTTTGACGTTTTTACGTTTAGGATTTTCTGTGTGAATAATGACTAAAGTTACCACATTAACAAAAGATAGTCCTTTTAAGTATGTAGAAAGTTTATAACAATTAGCGTGGAATTAGAGCTGGAATATTTATAACAGTTTTCATGGATTTTGGTGTTTTTGCTCTATACTGAGGTATAACAAGGACACAGCAAAATGCATGAATGCTAAGGATATACAGCTCTGTGAATTTTAATATAGGCATATGCCTGTGTAACCAGGTCAAGATATAGAACATATCTAGCATCCAGAAAGCTCTCCTCCTGCAACCCTTTCCCAGTTCATGACTCTCCATATCTATTATGACCTCTATTGCCATAGATTAATTTTGTTTTTTCATATAGGTTTTAAAAGAATGTGCAAAAACCAAAACAAACAAACAATGTGCAATTTGCATCTGTTCCTACTCCCTACTGCCTCAGTGGCTGGAGGCAGGGCAAAATAAAGGAACTTTCTACTAGAGGAAGAGAAATAGAGGCTGCCAGTCCCAGGAAAGGCAGAGACTGAGGGCAGAGGAAGACAGTAAGGCAGGGAGTGCATGAAGGAGCCTTGCTTCCCACAACCCTGAGACCCTGCCAATCCAGCTGCTATTAAGTATTAGAGGCATTATAAACAATTTTTTAAAAAGATTTTTATTTATTTATTTGACAGAGATCACAAGTAAGCAGAGAGGCAGGCAGAGAGAGAGGAAGGGAAGCAGGCTCCCGGCTGAGCAGAGAGCCCGACTCAGGGCTGGATCCCAGGACCCTGAGATCATGACCTGAGCCAAAGACAGAGGCTTTAACCCACTGAGCCACCCAGGTGCCCCATAAATAATTCTTTTAAAATCTGCTTTTGGTCAATATGTAAATGTAGAAAGTCAATAATTTGATGAATTCATCTTTCAATGTGTCCTCTCTCAGTGAATTAGTTATTGGCTGCAGATTCCAGGTGACCACTGTCGCCTCTCCTTTAACAGCCAAGCTATGATACTGATTAAAGGCTAGCTTTGGAACTAGAAGGAAGGAATGGGTGAAATGCACAGGCTTGGAGAACTGCATGTCACTAAGTCCTTAGCTAAGCCTCTTCATCCACCCTAAGACAATGAGGGCAGAAACATACTCAGGGGGCTCATGGAAAGAGGAAACTGCTGACTCCTGACCTATGAATTACTTGGCCTGCTGTGACAGGCTGGTGTAAAGTTGTCCCAACACAGTAAAGTGAGGGTGGCCTTGAGTAACTCCAGCTAAAAAGTCATGGTCATGGCTTAACATCAGATCCCAGTTGTCACAGGGATCCTGATTATGGTTTCAAACTCTGTAGACTTGACCAGACCTGATCATAGATCTTGTTTTGTGTATCAGTAGGAGAAACCAAGGAAAGGAGAAAACAAGTTCAACCCAGAGTTTTCACACTTGATCAGCTAGGGTCAAAATAATGTCATCTGCTAATTGGGAAAAGTAAAGATTTGTGGGAAAAGTAAGGACCTCCATTTTCATGAGGTTACGTTTGATTTTCTTACAAGATGGGCAAATAGAAGTGGCAGGTAGGCAGTTGGTTTTACAAACCTGGAAGTGAGAGGAGAGAGATAAATTTAGGGATCTTTAGCATATAGACGGTATTTGAAGTCACAGGAAAAGCAGTGTTTTAGAACTGTGAGTCAAAATTCATTATTGTTTTACATTAATTTAGTGAGTCATGACAGACTTTTTTTTTGCTATTCTTTTTTTTTAAATTTTTAATTTTTTATTTTTTATAAAATGAAATAGAATAGGCTATGGCGTAGAGAGAGAAAATATTAGAAAGAATCAGATAGATTCCTAAACTATAATTTTGTGAAATTGTTAATGTCAATATATGTATCATATAAACCATGTAATACATACATATACATACATGTCATTAAGGAGAGAGTGAAGAGGACCCAAAACTAAGTTATTAGTGACAACAGCACTTAAAAGTCTTGCAAATGACAAACTGGGAAATAATACTGAGATGGTATAGATGGTGTTTTTATAAGGAAAACTGGAAATAAAGGGATCATAGAATTCAAGAAACAATGTTTCAAGTTGTAGAGAAGGAGCAGCTATATCAAGTACTACCAGGTGTTGGGAGAAATGAGGGCAGAACTAATTCCATAAGATTTGTTTTCTGGAGAGTGTTGGTGATATTGGCAAGAGTCTTTGAGTAGATAGTGGGGAAGAAGCCAGATGGGTGTGAGTTGATGGGAGATTTTGGGAGGTGAAAAAAGTGCAGAGAGAATGTATATGTAATTCTTTAGCAGGTTTGACTATGCAGGGACTGAAACTGAAGGAGGCAAAATGCTAGAAGATAGTTTCATTTTAAATAAAATAATAATGGGGGCACCTGGGTAGTTCAGTGGGTTAAAGCCTCTGCCTTCGTTTCAGGTCATGATCCCAGGGTCCTGGGATCACCGAATCAGGCTCTCTGCTCAGCAGGGAGCCTGTTTTCCCCCACCCCCTGCCTGACTCTCTGCCTACTTGTGATTGCTGTCAAATAAATGAATAAAAATAAAATCTTAAATAAAGTAATAATGTAAATAAAATTATTTCTAGACACGAGAGAATGTAGAATATACTTGCATCTCTAGTAGCCTTGTTGTTGGTTTCTTGGCATAGACCAAAGAGGGCAGCATAGATGGACTAAGACTGGCTGCCAGAAGCACAGTGTTGAGAAGGGCTAGGAGGGTGTGTTCAGTGATATATTGCTATCCCTAACTTAGATGGAGATGTTGGAAGACAGGTACATGAAAAATGATTTTAAAGGAAGATTACAGTGGTTAGATTTGGTGATTAGTTTGGTGGTTAAATTTGGTGATTAATTAAATTGAAATAATTAATTAAATTAAATTAATCAATTAATTAAATTAAGTTGAATTTGGTGATTAGAAGATTTGGTGTTTAGATTTTTTTTTTCTTTTTTGGTGGTTAGATTTTTTAAAAAAGATTTTATTTATTCACTTTATTTTAGAGAGAGAGCAAACATGTGCAAACAAGAGAAAGCAAACATGAGGAGGGGGACGATGGGGTAGGGAGGAAGAATGAATCTTAAGCAGACTTTTTGCTGAGTGTGAAACCTAACATGGAGCTCCATCTCACATGACCTGGACTGAAATCAAGAGTCAGACGCTTAACCAACTGAGCCACCCACGTACCCCTCAGTGGTTAGATTTTGCTCAGTTGAGATGAATGAGACCCAGAATGATCTCATTCCTTGAGCAAAAATATGTTGAATAACTATGAAATAAAACAGAAGATGGTATTATACTATCAAAGAATTTATAATAAGGATAGGGAAGTTGGGCATATACACAAAACTAAATAGTAGTATGTAATTACATGTCTAAATAGTAGAGAAAGTAAATGCTACAAAATAGGGTAATTAAAATGTGTTGCGGGAGTTGAGAAAAGTCTTATAGAGCAGCATTTTTTGAACTGTGAATCTCAGCCCATTAAGGTATTTTATTCACTTGGCTGGGGCTGCCATAACAAAGAACAGCAGGTGGTAGCTGAAACAACCGAAATTTATTTTCTCACAGTACTGGAGGTTAGAAGTCCAAAATCAGGGTGTTAGCAGGTTGCTTTCTTCTGAAGCCTCTCTCTTTGGTTTATAGGCAGTCAATTTCCTTAGGTATCATCACATGATACCCTCTATGTGTGTCTGTGTTCTAATGTCCTCTTCTTATAGGTACAGCAGCCATATTGGATTAGAGTCCACCCCAATGACCTGATTTAACCTTAGTTAGCTCATTAAAAACAGTCACATTTTGCCGTACTAAGTGTTAGGACTTCAAAATGTGAATTTTGGGTGGGTGCAATTCATCCCATGACAGGCATCATTATGAAATCAATTTAGTGATTTTAAGACTGGAATTATAAAAGAAATAAAATAGAATGAAGTACATTAGAACAGAAAATATCAATGTGTATCATATAGTATCATGTTAAATAATTTCTTCTTATAGGTTATACTAAAAACAGTAGTTTGAAAGTCACTATCTTTGAGGACTCTGGAATATAATAATATGTGAAAAATGGAAGGACAGAGGGAAGAATATAGATTAACAGAATAAACAGGAGATAAGAGGATATCAAACATGACATTTTCTTGGAAGACTAATAAGACTTATTTCTTGAAAGTGAACTCTCAAGCCAAGCCATAATTAGACCTTAAGGTTGGATTATTCTATAGTCCTGATGTGCAAGCTGAGAACATGGATTTTCATCCTATTGGCAAAAGATGATTTTAAACAGTAATGAATGTGATAATATATAGATAGTCTGGCAGCTGAATTGTAAAGGGGAAAGTCTAGAAGCAAGAAGATTGTTTGGAGAATGTTGAGTTTCTCTGGCATAGATTGAAGAGGTCCTAGACTAGCTGGTGACAACAGAAACAGAAAAAGAGAGATAGCTACCAGTTTTACATCAGAAAAAAAAAGTTGGTAGGACTTGTTAACTGAATAAATATAGGAGACAGAAGACAACTTGGGGGAAGACAAACCATGAGAGACTGGACTCTGAGAGACAAACTGAGGGTTTGGGGCGGGTGCGGGGGAAGTGAGCCTGGTGATGGGTATTATGGATGGCACATACAGCATGGAGCACTGGGTGTGGTGCATAAACAATGAATTTTGGAACACTGAAAAAAAATTAAATTAAATTAAAAAAAAAGAAGACAACTTGTATAGGTGGGAGGGGTTCAGGTTTGGGGGAAGTAAATAGAACTGTGTTGTTCAATACAGTAACCAGTAGCCACATATCACATATCACATAGTGATATTTTAACTAAAATTAATTAAAATTAAATAAAAAATTTAGTTGTTCAATAACACTAGGCACATTTCAAGTGCTCAACAGTCATGATGTGGTTTATAATGATAGCATTGGATATTGTAGGCATGAAACATCTATTATCCAACAAGTTTTACTGAACAGTGCTGTGAAGAGAGCTTCCATGTGGAGAAATTTCCTTTGAGATGTTAACTAGGTATCCAAGCTTTTCATGCTTAGAGGCATTTTCAGCTATAAGTTTGATAAAATTATTTTATGGTCATTAGAAAATCCCATCTGGGGGCACCTGGGTAGCTCAGTGGGTTAAGTCGCTGCCTTTGGCACAGGTCATGATCCCAGAGTTCTGGGATTGAGTCCCGCATCTAGCTCTCTGCTTAGCAGAGAGCCTGCTTCTCTTTCTCTCCCTCTCTCTCTGTCTGCCTCTCTGCCTACTTGTGATCTCTGTCTGCCAAATAAATAAATTAAGAAAAAAATAAAAGAATGTCCCCTCTTAAAAAAAAGAAAAGAAAAGCCCATCTGTTCTCAAACCATTTATTCATTGGCTTATTATATTCCTACCATTATTGCTACCATTATGCTTGGGCTTAAGCCCTATATGGATCTAATTAAATCTCAACACTCTAAAAGAGGCATGAGTAATCCATCAAACAGGTGCTTTAAAAATTATTACTTTTTTAATGTGTAAGAGGTAAGGAAAGAATGCAGTCCTTTTTAGAGTTAGAACCAACTCTTAAGCATCTGTCAGAAGTCAAACAAGTTAATAAAATATGAAACATAGTTTAAAAATTATTTTCAAGTTAATTAGTTCTTCTATGGAAAGAGAACGAAGCCCAGAAAGTCAAACCTTGGAAGGAAAACAAGTGTTTTCAGGCCTGATGGTGTGGTTAAGGGCAGGTTTAGAATAGAGGGAAATGTTTGCATACATTTTCTAATTTCACCCTGTGAGATAAATATTATTTTTTCTATTTTATAGCAGGAAGGAAGGGTGTATGGAGAAGTTCACTAACTTGCTCAAGGTCATTTAGCTAGTCAGGTCCTAGTATCTGTACTGGTAAGTCAAGACAGGCACTCAGGTATTTGGTCAATTCTAACGTTCTCACATGATTTAGTCACATCTGCATGGGAACACAAGCATCTCTGCTTGCTTGCTGGTTGAGTGATGGGCTGGGCTAAGTAATTTAATTTTTACTGAGAAATTAGTATGGCCTAAGGATATCCCCTTTAACCTGACTTGAAGGTAGATGGCATCCGAAAGTTTGGGGTATGATCATTCTTGGGAAAACTGATAACATTCAAACATTTCACTCTGTTATATCAACTTAGTTCTGTATAATATCCACCATAGAACAGCTATCTGATTGAGTTCATTATTATCACCTACCAAACTGTATTTTATCAGTAGAATTTTCTCCACCTTTATTGGCTGACCAAGCACCCCAAACCTAATCCACTAAACACAATTCTAAATATAGACAAAGCATATCAATGGGCACTCGAGCTCCTTTATAGCATATAAAAATATTACCATACTGTACAGTATCACAAGGGATGTGAGCAAAGTGGGAACTAATGAAGCTGACCTGTGTGCCAACTTTTAAAATTTTTGGTGGTGGGGGGGGGTGGTTCAGGCAACATGATTTAGGATTCTTAATGAGTTAGATTGCTGCCAGAAAAATATTTGGTTTTATTTTATAGGGGTATACACTTGAGCTCATTTGTAGATGATGTCATCCCATATGAGATTTCTCTAATTATTAATACATATGTTCTCCTCACTTGCAGGCTTTAATGGTGTGGTAGTAAAAATCCTGCCAACATTTCATTGAGGCCATGAGTAACTTGCTTTTCCAGATGTATTATACATGACAATATGTTGGGAATTAATTTTTCTTGTAGGTTTCAGTAATAAGAAGGCTGGATTTTATTCCTGGAAGGTAGGGTAAAAAACATTGTATATCTAGAATGTGTTGGGGGAAATGTGGCCTGCCTCTGAAATAAAATTAAATGAAGCAAGGAGGTGAAAACAGTTTAAAATTCTTTCCACAGTCCCTGCAAGTGCAGAACAGTATCAATAGATTGCTAACTTTTTCATAACAAAAGGGAGACTATAAATTTATATGGATAATCACTTAATGTTATATATTTTTAATATTTTATATTAAATGTTATTATATTATGTATGGTGTGTCATTAATATTTCATATTTTATATGGAAAGTATTAATATATAACATTTTCATATATTTTATAAACATGGTATAGTCCTCCTATCATGTTGTCCTGCTGTATCTTCACATAGATAGTTTTTACATAGGAGTCTTTACATAGACTCTTAGGAATGAGATTGCTAGGTCAGTGGGAAATTAATATGCATGTAATTCGGTTAAATTTTTCTCCATATGAGTTATATAATTTTTCATTCCCACCAACAATGCATTACAGTACTTATTTTCAGCTTTATCAAAAGAAACTATGGATTTTACCAATCTCATAGGTGGAATGTGGTTTCTTAGTGAAAATTTGTATCTCTATTATTGTGAGTGCAGCTGATCATTGTTCACTGTGTTTAAAGGTCAGTTGAATTAATTTTTCTATGGCCTGCCTGTTCATATTATTTCTAATTATCTTGTGTTGATCTATTTTTTTTTAATTTTCAATTTTTAGATATCCTTCATGTATTGAAGATATTGGCTCTTTTCTATAAGTTGCCAAACATGTTATATATAATATGTTACTTGTCTTTAGACTTTGCTTATGGTGTTTCTTGTCATTCAAAAGTTTTCATGATTATATTGTCAGATTTATTAATATTTCAGGTTGCTTCCTGATTTTGAATTACCTGTGTCTCTTATCAGTATTCATTTCACTTTTTATTTTGGATCTCTGATTCCTTTCACTTTGGCAATTCAAAATCAATATATCAAAAAAATAACTTCTTCCCCTCCTCTCTAGACTCACTTTCTTCTCTTGATTTCCTTATTTCTCCTATTAATTCCCCTTAATCTCCTTGTCATCTGAACCTCAAAATCTGTGAGTCATTTTTGACTACTTACCTACCTTTCTTACCTCTAAATAGATTTCTTAAAATTCTGTTTGTGATTTTCTTACCTGGTAGGAGAGAATTTCACAGAATATTGTTAAGATTATAGAAAAAAGACATAAAATTTAGACTTACTTAGAAGTGAATATTGGTTTAAAAGTTTAATACATGAAATTTAATATTTGTTGATATTATTATCTTATGTATTACTGGTCAGTAAGACTTAACTGGAAGGATATATTTACTTTCTTAAGTCTGATAAATCAATTGAACCAATAATCAGTAGGCCCCCAATTCTCTGAATAGGTCTTAGAAAAAAAAATTAATGAGAAAAAACTTGTTTTTTGACAGCTTAAGTAAGATGACCACTCATGACCATGCCTGCTTCTGATCCAAATCACAGTTTAGCAGGAGTTGTCAGTATCAAATCTGTTTACAGTTACATCCAATTTGTAGGAAAACACCATAAGAGCAAAAGTCTTGGACCAAGAGTATGTGAATAAGGGCTTGATGACTGTTGTCACTTCTGTGCTTTTCTTTTTTGCCTGTAACACCCAATAAATAGGCTCATTTTATTTTTGAAATTGTTTGATGTTTTAAGATTCTGTGTGTCAAGTCTGTGGTCATTCACATAAACTATTGCTTAATTTCTAAAAGGAATCCAGATGTCCCATGTCATTTGGTAACTGATTTTTAAGGCAAAATAAAGTTTATGGAAAGCAGATATTGGAATGTTGTTAGTGGTTTGTATAGATGACAATATTTGTGGTCAACAAGACGAGGATTTTATTTTCATGACTATTTAGCATAGAACAAACAGTTCTAGGGCTACTGATATATCCAAAAATTATGAGCAAATCTATAAGAAAGCAATAAAGAGAGTATTAATTTTTTCATGTGTTAAAAGAGCAACAATGTTTTTTTTTAAATTTTAGTTTGTCATCTTTATATTTGAAAGAAAGCTTTTAATAACTGTCAACAGCTGGGCAAAGTAAGCTTAGCTTTAAAGAATGAAAAAAAGGATAGTTTTGACAAAAAATAGCAATCTTCTTAACCCATGATGTTTAGAAGTAGTCTTAGAAAATGTAAGAGTTTATAAAAAATTAAAATTTTAAATTAAAAAAATTAAAAAAAGAAAAAGAAAAAAAAGAAAATGTAAGAGTTAAAATTTTAAAATTCAAACTGATCATTGATTCAGAAAAACTATGAAACTAAAAGATACCTTATTTAGGTGATTTCACAAATAATGATCAAACATGAAATGTCCTAAGATATAAAGATATAATGTAAACCAGAGTATATAAACACACTATTGATAGTTAGCTTTCCTCAGCATTGCCTGACTTTCCATTTCTGTCCTTTATTCTGCTCAGATAATTTTGTGCCAGTCAGTGCTGTAGCAATGCCCTACATGATTTGTGGTTGACAAGCAACTGATGTGCTCTGAATCAGGTTTGGTCCAGGCCTTATACTATGATTGATGAAGAAATAGTAACACAGTTTCCCCCAATTGTCTAAACTAAATATTGCACTTCTAGATGCATTTTAGGTAAGTTGGCTATATTTTACTTTGTGTGTTATACTTTCTCAAGTGTAAATTAATATGCGTTATCCAATACAAATAAAATGAGAGTAGGGACATTAATAAATTGTATTATTCCAAATTGCATAACAGAACTTGTGGAACTTTGTAGGGGGCAAAAAACAGTCTAAAAATAAATCTAGAGCTTTTTAGTTCTCTAAGGATTTTTATTTTTGTCAATATAGTAAAATAAGTAAACTGAGTGACTCTTATGACTAAACTAAGTAAAATTCTGGATAAAATATATTTTGAAAGTCTTTTAAAACATTGATAATAAGAAAATGCTATGCAGAGGCAAAACCAAAGTTAAACAGGAATGCTGGAGGGCAAGCAAGTACTGATGCTAGTTTTTATTCTGAAATTATCCACATTGAGACTTTGAGCTTTCCATCCAAAGACTGTACAAGCAAAGAGGGTGGGTACAAGACCTCAGAACTATGTCAGGTGGAGACCCTCACAAGATTTACTAATCAATATGAAACCCTAGAGAATTACATTCTTTACAATCTTCGTATAAGGAAGAAAGCTCAGTGTAAAGAACGAAAGGCAAGAAAACTTAACTATTTTTAACTTGATGTGAGGTAGAGGAAAAAATAATTCTCATTTGAGAATTTGTAACTAAATTCAGCCTCATCAAGATGTGTGATTTTGATTTATTCTACCTGTGTAATTGGAAAAACCTTAAGAAGCAAGTTTAAAGTGGCCCATGTTTGGAAGTGACCCCCAGATAGTGACACAAGCAAATATAAATTACCTCTGGAAAAACTTAATACCTACTCTTCAAAGTATTCTCACAGAAAGAATTCCAAGGAAAGTGTCAGTCCATAGTCAAAACTCATAGAGCACACAAGGTTTGGGAGAATAGGTAAGAGACACTAGAGCAGAACCACAAGGACTTCTGGTATTATCATAAATTGAATGAAAATGACTATGGAATACATCTAAATGAATTGAATATAAGCTTAAAAATTGGTGCAAACAACACTATTAAAACCTAACAAATTGTAAGGAGACTCAAATAGAACTTCTAGAAACTAAAAATATACAAAATAAATTTAAAATCCTATGGATGCTTTAAACAGATGAGACATAGCTGAAAACAAACTGAGTAAACTGGAAGATAGACCTAAAGAATCCAGGATATAGATCTAAAAAGGCAAAGGTAAAGGAGATTATGAAAGTAAATTATGAAAGGTATAATAATGAAATTATGCTTATGAAAGAAAGGGATGATAGTTAAGATATATATACAAACGGGGTGCCTGGGTGGCTCAGTGGGTTAAAGCCTCTGCCTTCAGCTTGGGTCATGATCCCAGGGTCCTGGGATCAAGCCCCACATTGGACTCTCTGCTCAGGGGGAGCCTGCTTCCCCCTCTCTCTCTGCCTACTTGTAATCTCTGTCAAATAAATAAATAAATAAATATTTTTAAAAAAGATATATATATATAAATATATATCTTTTTAAAAAAGATATATATATATATATACACAAACATATTATGTATACAATACATAATGTTTGTATATATATCTTTTTTATGTATACAATATGTAATATGTTTGTATATATATTGCAAACAGAAAAAATCCGCAAGTAGACACATTATCATAAAGTAGCTGAATATAAAAGAAAAACATATCTTCAAAAAAGAGAGAGAAAAAAATAGACCACCTATAAAAGAACAAAAATTGCACTAATTTTCAACTTCTGAAAATCATCAAAGGATGCCAGAAGACAGCAGAATAATATCTTGAAGCATGCTAAGACAAAAATAACTGCTGACTTAATATTTATTCCCAAGAAAACTATCTTTCACTAATCAGGATAAAATAAAGAATTCAGAGGCTAACAAAGATTCATTAATTTATTATCCAAAGTTCAGGAAATTCTCAAGGATTCTTTCAAGAAGAGGGTAAATATCTCTCTAGGTAGAGTTTAACATGAGTGTATGAAAGATGAATAAATATATTGGTGAACATATGGGTAAATCAAAACAAATGTGAAATGTATATAATAGTTGTGATAATGATGATTATAATAAGGATTAATTTGTAGGCATAATAAAAGCTAGAACTAAAATATGGAACCATAATAACATTTAAGTGGAAACAACAGCGACATCAGTTAAAATATTCAAATTCCTTTAGATTATTTGTGAGATGAATATGGATATTGATAACATTTAAGGTCTTTTAAGTATACATGTTAGAAGAGCCAAGGTCTAAATACAATGTGCAACCTTAACTGGATACTGAAACAACAATAAGGAAGGGTTTTAGTAAAATAAAAGTAAAATCTGAAGTTTATTTAATAGTAATGAACCAATGTTGATTTCTTAGTTTGATAAAAGTATATGGTAATGTAAAATGTTAACTATAGGAGAAATTGGGCAAGGGTTATAAGGGGATTTTCTGTAATACCTATGCAACGTCTTTGTAAATCTAAAATTATCCATAAATAAAAACTTAATTAAAAAAATACCTAAGGTAACTACAAAAAATAGCAAACAGCACAGCACAGTCAAACAAGTAGAGGGGAGAAATGGATTGAAAAAACAAACTAACTAAAAACTAAAAAAAAAAACAAAAAAAACTCAATTGATCCAGAGGAAGACCTGAAAAGAATGTAACACACACACACACACACTCATATGCATGCATGTGCACATATACATACACACATTCACACAAAGAAAAGAAAAAAATTAACCAATATCACAAGATTGAGTGGTAGAAATAAAGCCAAACATACAGTAATCACAATAAATATAAATGGGCTAACCTCTGCCGTTACAATGACAAGAAATGTGAAATAGCTATAAAAAATATCCAACAACATATATTTAAAATATTTATTTAAAACACTAGAAAGTGGGTAGTTTGGCAGTAAAAGTTTGAAAAAGATACTAAGCCAATACTAACCATAGTAGGGTTGTAGAGCTATCTAAATATCAGACAAAATAGACTTCAAAGCAAATGTTCATTAAAGATAGTAATAAAAAATGAAAGATTCATTACAGTATATAAAAATAACATTTCTATGGAAAGGTACAAAAATCCATATTTTATGAGCCTAATCTAAAAGCTAAAAAGAGGCAAGATATTGGATTCTGCCCTAGAGCCTTCAAAAAGAACACAGATTTTTTGACACTTTGATTTCTGCCCCACAAGGTTCATTTCAAAGTTATGACCTCAAGAATTCTATAACTTCATGCTCTTTTAAGCTACTACGTTTGTGTAATTTGTCTCCCCAACAAGAGGAAACTAAAAGAAAATTCTCTTAAAGGAAATACCAACAACCAAGAAATGTACAAAATGATGCTCTACCTCATTAATAAGCAAAATTGAAATAAAATCACAATTCAATAACACTTTAATACCATCATATTAGACAATAAAAAGTTGATCATTCCAAGTTTATGGAGAGGATATGGAGCAGTTAGATTCTCACCCACTTCAGGCAGTGTAAATTTAGAAGAACAGACATTACCTAATAAATGTGAATATGCACAAATACTATGATCTAATTACTCTATCCCTAGGTATATACCTTCATGAAATTCTTGCATATGAACATCTGGAAACCTATACAAAATCCTCACAACAGTATGTGGAATAGCAAATCTTGGAAATGATTCAAATGTTCATTGACCTAAGAATGGTTAAATAGTGTTGGCTTTTCTTTCCATACAATAGACTATTATATAGTAGCAAAAATAAATGAATTAAATTTATACATATTAATGGGGGGTTGAATCTCAGAAGCATAAAGTGAGTAAATGAGGCTGGTCTGAGTAGATTATGGACAGTGTGATTCAATTTACATAGAATTCAAACATGAAAATAAATTACAATATTTTGTTTGGGATAGTGGAATCATGAAGAAAAATAAGGAATGATAAATAATATTTGGGATTGGGATCACTTGAAGGGGAGAGATTAAGTGGGGAGAGCAATGCAGAGGTTCGAAAGATATTGGTAATATTCTACCTATTAATCTTGCTGCTGAGTTCATGTGTGTTCATTCTGTTTTTATTCCTTAAAATACACATTTATGTTGTGTAGACTTTTATTCCTATGATGTTTCATAATATAAAAATAAAACAATTTTATTTGAATAGAGAAGAAATTAAGGAGAAATTGGTTTTAGGTTAAAACACATTAAAATATCCATGTTTCAATAGTTTAGGTAAATATATTTAGTGGTTCTAAATTTGAAAATTAGAAAGGACAAATCTTTACCAAAAAAAACCCTCATTCATTTTTTATTCTTTTACTCACTCATTCATTAATCCTTTCAATGAATATTTATTGATGCCTCTGTGTCATGCTATAATTATTCTAGCTAGATTATCTGATTAAAACATATAATATATTTTAGATAACCAAGATGCACGATTTTTAAAGACTGCATGAATATATTGACCGTGTTTAGCTGAAAGGTAAAATAAAATGGGTAGTGAGAGACTGTACTAGAGAGAAATTAAATGACAAAGACGGAAAATTACTGAAACAAGCTGTCTTATAATATGTAGTTATCTGGGAGAGATGTTTGTGAAGAAGTGGTAGCCTGAATTTAAGAACTCCTGGCTAACATCTTCATTTTCTTATAATATTTTTATTGTATTTTATAATGTTTCTTATAATATTCTAGTATGAAATATCATTCTATACTATTCTTACATTATTATTCATTATTATAATTATTATATATTTATATATTATTAGAAATAATATAATAATAGAAAATAAAATAATATTATATTATTCATATAATATTCTAGTGTATGTTCATTTGGTAAAGCTGGTGCTTTGTGTTCTCAAGTTCAGTGGTGTGTGTGTGTGCGTGTGTAGGAAATTAACCTCAAGTCAGAAGCAGTCCTTAGAAACAGAGAAGTTTAAGGTTATGCATCTACACTTGTTTCCACAGCAACAAGATTTTTTCCCCTCTGAGTTTCGGTCCTAAATGTCAATTTGATGCTTTCACCCTAAATTTTAGACTCCTATCTTACCTAATGCTAATCTCATTTATAAGTTTTCAGACTTCTAACAAGCATAAATAACTCCAGACCTCACCATAGTGAAAGTAAGAAAAAAAAAAGATTACTTCTTCAGTCAATTTTGGAAGATGCAGATACACACACACACACACACACACACACACACACACACACAAATATATATATATTTGTATATAGACAGCTGGCAGACATTTCTTTGGTTTTTGTTTTGTTTTGTTTTGTTTTACCTATTTTTTAAAAAATTTTTAAACCTGCTTTATTTTTCCTCAGGAGAATAACAGGGCATTTGAATAAGAAATTATGGTAGAGAAGTAATGTGTCTGTAACAGTATAATAATGGAGAGATTTCTTATGTGTTAGTCTTTTACCAGTTCTTAATGACAATAGGTTCAGTCGCATGCTTTACTGAGTTAGGTAATTTCTAGTGAAATCCCAATTCTAATTCTGTGCTGTGTCAGGGACCCCTAAAAAATATAAAAGTGTTCAAATAGTTCCCCTTTGTTTAAAAATCAGATCTTAAGTTAATTTAAAACTATAAAATTTTGGCCCTAAACTTCAAAGATAACTATTTTTCAAAGTCAGCAGGGAGGCTGGCTATCTTTATACTTGATATTCAAAACTTTTGAAAGATCTTCTTCTCCACTCCACCAGATGATGGCGGGGTCTTTTATATCTCTTCTCTTGTGTTTCAGAGAGGAGTACTTATAGTCCTAAGGAGCTTGTACAGAAATCGCACACCATCTTTAATTGTATAAATACCACCTTACCAAGGATGGAGCTATAGATAGTATATGCTCTCCATAGGAATTTCTGTAAACAACTGAAAATGCTGGAAGAGTGAGGCCTGGATCCCTGCACAGCATAGACAATGGCTCCCTTCAGAAGGATTGTCACTTCTCTCTTGTCCTTCGCATTAGTCACTGCTACTCTTCTGTTGCACCAGTTTCATTTTTCCTCCAGGCAAACGTCCTGTAAGGCATAAGAAAAGAGGGTGGGAGACTAATTAGTGTGTCAAGAAGAACTAGAAGGTATGGTGAGAAATTCAGAATCTCATTTTCCTTTTCCCCCCTTAGAATTGATTTTGCTGTCACCATTTAAAAAATAACAAATGGATGTGCTTCTATTATTTGATGGAGATAAAGTACTTTCATCCTCTCTACATGTAATTTGCTGCAAATTCTGTTAACCAAATATATATTTCAGAAAGAAAATGATTAAAAATGCTGCATAAGTCTTAAGTAGTTTAATTATTTAAGGCTATGAAATGGATTGATTTTTATTTGTTTATACATGTCATTAAGATAAATCCAGATAGAAGTAAGGTAAAAGATATATAATCAGATTAGAGTGCTTGCCAGAAAAGTAATGATTTTTTAAAAGCTATGCATTAGGGGGAAAACTTTGCAATCTGCTATTAAAAGCATTCTATTTATATCATTTATTTGGTTGCAGATTGAATGCTAGGTAAGGCTTTGTTGTTATTTGTTTTTAATACACCTCTAGACTCCTGTCCTGATAGAAAGTCTTGTTTATAGTGTTGTTTGTGATTGTTGACAGAAAGTTTTCACAGTTGAACTCTTATTAATGTCTTTCTTTTTTTCTTACTGAGGAAAGGGATGGGCAGGCACCAGTGCTTTCTATAATCTGCTTTTATTTAATACTAAGGAGATGGTGTGATTTGATTCTTTTCTGTTGTTGACTGATGCTCAATCAGTCTTGCCAGGTCCTCATTAATCTGAGGTGTTAGGTATTGATTAGGTAAACGTTAACCCTACAACTGAGTTACTTTACTTTGTAAGCTTTGCTGGTTTCTGCTGTTTTCCTTTATCCTGTTTCTCAAGTGATCAATTTCTGTAACAGACTTGTTTGTTTCCAATGGGATTGTTTTCCTCTTTGTTTGGTTCAAAGAGATTAATTTGTTTCCCCCCTCCTTACTCTGAAATGGTATTTTGATCTTCCTTTACTTTATTATTTATATTTATTTATTTACTTCATTAGTTTGCTAACAAAAAATTCAGTCTTCCTTTTCCCCCCTTGCTTTCTTGTTGAAAGTTCTTTTAATGGTGATACCCTATGGTTGGTTAACAACAAACTTGCATGATAGGTGAATGAAGGTGTTCTATTCTTTCTGTGGGGAAGGTAGTCTCTCTGCCTTCCTGCCCCGCTCCCTCCCTTTCTCTATTCTATTTCTTTCTCTCCCTCTTGCTTTCCTTTTCTTTCTTTCTTTTTTTTTTTTTTTTTTTTTTTTT